>NC_133330.1:47804913-48157413 GCF_042186555.1 Aquarana catesbeiana
AAGTGGGCACGGCCCTGCAGCTGCACGTCTTGCCGAGTACAGGCACACGAATGGGCGCATGCACGCAAATATGCGCAGGCACGCGCGTGTCTGCCATTAATGCTGGTGCCAAATGGCCTATATATAGGCAGCAGCTGCACTAGTACATTGCTATCTGATATGCAGCTTTACCCCTTGTTCCTTTGCCCTCTGTTTGATTCCTGTGCTTGACCCAGCTTATCCTGACCACACTTGCACTCCACCTGTCCTGACATCAGCTTGCCTTAAGACTTTGCTTATCTCTACACATCTGCCTGTTATTGTGTTGCCAACCTCTGCCTTCATCTTGACCATTCTCTGCCTGCCGTTTATGCTTATATCTGATCATCTGTTGCTGACCTGGCTTGTCTGACCCTTCATCCAGTCATCCATCTGTCCTGCTCTGCGTCGTGCCTGGTTACGCTGATCCTCCATCTACTGTGTGCTGCCAGTCTTATTGCATCTGCTACCAGCTGCTGCCTACCCAGCCTGGGGTCTGCTGTTCCTGCTGCCATCTACTGCTTCAGCTGTCCAGCCCAACTCTGGTGACACATCTGCCACGCACCTCTGTGATCAACAGAAGATCTTACAGGCACTCTTATTTCACCATGCTCTCGCCGCCACTGTCACAACATCGGTGTTTCTTGAGCCAGGGCTGCACGAGAGGTCTCCCTCTACACTTCAGGCTCTGCCCCCTTTGGCCTGGGGGGGGGCAAACACCACCAACTATGGAACATTTGGCTTTGGAAGGGGCACACACAACCAACTAGCCCTTACATTATAGAGACAAATTTACCACAGAAATGTTGCTATGGTGATAGGTGTGTGTGTTCCTAAAGGGCATAATGGTTTGTTGCACGCGTTTCTAGCATCAAATTCCTTTCTGAATATTGAGATTCAGTTATGTGTCATCTCAGAGCCTCAAAGAAAGTTGATGCTGAAAGACTTTCCTCTACCAAACACTGTGGTTAAAGGTATGAATGGGGCAGATGGCTACTCCGAACGGTGTTGAAGTAAGTTGACTCTGTGCAACCAGCTCAACACATCTTATTACTATTGTGTCTTACAAATGTGGTTCACTTGTGTCGCTATTCTATTTATTCTAACAAATAAGAAATAAGTCCTGGGATTAGGAGGAAACCTATCACATGTCCCTGAGTTGGATTCTGCAACACCTAAGTATTTTAGCTTCTACTGCTTAATGCACCACTAGTGGGTTCATTACTGAGGGATAATTATACAGAGAATCTGGATGGACAACTAACATGAACAGCTTGGAACATAGTGGATGGCTGTTTTTGATTAAACCTTGTATGTTGTTCTACACTGCCGTGTTGCAACATCGATTTTACCAAGCGAGAAGATTATAATACCTACCATTTCAGCTTTACAGCTGCTCTCAGAGGTGCTCCCCTCTTTCTGTTTTCCATATTTTGCTACCTCTGTGTCAAGGGAATATCTTGGGTGGAGCTACCCAGTGACAAGAGTCTATAATTATTTAGTGACTATTCCCCTATACTGGCATCCCCAAGCTCTCTTGGTCATTTTCTTCAGCTCTGACCTTGTGACTTAGACTTAGCAATTTTTTACAATTCTTCAATAAAGTTCTGCAATCAACAGCTACCGGTGGATTCAAATTGGCCTCACAAGTCATGAAGTACCATCATTGCAGCCAAGGAGTGCAGTGTTTTCCCAGTGGACAGGGTGGGGAATCTCACTGTGAAAAACCCTGCCAAGCCAAGTCCCCTTAAGGTAAACTTGGAAGCGCCCTTTGGGTATTGGGTTCTGATTCTCAGTCTAATCTATATAAGTTCTGATCTATAACTGCAGAGTGCATTCAGGGCCACAGTCATGGCAAGCTGTAGCTTGACCTTGTCTCGGAATACTCACTTTTACATGAATATGCCACATTGGCATATTGGCATATTCATGTGCTATTCTGAGATTTCCTCTATGTTATTAATTTCTCAGGCAGATTTCACAAATTCTCCTTTTTCCACTGGTGGTGGACACACATGTAACATGGGCCTGAATCCTGTTCCTGCCTATAGTGATGTTGGTCAATTCTGCCTCCTTGACCAGCTGGTCTTGAGCTTTTCTATCCAGCTGTCTAGATTTTGTGAGCAATTAGGGTCTAGCTTTTCCCTTTGAGCCTGTTACTTACTTACCTCTGTTGTGGGCACAACATGTCTGACTTTAAATACGTGGGAAGTGTAGCTACCGTACCGTCTTACCCACTCTGCAGAGGTAATCTGTCCTCTGTAATGATCTTGGGGTGTAATTGTGCCACTATGACTTCTCTGGCTGCATCTGAAGTAGACTTGCTGCTATTTTTGCTGCTGTTAGCCTACCACTGACCTTCTTTCTGACTCTACCATCCTTAGGCAAGGCACCTTCCTTAGATGATTTGCAATCCACAACCATTACATGCAAACAATGACAGGTTTCCTTCTCTATGACTGATGTGGTATTTACTACTCTGAAGTTGGAGAATCAACTTGTTGCCACTACCAATCTGGGCTATTACAAATTTTCCCCCATTATCCCTTGATGCCTACAAGGACAAGAAAAGTAGTTTTGACCTACATTCTGCAGCCTTCATATTCTTTCAATGAGGATTTTAAGCTAACTACTCCTGCAGTTAACCCAGCTATCTCTCACTAAACAAAGCGACCATCATCCCTGGCTGACTGGAAATAATCTTTAAAGCAAGAGTTGATTGATGTTGGAATGGACTCATAGATGGTGAACTGTGTGGGCCAAATGGGTGGCACGTTGAGCTTTAGCTGTAATGGAGCACTGGATGCTCCCATTTACTTTATCATATCAATCATTTGTCAGCTGACAAGCATGGCAGAGCAGGATTCTAAAGGCCCATACACACGCTTTGATTTTTGGACTTCAATTGTGCGACAACGACCGATCATCTGCAGATCTCACCGTTAGAATGGTGCTTTCGACAGCCAATTTCACTTTTTCGTCAGACAAAAGCTGGATGTGTAGACTATAAAATTTTTGTCGCATGTGAACAGCAATCTTTAAGTCTGACCACAGATTTTCTATTGGATTGAGTTCTGGGCTTTGACTAGGCCATTCCAATACATTTACATGTTTCCCCTTAAACCACTCAAGTGTTGCTTTAGCAGTGTGTTTGAGGTCATTGTCCTGCTGGAAGGTGAACCTCTGTCCTAGTCTCAAATCACACACAGAGTGGTACAGGTTTTTCTCAAGAATGTCCCTGTATTTAGCACCATCCATCTTTCCCTCAACTCTGACCAGTTTCCCAGTCCCGACTGCTGAAAAACATCCCCACAGCATGATGCTGCCACCACCATGTTTTTACCACCATGTTTCACTGTGGGAATGGTGTTCTTTGGGTGATCTGAAGTGTTGGGTTTGCGCCAGACATAGCATTTTCTTTGATGGCCAAAAAGTTTAATTTTAGTCTCATCAAACCAGAGCACCTTCCTCCTTATATTTTGGGAGTCTCCCACATGCCTTTTCACAAACTCAGCACGTGCCATTTTGTTTTTTGAAAGTACTGAAAGTAATGCCTTTCTTCTGGCCAGTCTGCCATAAAACCCAACTTTATGGAGCGTACGGCTTATTGTCGTCCTATGTACAGATACTCCAGTCTTTGGTGTGGAACTCTGCAGCTCCTCCAGGGTTACCTTAGGTAGTTACCTTAGTCTCTGTGCTGCCTCTCTGCTTAATGCCCTCCCTGCCCGGTCCATGAGTTTTGGTGTGCGGCCGTTCTCTTGGCAGGCTTGTTGTTGTGCCATGTTCTTTCCATTTGGTTATGATAGATTTGATGGTGCTCCTAGGGATCATCAAAGATTTGGATATTTCTTTATAACCTAGCCCTGACTTGTACTTCTCAACAACATTGTCCCTTACTTGTTTGGAGAGTTCCTTGGTCTTCATGGCAGTGTTTGGTTAGTGGTGCCTCTTGCTTAGGTGTTGCAGCCTCTGGGGCCTTTCAAAAAGGTGTGTATAAGTAATGACAGATCATGTGACACTTAGATTGCACACAAGTGCACATAATTTCACTAATTATGTGACTTCTGAAGGTAATTGGTTGCACCACAGCTTTTTATGGGCTTCATAACAAAGGGGGTGAATACATACGCACATGCCAATTATCATTTTTTTATTTCAAAAAAATTGTTTTATGTATATATTTTTCTAATTTTACTTCACCAACTTAGACTATTGTGTTCTGATCTATCACATATAATTCAGATTAAAAAATAACATTGAACTAAAGGTCTGTGATGTAACAAAATAGGTAAAAAAGCCAAGGGGGTGAATACTTTTGCAAGGCACTGTTTATATTTATATACGAAACATACAATGCTGTAGATATTTTTGAATTCTCATAATTATTCATTGTGGCAATGGTTGCAACTTTTCAAGAACTTCTTTGTTAAAATGTGATAATTCATTATTTAAAGGATAGAACAAAGGCCTGTGTGCACAGCGTTTTAATCAGACAGTCAGCAGAATTCTTTGTATTTTTAAAGTGGAACTTTTCTTGTTATTATTTACTAAGTATATGTAGTTCAGATTATTAAGCATTGTGAAATCGCTCAGTAATTTTGCTTGTGACAGTGACGGATGAGATTTGGCTGGGACGCGCTGCCAAAGCTGCTGACTGGCTAAATGTTTTATTCATTTGGCTAAGGGCTGAAGGAGACACCGTGTATTTTTTTTTCTTCTAGAATATTTTAGGAGCTCTTTGGGATGTCAGGCTGCATGTCAGAGTTGTTCAGCTCAGATGCTTAAAGTACAGCAAGAAATCAAGCCAGAATATTGGCATTCTGGGCAAGTTAAACTCAATGCAGCTGTCAGTCAAGGAATGAATCCACACGAGGATTTTTGATTTGGGTTACATTCATGTGGAACTCATGACAATAGCAGAAAATGCATGAAGAGTAAAACAAGTGACTTTTATTATTAATGGAAAAAAAAAACATCACATACTTTTGCACAATTAAAAATGTTGTTTTTTTTTGGAATGGAAGCCTAACTCCAAGCAAACAACTAAATGTACAGATGAAATTCATATACTGTATATGAGCTATTTTACGTGCCAAAGCTTTGTATTTCTGTTCTTCAGTCCTGAGTTTTACAAAGGTCTACCACAGTGCAGTCCTATTTGACTGGGAAAAACGCCCAATTTTCTCTTCTGCAGAGAGTAATGCCGTGTACACACGGGCGGACTTTCCGACTGGACTGGCCCTACGGACCGAATCCGGCCGTGTGTGGCCTGCATCGGACTTCCGACGGACCATTTCGGTCGGAAATCTGACGGATTTTGATTTGAAACCTGCTTCAAATCTTTACGTCGTAACTCCGTCGGACTCAGTTCCTAATGGAAAGCCTGTTCGTCTGTATGCTGGTCCAAAGAACCAGATACGACGCAAGGGCAGGGTACTACATCTCGCGCTCGCTGCAGTAGGAAAAACAAATTTTCCTATTGCGGCGAAAGTGAGGGGGAGGCAACAATGTCCCTTAGGTCTGGTATGGATTTTAAGGGGAACCCCCTATGCCGAAAAAACGGCGTGGGGTCCCCCCCAAAATCCATACCAGACCCTTATCTGAGCACGCAGCCCGGCCGGTCGGGAAAGGGGGTGGGGACAAGCGAGTGCCCCCCTCCTGAACTGTACCAGGCTGCATTGCCCTCAACGGGGGGGTGGGTGCTTTGAGGGAGGGGGGGCACCCTGCGGCCACCCCCTCCCCCAAAGCACCTTGTCCCTGGTTTGGGAGATATTTCTTGCACCTACAGGTAAGCCTTAATCTAGGTTTACAACCACTTTAAGATAAAAAGCCTTCTGTGTGCAGCATAGAGTTGCCACCTCATCCCTTTAAACCCAAACACATATGAATTACATAGGTTCTGAGGCTAGTTTAATGCAGATAAGGCACCAAGTGAGTTTAATTACCACCTTAATCAGCCACAGAACCTGTGTAATTATTATGTGTTCGGGTTCAAAGGGATGAGGTGGCAACCCTAGTGCAGCAGCCCCCCCCCCTGGCCCCCTAATATTTAAGACAAAATTGTTGCGCTCTAAAACTCAGTGAATAAACAAAAGCATGAATAGTCCAACCAGCAACAAAAAATGGCTGAATGAAGAGCCAGATGGAAATAAGTAGACGAGAGACATCAATCACAAACGTGCTTGTGCAAACATATTCGAAAAGGGAATCCTCCACCTTGTGAAATCACCAACAGAAAGATCGGGATGTACTCTTATCCCAGAGTGTGGACCCTCTAGGTATGGAAGGTCACATAGGCATTTGAATATTCACAACTGATATGCATCCACTGAAGATACAGTGCAGATGGTGTGTGTCCCACACACCGTTCCTCCAACACTGAACTCTGATTATCCGGATAATCCAGCGGTAACCCAAATAAAGAAAGAGGGTTTTTCGATAGAGTGAAAACCTTGTTACAGGAAGTTTATTCAATAAATATTGCACTTACAAAAGTGTACAGGCAAAGGTTGAAACCAACAGCAATCGGTACTGATTATACCGGTACCTTATAAATAAGTGCAATGACAGGTCTGTGTATCCCTGCCCGACCGGTTTCAGTCCACGAGTGTCTTGACCCTCCGGGACCTCCTTCCTGATTGGCTGAGACACAGCAGCAGTGCCAGTGGTTCCAGCTGCTGTCAATCAAAGTGAGTTAGCCAATCAAGAGAGAGAGGGGGCGAGGCCGAACCGCATGAATGGACACGCGGAGCTGCAGCTTGGCTTGGGTGCCCCCATAGCAAGCTGCTTGCTGTTGGGGGGACTCAACAGAAGGGAGAGGCCAGGAGCACTGAAGAGGAACCTGAGAAGAGGAGGATTCAGGCTGATCTTTGCAAATCCACACCACGGAGCAGGCAAGTATAACATGTTTCATATTTTTATAGAAAAAATAAGACGAGACTTAACAATCACTTTAACTTTCTGAAAATTGACCTCTGAAAATTCTTGTTGCTTGGTTGTAATACTGACTCTGGCTTTACAACTAGCCAAGTTATTAACTGAGTACTGAGTTCTCATTTACAGACTTTCTCAAACCTAGTGGCTTAAAGTATCAATCAAGAGGTTCAGCATGACAGCATTGCAACTAACTTTTTTAGATGGAGCGGCCAGCAATGGCAGTCTCCACTATTATCTCATGAAAATACATGCATATATATGGAAGGAGCACCAGACCAAACGATAACAGTCCAAATTAATTTATTGATGTTGTGTAAAAAGACAGCCAATGCATTTTGGGGGTCAAAATAACTCCCCCTTCATCAGGGCTACAATAAAACATAATATATTGGAAAAATGATTGTGACTGATAAAATCATGAACCTAACAATGAGAAAACATCATGGTTAACTTGCATACACATGTGCATACACAAACATAAATCCAAAAATACCCACATATTCTCAAACTTGTATACATGCAATGAAATGGAGATGAAGAGATGATGGAATATCAGATATTAAGTGGTAAGGTACAATGGGTTCATTTTCAAAATTAATAATATCAGATTCTACATGGTTAGTAGAAACAAAGCAGAGAAGAAGGCGCTTCTAAGTGCAGGAATTTATAAAACACTTTAATGACAAGGAAGGGAAGTGAAAAACAGGCATATCAATGAATCCATAACGTCCAGTGGGATGCCTCCTGGGTGTAAAGACAGCTGCAGGTGGAAGTTCCATCCGACCAGTGGTGGTAAACACTGTGTCTCTGGTCCAAGATGTAGAGCCGTGCTATCAGGACCAGCATGGAATCCAGGCAACCGGAAGTGACATCAGAGTGGGCGGGGCATGTTTCGGCGATTGGGCATGCTCCGAAACATGCCTCGCCCACTTTGGCGTCACTTCCGGTTGCCTGGATTCCATGCTGGTCCTGATAGCACGGCTCTCCATCTTGGATCAGAGACACAGTGTTTACCACTGCTGGTCGGCTGGAATTTCCACCTGCAGCTGTCTTTACACCCAGTTTTTATTACTGCACTTAGAAATGCCTTCTTCTCTGCTTTGTTTTTCCTATAGAGTGTTCTTCCCTCTTCTGAAGTGCTGCTGGAGTGCATTAATCACATTTCAAGAACCAGTCATGTGCTGTTTGTTAAAGTCTCCTTGTTATCCAGAGCGCCCTATTCCCTACACTCCTTTACATGGTTAGTAGTTGCCATTGTACCATTACATATATATAACTGAAATAATACACATGAAAACAAACAATTAAATATAATAATCCCTAATATAACAGTCATCAAAGAAAATAAATTCTACATACATATATAAGTGCATGTCTAAGGGCCAGTTCACACACCACAGAAATGCAGTCTGGATGCGTTCCAGGTGCTTTTCTGCATGTGCGTTTTTGATGCATTTTGATGTGTTTTTGATGCGTTCCAGATGCAGTCCAGTTCCTTTTTGTTTCCCCTCTCTTTTTTCTTAGGGCCAGTTCAGACCACATGCAGCATCTGCATCAAAAACGCATAGAAAGTAGGTTATATGGTTTTCAATGGCATACTTAACACCAGTGCTTGCATTTCCAGTGCGTTCCAGAAAAAAAATTAGAACATTTTGCATTTTTCCTGCACTGGACTGTACTGGAACGCTGTAAAATGCATCAAAAACGCACTGGAATGCACATGTTCTTAGATAAGGTTAAGGAAAAAGAAGGGGAAAAAATGCACTGGACTGCATCAAAAACGCACTGGAACACATCAGAAATGGGTCAGCAATGCGCATGCAGAAAAGCATCTGGACTGCATGTGGTGGCAACTGGCCCTAAAACTGAAAGAAAAAACTTGAAATGTTAAACTGGTACACTAAAAATGCTGCATATGGAAGCTATATCATATGTATGTATTTTTCCACTTATAGACATGCACTTGTATATATGTAGAATTTGTATTTTTTTCTTTGATGACTGTTGTATATCGTTTTTTTTTTTTTTTTTTTTTTCCAAGGTTAATCGAAGCAGACTGAAGAGGTTTGTTTATATGCAAAACTCTGCAGTTTACAGATGGCCCTGTGGCTCTTTTTCTCTGAACTTGCTGTGCACAAAAAAGTCTAGTGTTAGGAAAATTCTAGTGTCAAAAAAATTGAATTAACTAAATTAAATTGAATCATTTTAAAAAGTTAGATTAGTCAAGTTAGATTCATAAGTTGAAAGTTAAAAAATATATTATTTCACATTTTTGTCCATTTGTAAGTGTATAACCAAACAAAGAGCAAAGTATTTAATATTTAATATCCTTAAAAACAATTTAAAGATTATCTATAGAGTGATTGACAAGTTAACTGATGAATACTAAAATGGCTAAAAAATTGATATCAGTATGTAAGCTGGACTCTAGTTATGAAGAGGTTAAAAAATAAATGTACACATATTACAAATTGTTAGGTGTATAGCGTCCAAAAGTGTCCTTTCATAAACCAAGGTAGGTTCTCAATAGCCGCTCAAATGTCAAAGGCTTGGATGGAAAGATGCAGTTGAATGTGGTCTGCTTTGGTGCTTGTATATGTCAGTTCAGTTGGAAACACCCACATATGTCTCATTTACACAGCACAGTAAATTGTCAGTTTTGATGCAGTATGGATGACCCACCGCTGGGAAAGAATAGATTTTAGCCTATGATGTCCTCTTTCAAGCTATCTCGAAGGAAATTAATATTTCCTTTAACACTATAACAGTACGGGTTAAGAACACAAACTTTTTAAATATTTTTGTCTTGTTTAAATAAACATTAGATATTGCATGTGTTCAATTTTCAGCCAGCAGGTAGAGCTCTTGGCTACTCTTCACATGTTCTGTATATCGGACAAATCCTGCTTTGTTGAAAAATGACTGTTGACCGACCTCAGAAGCTCAAGCTGAATTGTAAGCACACAAGCATAGGTAAGAGCAGTTGCTCCTCCCCCTGCCTTTAGATGTGGGCAAATGTAAATAGCTTTTGCTTCTTCTAGTGTTCTGCTTCACAGGTCCACCCTTTATTTATTTATGTAACTAGTTAAAAAATAGATATACCACCCCAGTTTAACAGCTTGCCGTCCAGCCGCCGTCATTATACTGCGGCAGGTTGGCTCGTTCCCGTAAATCGCGTAGGTGTACGCCGGCTCGTGAACTCGATTTTGTGGCCAGCGGGGGGAGCCAATCAGCGAGGCCGGCAGACTCGATGTCCGCAGGCCACCTGCGTCTGTTCCCCGCAGTGACAGAATGTGACAGTGACAGAATGGCGATCTGCCTGTGTAAACAAGGCAAATCTCCGTTCTGACAGAGAAGATCACACAGATCCTGTCTTTCGTGCTAAGCAGCAAGACGGATCTGTGTGTTTCCCCAGTAACACAATCCCCCATATAGTTAGAAAACACAAACAGGGAACACATTTAACCCCTTGATCGCCCCTGATGTTAACCCCTTCCCTGCCAGTGTCATTAGTACAATAACAGTGCATATTTTTAGCAATGATTACTGTAATAAAAAAAAGTGTCAAAAATGTAAGTTAGGTGTTCGATCTGTCCGTCGCAATGTCGCAGTCCCGCTAAAAATCACAGATCACCGCCATTACTGGTAAAAAAAAAAATAATAATAAAAAAAATGCCATAAATATATCCCCTATTTTGTATACACGATAACTTTTGCGCAAACCAATCAATATACGCTTATTGCGATTTTTTTTACCAAAAATATGTAGCAGCCTAAACTGATGAATACATTTGTTTTTTTTTACTTTTTTTTTGGAAATGTTTTATAGCAGAAAGTAAAAAAATTAGCTTTTTTTCAAAATTTACACTCTTTTTATGTTTATAGCGCAAAAAAATAAAACCGCAGAGGTGATCAAATACCATCAAAAGAAAGCTCTATTTGTGGGAAAAAAAGAACATCAATTTCGTTTGGGTACAGCGTCGTGCAATTGTCAGGTAAAGCAACAAAGTGCCGTATCGCAGAAAGTGGCCTGGTCGTGAAGTGGGTAAACCCTTCCGGGGCTGAAGTGGTTAAAAAAGGGATAAACAAAGTTCACTGGCCAAGAACAAGAGTAGAGGCTAGGAGTAAAAAATTACTTTTCTCTGTCAGTTGCTAAATGCTTTTTCTAAGTCATATAGTATTTACAAGCACTGAAGCCAGGCACAGTCACGATGACTACATTTTTTAGAAAGATGTCAACAATGGTGGCCACATATTTTCCTTGTGGCAGGTGTAAATTAAAAATCCTGTACTTTGCCCCTGTTGGGAAAACTAACAAGTTACTTTAACTGTACAAAGCATAACATGGACCTTGCTGGAAAATTGCTTGATTTTTTCAGCAGGTTGACTACCACAAAAGGTAAGTACACAAAGATTGTGCTCTATACCAGTGTTTCTCAACCTTTTCTAAGTTCAAAAATTAAAATTAAAATTAGAAAAATTATTCTAAAAGTTTTACATAATACATCGACATCCTCACATGCCCCAGTTGAAGTGCGTTGTGACGCAACGCGTCAGGCTTGCATTACTTGCTTCCCACATTGCTTTTTAACGTTTTACCTTGTGATCACAAAGAAAATTATATTTTTTGTACACATCTATCATTGATGTTTTGTGCTTTTAAAAATAAATCTCCTCATTTTTGACCTGCACCATATGGAGCCTTCCCATTTTTTTCTCATTCCGGTTTGACTGAGTTCATTCCCTCACTTACCACCGATCTCCAGAGGACCTTTCCATTGGGTGGCGGTCACATTCTTGCCTGGAGAAATAGCCAAGTCCTGGGTCTTTTGCTGAATCCATATTGCCGACAAGTGGACCTGCCTCGTTTGGAACGACCATCTTCCAGGTTTTTGCTGCACCAAAGTCGGCATACCTTCAGATTCTAAGGCGTTCGGCCTATATGAGCCTGACTGACCCACTGCTGCTGGCAAGTGAGTCCAACTTGTCTGGTAAGAGTACCCATTCATATCTTCATAACAGAGGATCTTGTTGTTTCACAGCCACACTCACCTTGTTGCAACACTACCATCCTTGATAGAGGATTCACCAGTTCATTTTTTTGATGGACACACTCTTCAGGAAATGTATTTATTTGATGCATTTTTGAATTTCATTTTCACAGATTTGCCCTTTGTATATGTGAACATTTGGACTTATATCTTGATGTTTGCATCACATGTATATATGTTGTATACACTAATATTTTCAGTAATTCACTGTCATATTGTTTCATGTTTAGCACTACACTTTGTTTTTCACATTTGGCTAGGACTTTGTTTTAGTGTCAGCAGTTTTTTCTTCATTTACTTAGCGCAGTACTCTCCCCTACCACTCCCATACCCCCACACGTAGGACAACCAATGTTAGAGGTGATTTATTCTTCCAATTCCAACACACCTTTGCAAACTGGTACTGACTAGTATTCCAATGTTTCTTTTCTCCTTCCATTTCTCTCCATCACTCAGCTAATTTGACCCCAGCGCTGAAAGGGGCAGGGGAGGGTTATTGGTTGTTAGCACGCTGGTGGCTAAAATGTGGTAATGGTGCACAATGGAAACCTATGGCTTTGTGTAACTGGAAGGCAGCCTTCATCCATCTGCTGGCTTGTATACAATTTTGGGGCAATTTTTAGGCATTTTGCCAGGTCACCCCTTAAGAAACCTCAAGGCAGACACCCTGGTTGAAAATGGCTCCTCTATACAATATAATGAGCCTGTTAGGCTGTATGGACAAGGTAAAGGTCCATTTTAATTAACTCTGTACCTATTTGAGAAATGTTTTCAAATTATTAAAAACATTTTTTTCATTTTTACTAAAATTTACAGATAATGATATGTACTGTATTATTTGATATATTATCTTAACTAGGAAATATTTACATAACCTCAATCTATTACTCTTCTAACAGTTTCCCCATAGATAACATTTTTTATTTTATTTTTTTAAATAAAAACTTTAAGATGTCTTTGGCTTCATTACACATCACCAAACAAGATCCTATTATTTTTGAATAACTGAATAATATAGAGTTGATTTTATTTTAATTCTTCATAGTATCTTTTAGAATAACCTTCCCGAACTCCTTTTTTTGCCTGATAGCTTTGCAATGGACAAATGTTTTGAATATTTTACAATATATATTAATAACTTAAGTGGCTGTGGCCTCGCAAGTGTTCATTTGACCACCTCTCTGTAGAATAGAGGCTGTCAGGATTAAATGACGCCTTCATTATGATTCCAAGGAGCAAGCTGTCATTTCAATCACCTGAAGCCTGGACCTTGAAAGAGTTAACTGACAGCGGAGTCAGTAAGACGGTGAATAGACGTCTGATTGGACTATTAATATCAGCACTTGATGAAAAATGCAACAGTCCGTCTAACCATTTGATGAGTGCCTGAGAATACAGAGGAAAGGGTCTAGGCTGTTGTTATTGAGCTTCACATTTTCTACTGTACCTGTAACATATCAAAAATATCAGAAACACTGTGTATTACTGATCCCAGCGCTCAAATGGATAAATAAAGTTGATGAACTATAGTAGCTATTATAAAAATGAAACCAAATGATAAAGATGCAAAGATAAAATACGAAAAAATTATCCCAGCATTAACAGCGCTAGAAAAAAAAACTAAGAGTATTAAGTGCAATTGAATGAGAAACCACACACAAACAATAATTCATATGGGACAGAGTCCCAACAAAAGTCTGTAGGGTAGATGTAGTGCTCCGTGACCCCTCAGAATCGTAAGGAAGCCTCAAAGACTATATACCATCACCGGAAAGAAACCTCGTAAATCAGCCTTATTATGTCCAGGAACTACTGAGTAAAATGCTATTCTGGGATCAGGTCCTTCATAAGCCAGCAATGATGATATGGATTAAACCTGGTCTCTCCTTATGGTGTGGAATAGGATCCTGTTCTTGTATATATCACGGTTATTTCTTAAGGTTGCTCACCAAATATTACATGCTAAGAAAGAGGGAATTCACATAGCCTAATACTGATTTATTTGGGAACATACCCGCAACCAATAAAATGATGCTTACAAGAACGTCAAATAAAAACAACAATGTCAATGTTAAGTCTGTACGGGTACGGGTCACAGAGCACTACATCTACCCTACAGACTTTTGTTGGGACTCTGTCACATATGAATTATTGTTTGTGTGTGGTTTTCATTCAATTGCACATGTAACATATACGTTATTTTTATTATTACGATTAAAATATGACTTTAACCAAAACTGATACTTCATGTTTTATGGAAGACTGAATGGACTGATGGATTCACTATAGTATAGAAAAAAGACACAATTAGGTTATTCAACTCTGAGAGAGTAATGTTTTTATTGCCTTGTGATAGTACTGAAGACTCAAACTTCTATGGGAAATTCTGGCCACTGAAAGAAAACATATACTAACTAAGCAATATAAAACTAAGGCTGCCATAGCTTAAAATCTCACAAAAACATAGTAGACAACGCACTGGCAGGTTTAAGAATCAAACTGCTGGCAAAAAATAGTTAGATGAAATATATAACAAAATTAATAATAAATTAATTCCTGCGCTAAATGTGATATTGTGCACAAAAAATGATGAAATCCAAAGTTAAATCATAAAGTCCACTTTGTGTGAATAGTAAAAGATGTGATAATGGTCTCAGCTGAATGCCAAAATCACCACTGTGTCGATTACAAAATATTGTGCTCAATGAAATCGCGTGATCATCACATGGACCATCGCCAACCATGAGAAATGGACCCTTACCGGGACAGCTAGACCCTATTACAGAGTCAAATCAGCCTGTAAATGACAATCTCAATATAAAGAGGTCTGACCCAGGCTGCTTGGCTGGAGTTTTACAATGTTTCCCACTCTCCAATAAATGTTAACATCAATGGCAACCATATATTTCACAGAGTTTACCATAAAATCAAAATTGGAAAATCCACATGCGTTTTGTGTATAGCTGACATCATCGGGGGGCCTAAATGCCATGCGAGTCCTCACACCTATATATACCCATTCAAAGGGGAGGTGACACTATAATCAAAATTAATCGAAGCCTCATTATCTTTTTTTCTTCCTCTAAGATGGTGGACAAAACTGGCCAGGCCTTGTTTACAAACAAAATTGGCCAACCTGCCGGAAATTAATCCAGGGAGGCCTCGCTTGCAAACAAAACTGTCCAACTGGCTGGAAAAAAACTCAGCCTCGTTTCCAAATCAAAATAACTGACCGGCCAGTAACCAAGCCTCGATATCAGTCTAAAATGGCCAACCAGTCTTACAATGTTTTGTGAGGCTGTATATAATATAGCTAAACCAGGAAACATTCAAGCCTCACTCTTATGTTGGAATGGCCAAACAAATTGCAGTTAAACTGAGGAAAACTAAGATAAAAAAATGATTACGCCATTATATAATAATGTGTAGGCAGAAAAAGTGGAGTATAGTATTACATACAGTACATATAAATTGACAGCCACAGAAAAACATTTATTTAAAAATATATTAAAATAATATAAGAATGCTAGTAAAAGTTTGCCATTTAAAGACTTCACATTTCCATTACATGTGTGTTGAAAGGAAATATAAATAAAACATGAATATACAAAAATATTGTTCACTAATTTTGTTTGCACAGTATCACATTTAGCATGGCAAGTTATTTATTATTATAGCTTAAAATATATGTATTAAAAAAAGTACACTTCTTCAGTACATGCAAATTCCCCCAAAGTACAGAAAAATATCAAGAGATCTGGTGTGTTCCTAACTTCCTGCTTGGGATGAGAACATAGTGCCTTTTGTACACTGAAATCCCAGTGAGCATTATAAGTCCTGCCTGCTGGACTACAAAACCCCACCTATCCCCCACCGCTATCTGCCCCACTCTGCATACATTCTTTTCTTTTTTTTTTCTTTTTTACAGTAAAACAATGCTACTTTCCTAACTACCAAGAGCCTGTCCAATGCTGTGTGTAGGGAAAGGGCTCTTGGGAAATGTAGTTCTGGTGGTGTGCCTTAGTAGGCACTGAACTCACAGTAGCTGCCCCTGCAAGATATTCACAACCTTGGTGATGTCACAAGAAGTAATAAATGTTTTTCTCCCACTAGGAGTAAAGTGAGGTAAACAAAATAATACTGGGGCATGCTCAAGAGGGTGAGAGGGATGTTTGGGGGTTATTTGTCTTAATTTCTGGGCATACACTTACAGTATTTACAGAGTTATTTTTTGGACTTATTGTAGTCAATATCAAAGAATCTACCATGGTAAATGCGTGAAGAAGACCCTTGCTCTGGAACAGGAGTTAGAAGTGAACTGATAGGGGTCCAACAGACTTCTCCTAAAAGTTTACTTTAAAACTTTAAAGCCTGCAATCTGCAAACAATAAAGGACAATAATTGAGGGAATCTCTTCAGAACAAGGCCTGAACACCAAATTCCTACTTAATGGGACATTGATGTGATGACCTTCTTCTTCTCAACTATACGAACATTGTGTGTGTGAGATGGGTTGATACACTATATTGTCAAAATTATTGTAACATCAGCTTTAAAACGCACATGAAATGGCATCCCAGTCTTAGTCTGTAAGGTCCAATATTGAGTATTGAGTTGGTCCACCCTTTGCAGCTATAACAGCTTCAATCTTCTGGGAAGGCTGTCCACAAGGTTTAGGAGTTTGTCTATGGGACCATTCTTCCAGAAGCGCATTTGTGAGGTCAGGCACTGATGTTGGACAAGAGGGCCTGGCTCACAGTCTCCCTTCTAATTCATCCCAAAAGTGTTCTATAGGGTCGAGGTCAGGACTCTGTCTAGACCAGTCAAGTTCCTCCACCCTAAATTTGCCATCCATGTCTTTATGGACCTTGCTTTGTGCACTAGTGTGCAGTCATGTTGGAACAGGAAGGGGCCATCCGCAAACTGTTCCCACGAAGTTGGGCGCATGAAGTTGTCCAAAATATCTTGGTATGCTTACACCTTAAGAGTTCCCTCCCTTGGAACTAAGGGGCCAAGCCCAACTCAAAAAACAACTCCACACCATAATCCCCCCTCCACCAAATGATTTGGACCAGTGCACAAAGCAAGGTACATAAAGACATGGATGCGCAAGTTTGGGGTGGAGGAACTTGACAGGCCTGCACCTGACCTCAACCAGATAGAATTTCTTTAGGATGAATTAGAGCGGAGACTGCTAGTCAGGCCTTCTTGTCCAACATCAGTGCCTTACAAATGCGCTTCTGAAAGAATGGTCAAACGTTCCCATAGACACACTCCTAAACCTTGTGGACAGCCTTCCCAGGAGAGTTGAAGCTGTTATAGCTGCAAAGGGTGGGCCAACTCAATATTGAACCCTACAATGCTACCCTACAATAAAGCCTCGTACACATGATCAGATTTTCCGCAGACAAAACCTCGCACTTTTGTCTTGCATAAAAATGGCAAGGAGTTGTTAGCCAACAAACACGAACGTAGTGACGTACTAAGTGTTTTTTCAGCTCTTTAGCTCCACACTTTGGGCTCCTTCTGCTAATTTCGTGTTAGTAGAAGTTTGGTGAGTGTTGATTCACGCTTTTCATTTCGCGCTTTTCATTTCGCGCTTTTCATTTCAAGCTTTTCAGTCTGAACGGTCGTTCATCAACCAGACATGTTGCGGAATCGGAGGAGATAACGTGTATATTTATTATTGGCCTTGGAGTTATTGCTTTGACCCAAGTCCAGTCCAAGAACAGGAGGAGGAGGATTTCTTGGACCAAAAATTGGTTGCTTTATTAATCGTGACCAATTATGTCATATGCCTTTGCTGTGGGAGCTCCAGGAGAATAATCCTGATGATTTTCGGAATTATCTCTGGATAACAGATCCCTGCTTTCACCAACTCTTGGCATTGTTGACCCCCTATATTAAGAAGCAGGACACATGCATGGGGCTTTTATTTTATTTTTTGGTTGAATAATAATGATTTGATTTGTTATATCTTCTATATTTTTGGATGCATAGAATGCACTTTTTGGTGCACTCTTTTTTTAATGCATGATAAAAAAATTGTGGAGAATAATACTTGGCTATGTGTTTTACTTCAAATGACAGTTTGGGAGTAGGCAGTTACATTTTAAAAAATACAATGTAAAATTGACAAGGGACACCAACATAGTTGTATCTTTCATCTTAAAAACTACGGGATAATGGTGTTGTGGTAACTTGCCTCCCCAAAAAAAGCATAATAATATTATTCTTGATATCACTAGAAAAAAAAGCCTTTGAAAATATGTTTGCAATAACTCCATCAGTATCACCAGCAAAGCAGCTTCATTATTATCCCATTAAAGAAGAAGAGAATTGTGCGCTGCATTTCAAGAGTTTATAATTTGCCACGTCACAAATGTTAATTCTCCATTACGAACGTTAGTTTACAAGACCAAGCGCTTCCGGCTCGTCCTTGCTTCTGAGCATGCGTGTTTGTACTTTGGACTTTTGTCCGACGGACTTGTGTACACACGCTCAGAAAATCCGACAACAGACATTTGTCCGCGGAAGATTTTACAATCTGCCATCCAAAATTTGTCTGCGGAAAATCCAACAACAATTGTCCGATGGAGCGTACAAACGGTCGAATTTTCTGCCAACAGCCTGTCATCACACATTTCCCATCGGAAAATCCGATCGTGTGTGAGCGGCTTTAGACTGACCATTAAAGTTCATGTGCGTGAAAATACGTATGACAATATAGTGCATATATAACAAACAAAACCAGACAGAGGACTACTAAAACACAATTGTTTATAAGTCTTTCTAAGTCATTGCAAATATTTCCTTTCACGTTTTACTTCACGTCTATTGGCCAGGCCTTGCACGTAAATAAGGATACGTGAATCAGGTAGTAAATCAGTCATTTACCAAAACAAATATTACATGAACTGGTTGTCTAACATGATCAGTGTAGAAAGTCCAGAAGGTCACAATGACAAAACAGAAGCTGAAAGCATAGTTAGTAAGGTTGAATAAAGACACCAGTCCATCCAGAGTGAGAGTCTACAATTTTCCCTATTTATTTAAGATACCCATATAGCGCTGCCAAATTACGCAGCGCTCCACATATACATCACACACTCACATTGGTCCCTATCCTCAAGGAGCCCACAATCCAAGGTCCCCAACTCACATTCATATACTAGGGCCAATTTTGGGCAGAAGCCAATTAACCTACCAGCATGTCTTTGGAGTGTGGGAGGAAATCAGAGTACCTGGAGGAAACTCACACAGGCACAGGGAGAACATGCAATCTCCAGGCAGGTAGTATCGTGGTTGGGATTCGAACCAGCGACCCTTTTTTACTGCTAGGTGAGAGTGCTACCCACTACACCACTGTGCCGCCTCCAATATTATATTCCAAGTTGTGAAATTACCATGACATCCCATTGGGCTAAGAAAACTTGGTCAGGTCCATGCATGACTAAGCTGTTGGTTCTTGGAGAATGGCAAATTCAGTTACGTGGTCAGTAAGAGCCATGTCAAACTGGTGACCCTGTCACTGATGGCAAGTCACCAGCAGCAAAATCACTTATTAGGACACTCACTGCTTTTGTGATTTTGCACTTTTATTAGTTACTGTGCTGCATAATTTCCCTAGTCAACAAGGAAGCAGGGCTGGAGTGATGCCTCGCTAGTCTGACCAACAGGGAAGAAATGTCATAGGTGCCGGTGAGTAGTTTTGTTGCTCTTGGCAATCCTCTTGCTGACAAGTTGTCATCGCCAACAGTATTTGTGGCATGGGTCTAAAGTTGGGCATTTTTAGTTGCTCAGTGCTTGTTTGGTGTAAATAGTTGAGATTTGAATCTGGATGTTCATTGTAATCTCTACATGAGCTTTTCTTTTATCTCCTTGTGAGTTGCAATTTATTATTTATAATAAATTTCTTTTAGCGGTCTACACTATAATGCCCCGTGCACACGATAGAATTTTCCTACGGAAAATGTGTGATAGGAGCTTGTTGTCGGAAATTCCGACCGTGTGTAGGCTCCATCACACATTTTCCATAGGAATTTCCATCACACAAAATTTGAGATCTGGTTCTCAAATTTTCCGACAACAAAATCCGTTGTCGTAAATTCCGATCGTGCATACGCAATTCTGACGCACAAAGTGCCACGCATGCTCGGAATCAAGCAGAAGAGCCACAAGTTTGAGCGGCTCTTCTGCTTGATTCCGAGCATGCGTGGCACTTTGTGCGTCAGAATTGCGTACACACGATCGGAATTTACGACAACGGATTTTGTTGTCGGAAAATTGAACTTCAGTTTTCTCGGCTCGTCGTACATGTTGTACGTCACCGCGTTCTTGACGTTCGGAATTTCCGACCAACTTTGTGTGACCGTGTGTATATACAAGACAAGTTTGAGCCGACATCTGTCGGAAAAAAAACATGGATTTTGTTGTCGGAAAATCCTATCGTGTGTAAGAGGCATTAGTGTTTATTTGTGCTTTCACATGTGAATACTCATTGGGGACTGGAGAATGCAATTAAAGGACCTGTGGGCTGGTTGACACCATTATGTACCATACGGTAAGCATTTGGGACCTCCATTTTTATAGTAGGGTCCACTGGATCAGATGAGAAGACACCCTTTGGGTTTATTGTGGTGGGCACGCCAGTTTTTTTGTTCTTATGTGAAGAGCTTTTTAAATTTGAAATACTGAGAGGATTTCAGCCTGAATCACTATAAATTATAGTGTATATGGGACTCTGTTACAAGATTGGACACTTATATTAATATTGATGCACTTTTCACCCTTCTTTATTTAGATCGGTTTCACAGTGAGATTGAATTGTGTATGGAATGCTATCACAAGATTGGACATTTATGTTATTTTTGATGCACCTATGATTATTTTTCTAATTTTTGTTTTTCATTTTATCTACATGTGAATATTTTATTGTATGTATTTATTACGTCACTGTTGTTTATTTGTTTAATATATTTGACTAGTGTGGTGATTGCACTATTGAGTGGTAGCAGTTTGCTTATCTTTGATTTACATTGTATTATTTTTGTTTACATTTATTTTCATTTAACCACTTCCGGACCGCCGCACGACAATATACCGTATCCTCTTCTTCATCCGGCAGTCCGGTTTCTGATAATAGTGGTCTCTGTGTCGGTTTCGGTGGGAGAGGGCCCCCTTTCCGCCACGCTCCAGTGCCCTCCGCCACTTACCGGAGTCGTCAGCAGCGGCGGAGGCGATCAAAATTCTTCTCCCTTGCTGGGTATGGAGACGAGTGAGGGAAAGATGGCCCCCACCCGTCTCCATACCATTGCTGGGCAGAAGCGACGTCAAAATGTCACTTACACCCATACAGGTAGCTCTTAAAGGGCCAATTTTTTTTTTTTAAATGACAAATTTATTTATTTATTTTTTTATTGCATTTTAGTGTAAATATGAGATCTGAGGCCTTTTTGACCCCGATCTCATATTTAAGAGGTCCTGTCATGATTTTTTTCTATTACAAGGGATGTTTATATTCCTTGTAATAGGAATAAAAGTGACACATTTTTTTTTTTAAAACAACAGTGTAAAAATAAAAAATAAAAATAAATAAGAAAAAAAAAATTTTTTAAATGTACCTTGTCCCGCCAAGCTCGCGTGCAGAAGCGAGCGTATATATGTGAGTAGCGCCCGCATATAAAAACGGTGTTCAAACCACACATGTGAGGTATCGCCACGATCGGTAGAGTGAGAGCAATAATTCTAGCCATAGACCTCCTCTGTAACTCAAAACATGCAACCTGTAGAATTTTTTAAACATCGCCTATGGAGATTTTTAAGTTTGTCGCCATTCCACGAGTGGGCGCAATTTTGAAGCGTGACATGTTAGGTATCAATTTACTCGACATAACATTATCTTTCACAATATAAGAAAAAAAATTGGGCTAACTTTACCGTTGTCTTATTTTTTAGTTCAAAAATGTGTATTTTTCCAAAAAAAAGTGCGCTTGTAAGACCACTGCGCAAATACGGTGTGACAGATAGTATTGCAACGACCGCCATTTTATTCTCTAGGGTGTTAGAAAAAAAATATATAATGTTTGGGGGTTCTAAGTAATTTTCTAGCAAAAAAAAGTTTTTTACTTGTAAACAACAAATCTCAAAAAGAGGCTCAGTCCTTAAGTGGTTAATCATATTGCAGGGATCTATTTTACTATCAGTTATAGTAAAGCAGTGTGCCCAATTGGTACCAAACAACTGGTGTGGTGTTTTCCTTAGGTTTTTTTGGAGGTGTAGTAATGGAGAAAGGCTTCAGAATTGGTAAAATAAGACATTAATGTATCAATCATTAGCATATTAACAGCAATGATGCTTTTTTTGTAAATCTGGGGTAAAAAGTTGGAGTTTGCTATTTAACTATTTGAGGTTACAGTACATTTATGCTGTAAGACATATAAAAATGTATGGCTCTTTTACAGCTCTGAAGCTGTCAACCCTATTGATTATTTTCAATAAAGACTCCAAGTGACAGCTGTGACACCGTATGTACTTCATAGCTATAAACCTTATGACATAAATCTCTGCCAGCTTCACAAAAATGGTTATTTATTTATTTTTGTATTTCATTGTCCTAAATTTTATTGCGGGTGACAGTATTCTTCTGTCCTTCCAATAGTGAATTTGTGCAAAATATATAGATATACTGTAGCTGTTTTTGGTAAAGTTTTATTCTATTACTATGTAATGAATTTGTCTCCTAAAAGGAGGTCTTTAAAAAAAAAAAATGGCAGTCATGGGGAGATTTACCAAAACTGGAGAGTGCAAAATCTGGTGCAGCTGTGCATGGGACCAATCAGCTTCTAACTTGTACAATTAATTGGTAATAAACTAATTTTTTTCACTTGTACCTACGGGAAAGCCTACAGAGATATTCACACTGCATGCAGCTGGTGATATTATCAGCCGGTGATGGCATACCATGCCGGACCTTCAGAGCTTGTGCGGTAAACGAGGGCTCCCGAACGCGTGACGTCATCATGGCACCGGCCACTCATGTAGTCGGAGGCCGCAAACCTGGAAGGAAGACTGGGTGAAGATGGAAGCCCTGTTAGCTGTGTCAGCGCCCCACTGGAGAGCTTAGTTTTAAGGTAAGTCTCGCATAATGTGCTAGTATGCGATGCATACTAGCACATTATGACATTGCTTTGCAGGAGATTTTTAATTTTTTTTTAAGATGCGGTTTACTACCGATTTAGGCTTTGATAAAATAAAACTGGAAGCTGATTGGTTTCTATGTAACCCCATTATTTGTAGATTATTGCTAATATTTGTGGTTATTGCAGAAAAAAGGGGGGAGGTTTTTTTAGGGGGCTTTACAGGAGGCAATGAATGGGTAGAGTCATCCGCCTCCATCCCTATTGTCTACAACATCAATAGAAGGAAAAGGTTTGGACTTTATTTGTGGTTATGTCTACTTAAAATGTCCTTTTTTACCTTAATATAGAGTTGAAAAGGTGTTTACATTAAAGATTTCAGAACATATCTAATTTAGAACAGGCCTGGAGGAAGGGGCAATGTTACAAAGAACTACAACTGTGTATAAAGTAATTTGTGTCCACAACATAGAAACTAGGGATGGGCTTTATGTTCAGGTCGAACATGAGTTCGACTCGAACATTGGCTGTTGGCCCGTTCGCTGAACAGCGAACAATTTTGGGTGTTTGCGGCAAATTCGAAAGCCGCATAACACATCAAAAGTGCTAATTTTAAAGGGGACTTCACAGGGATTTCCCTATGGCTTTCCCTGTGTTGTCAGAGGGGGCGGGGTCATGCGGTTACGTAAACGGATGACCCCGCCCCCTCTGACAACACGGGGAAAGCCATAGTATAGGGAAGTCCCCGTGCGTCAGAGGAGGGCGGGGTCAGCGGGTGGCCCCGCCCTCCGTTATATAAGAAGTGTCAGAAGAACCGAAGCACTGAGGCGGATCGTGCGGATGGAGCAGAGAACAAGCCGGAGGAAGATGCGGGACGAGAAGCGCGGAGGAAGAAGAAGATGGAGAAGAAGAAGATGGAGGAAGAAGAAGAACACTGAAGGAAGACCAGAAGAAAGAAGATGGAAGAAGAAGCGGAAAGAAGAAGAAATTAATAAAAGACTTGTCAAAAACCGTCTCTTGTGTTTTTTAACCTTTTTGACACTTTTTTTGTGAACTGGTAGGGGTACATTTGTACCCCATTACCAATTCACACATGGGGGCAAGATCTGGGGGTCCCCTTGGTAAAGGGGGCTTCCAGATCCCGATAAGCCCCCCGCCTGCAGACCCCCACAACCACCGGGCAAGGGATGTGGGGATGAGGCCCTTTTCCCTATCAACATGGGGACAAGGTGCTTTGGGGGGCTACCCCAAAGCACCCTCCCAATGTTGAGGGTATGTGGACTGGTACGGTTCAGGAGGAGGGGCACTCTCTTGTCCTCCCCTCTTTTCCTGCGGCCTGCCAGGTTGCGTGCTCGGATAAGGGTCTGGTATGGATTTTTGGGGGGACCCCACACCATTTTTTAAAAAATTTTGGCACAGGGTTCCCCTTAAAATCCATACCAGACCCTTCAGGGTGGATTTTGAGTGGAACCCCCATGCCATTTTTTTTTTAAATTTTGGAGTGGGGCTCCCCTGTGGGGAAATTCCATCCCGTTTTACTCAATGAACTTTTATGTGTATTGCCAGACCGACAATTCATTATAGCCAGCGCTAGCGATAGTAGTTTTACATGACTTTTTTTCCTTTAGAAATGTAATTTTGCTGTCAGACTATTCTAAACATGAGAAACATGCGCCCCTTTACAGGCATACTATAGACACCCCCCAGGTACGAAATTTAAAGGAATATTACACTTTTATTGTTTCACTTTAAGCATTTTTAAAATCACTGCTCCCGAAAAAACTTCAGTTTTTAAAAACTTCTTTTTGCATTGATACATGTCCCCTGGGGCAGGACCCGGGTCCCCAAACACTTTTTATGACAATAACTTGCATATAAGCCTTTAAAATGAGCACTTTTGACTATTCATGTTTGTGTCCTATAGACTTTAACCGTGTTCGCATGTTGGAACAAATTTTTTGCCTGTTCGCATGTTCTGGATGCGAACTGAACCCAGGGGGTGTTCGGCTCATCCCTAACAGAGACATAGGATCTGTTTCAGACAAGCTTTATTTTCTTCTAGAAATCCAAAATTAATATTTTTTTTCTTTCAAAGCATACAAGCAAAAATAAAACAGTTAAAATGCTAAACACAAAGCATATTTAAAAGAGAAATATGTTTTTTTGTTTTTTTTTAAGAATCATACTTACCTAGGTGGATGCAGCATTGGTCAGATGCTGCATCTGTCCCCCGCCGGCTCTAAGACTGAGAACCGAGCGATCAAAGACTGCTGATTGCTCGGTTCTCAAAACTCTGTGAGCAGAGAGCTTGTGACTCTGCTCGCCCCCACCCCCCCACCCACCCCACCCACCCCACCCACCCCACCCACGCGCTCACTGGAGGATTGGGCTGTGGAGGGGGTGGGAACGGCTGGTTTAGGCTCTCACCCCTCCAGCTGTGGGCGGATCCTGACCATACTGTTGCGATCTTGCTAAACAGCCTGGACCGCCTCTGTGACGTCAGCTGACAGCGGGCTTCAGGTCCCTGTCTGCTGAAAACGGATCACAGGAGTGCAGAACGATCTGCACTCCTGTGATCAACAGAAGAAATACACCCAAACAAACTTTGTCTGTACTTCTCCTTATATTTATATATAATATTTGTTTTGTTCTGGAGTTTTCCAGAATAGACATGTGCAATTCGTTTAGTTCCGAATTCGTCTTTTTAAACAAATTTAGACAAATTCGTTAATTCAGAAATATCTAAATTAACGAGAAACCCGTTTAACACATTTTTCTGAATATTCGTAAATTTGAATATTCTAATATTCGAAAATTTGTAAATTTGAATATTCGTAAATTTGAATATTTGTAAATTTGTAAATTTGAATATTCATAAATTCATACATTCGAAAATTCTGAAATTCGAAATTCGAAAATCCAGAAATTCGAAAAAATTCAAAATTTCTGAAATTTGAAAATACGGAAATTTGGAAAATCGAAAATTAGAAAATAAGAACGAAAAGTCAAAAGAATGAAAATCTGAAAATAAGAACAAAAATTGGAAAATTCGAAAACCCGAAAATTCAAAAATTGTTCTTTTGAATTTACAGATTTTCTTTCTTATTTTCGAATTTTCAAATTTTCAAATTTCCGAATTTTTCAAATTTCCGGAATTTTGGATTTTCGAATTTATGAATTTCGATCATAATGAATGACCAGAAAAACAAAGAAAACAAAAACGAACAAATTTTTCGGCAGTGCACATGTCTACTCCAGAATAGTTTTTCAGCAAATGTAAAAAAAAAAAAAAAAAAAAAAAAAGTTCAGTTATATCTGTATATACAGAATTCACTGAGACTTTTGCTTTAGGGTGAACGCGGAGCTCTCGCCTATTTTAGAGCTATGGCCCCCAGCATTGCTGATTCCAATGCCTTTAAGGTTTGCATTTGAAAAAAATAATGTTTTAAAGCAGATTACCTTTTATAAATATGTCCATTTCCACTGTACCTCACTGCGGCAATCTGTTGCCCTTTGGCTCCTAGGATATTAGTGTCATCAATCCCAGGAGTCAATGGGCATCCTTGATTGACAGGTTGCCATAACAATATCTTCCTCCACTATTCAATTGCTTCATATAAAGTCCCAACTCCCTTTTCTTTTGCATTGCCATAACAATGGGATGGAAACTTTCTCAGACGCCGCCATTGTTATGGCAACCTGCAATACCCTGAGTGCACCGCGCTTGGTTCACAATGCACAGGCGTGAGATCTGGAGGTGCAAGCTGGGTACCCAGCAACTCCATTTCCCGGAAGAAACTCAGAGAGGGCTTCAGATGCCCACACTAAGGATGGCAGCTTACTGGATCCCGAGGGGACAGTGAGTACAACAAAAAAATAAGACAGCAAACTTTTTAATTTGCAGCATATGCTCATTTAGAGAAGGCAAAGAAACACAAAAGCAGCGCTCTCAGCAAGGGAGACTCTGTGTAAATTCAGAGTGGAGTTTTTCACTGGGTGCCCATGCCCAAAAGCTTAGACCAAAAGGACCAAAAAGGACCAAAAGGTCTCCATCTATTATGATAAATGCGCCCCCAAAAAATATGTAGCCAGCAACTCCAGAATCCAAATATAAAGTCTCTATTGCTACATGTAGGTGAGGTTAAAAAACAGCATAAGCTGCGACTATCACGGGGGGTTGTTTAGAAAATAAAAAATAAAAAAAGCTCCGCTTTAAAGTTTATCTAATTCCAGGAACAATTTATTAGAACACGGCTTGCTAGTCCTTAGGTGCGGTGGTTGTGTTCGTTTTCTTTTGTTTTTTTTTTTTCTTTTTTTTTTTCAGGCCATTTTAACTTTATTTTCAAATGGTGTTCCTATCAGTAATTCCGCGTACATACGACCGGTTTGGCCGCGGTTTAGCCGCTGTAATAAACTCCGACGGTTTCTTCGACGTAACTCAGACGGAATTCCATTCAAGCGGTCTTGCCTACACACGGTCAACCCAAATTCCGACTGTCCAGAACGCGGTGACGTACAGCACGTAAGACGGGACTAGAAAAAGGAAGTTCAATAGCCAGTAGCCAATAACTTCCGTCTCGTAATTGCTTCAGATCATGAGTCTTTTTTGGTTTGTCGGACCAGCATACAGACAATCGGTTTTCCCGATAGGAATTGGGTCCGTCTGAAAGATTTAGAACATGTTCTATTTCTAGGTCCGTCAGATTTTTCGAAAGGGTAAGTCCAATGAGGCACACACACGATCGGTATATATGGTGAAAAGCTTCCGTCAGACTTTTTCTATTGGACAGTCCACTCGTGTGTACGCGGCATAACACTTCTTGGCTTAGGGTGCGTGCAATCACTTAGTGTCACCCTAGGGCAGGAATTGTGAAAAGACTACAGAACATCCTCCTCTTTCTCTCCATAACATAGGGGGTGTTCCATAGTCCACAGAGGTGCATTGCTCATAAAACTGTTTGAAATTTTAGTGCAGCAGAATTGCAAACTCTCTGCTCTTCTAGCAAGTTTAAACTGTTACTTTTTTGCACTTATTATAACAGATATAACAAAATGCCGTTAACCACTTCAGCCCCGGAAGATTTGGCTGCTGAATGACCAGGCCATTTTTTGCGATTCGGCACGACGCTGCACCCAACCAAAATTGACGTCCTTTTTTCCCCACAAATAGAGCTTTCTTTTGGTGGTATTTGATCGCCTCTGTGGTTTTTATTTTTTGCGCCATAAACAAAAAAAAGGCAACAATTTTGAAAAAAACACAATATTTGTACTTTTTGCTGAATAAATATCCCCATTTTTTTTTTAAAAAGCAAATTTTTTCTCAGTTTAGGCCAATATGTATTCTTCTACATTTGGTAAAAAAAAATCGCAATAAGCGTATATTGATTAGTTTGCACAAAAGTTATAGCATCTACAAAATAGGGGATAGATTTATAGCATTTTTATTATTATTTTTTTTGTACTAGCAATGGCGGTGATCTGGTGATCTGCAACATTATGGTGGACACATCGGACACTTTTGACACATTTTTGGGACCATCGGCATTTATACAGCGATCAGTGCTATAAAAATGCACTGATTACTGTAAAAATGTCACTGGCGGGGAAGGGGTTAACATAAGGGGGCGATCAAGGGGTTAATTGTGTTCCCTGTGTGGTTTTTTTTTAACTGTAGGGGGGAGGGGACTGACCTAGAGGAAATTACAGATTGTGGTTCCTAGCTATTAGGAACTCACGATCTGTCTCTCCTCACAGAACAGAACAGGGATGGGTGTGTTGACACACACCCATCCCAGTTCTGCCTCTCGTGCCCGCGATCACTTGTGGCCGGCGGTCATCACGATGACCGCCGCCCATGAGCATTGGCACCCCCGCAGTGCAGCTGGCGCTGGCGCACCTGCTGTCCCGATCCTGCAAGCCGACGTATAGCTATGACGGTTTGCGGGATCGTGCCGACCTGCCGCTGTATAATGACGGCGGCTGGACGGCACACAGTTAATGGTGTAGTTCAAGGAATAAAACGGAGCAAATAAAAGAAGTTCATTGTTAGAGTTTACAAGCAATTTCAATTATAGTTATATGCTTATTATGTTTCTGCCCTCTGCTGCCGACCAGTTTCAGTTTGAATTTAAGCTCACAGTTGGAATGTCTACAGCAGACTTTCTCAACCTTTTCAACGTGGAGGAACCCTTGAAATAACCTTTCGGTCTCAGGGAACCCCTGTTAAATATGGCTATATCTACAACTCATGATATATTGGTGTGATGGTCAGTGGAAGCGTGTTCCTTACATCTGTGGTCTTGGGGAAGAATTTCCCCCCTACAGATAGCTAAAAAGATCATTGGAGTCAGTGGGAACTTATCTTAGAGGGAAAAATTGGTCATTGCTCAAGGAACCCCTAGCAACCATTGGAGGAACCCTGGTTGAGAACCCCTGGTCTACAGCATGGAAGCAATGAGAATACAGACAAAAACAGGAGAGACATTTTTCACCTCTTCTTTTCTGTCACCTAGGCTTATTTTACACAAAAAAGATAATGTTTTTTTTCTGACATGTCATTGTGAATATTTAATTGCTCAGTTGCATATTTTACTTAGAAGAGGACTTCTTTAACACTTTCTAAAATGTTAGATATATCTCAAACAGCTGCTTTACTATGAAACATTAGCTGTTTATCGATATAGTATTTTATTCTTTTTTTTACATTTTTGTTTCTTGACTTTTTTTTATTAATCCTCCATCTCACAGACTTTATAAATTATTTAAGAAAAGTAATTTCGATTTTGACATCACATCTGAATGATCAGATCAAGACCTGAATTTGGCCTTGTGAAAACCAGCTCCTTCCCTGGGGGACTGTGAGTAATTTACTGGGCAAATAACAAGTTCAAAGTTCAGGAAAGCAATAAATGAATACATTAAAAAAGATAAATGAATCAACTGTGAAATTGTATCTTTATTTTTCAGCACATTTCATGCAGGATATTACATAAAAAAATAGGATATAGTGTGTGTAATGTATACAGTAAGATTTTCATGTAAAAAAAAATGTTTTGCTAATAAAAATTAATTAAAATCAAACTTCTAAAAGAGTAGTTTTGGACAACATAAAGTTGTTGCAAACCCCTAAGGGCACTTTCACATAGGCTGTCCGATCGGGTCTGCTGACACCCACTGCCATCCGATCCTGTCTGCAAAATTCAGACGGATGGCGGTCCTAGTTTCCAACCATCCGGCAGATCGGATCAGATCAAATGGAAACGGACAGGCGGTCTGTTCTCTATCCAATTTCCCCATAGAGGAGAGCGGGACTGTGTCCTTGTCTGCTCTCTACAGTGATCGGACACAGACCTGTCATCCGCTTGCTCAACAGGGATCAGCGGAGCGTTCCCCCCGCTGAGCAAGCGGATTTCATTAGGCACCCATGTGAAAGGGGCCTTACATACACCCAGTAAAGTGACTGGCCCCAGGTGATACACAGAGATGAAACAAATCGTCCTACATAAGTTACACCTGTTTGTCTGCAGTCTTCTCTTCTCTACTTACATTCAAAGTCCAGATTTTATTCAGCTTCTCTGAACTGTCAGAAAACAGGGGCGGAGAGCTGAAATTACACTCTGCAGAGGAAAACTCTGAGAACTGATTGGAGTGAAGGGACACAAACCCTTTTCAAACAGTACACAGGAGCAGAGTTGAAATTGTCAATCAAAAGCTGTGCGCTGGAGGTCCCTCCTCTGTCACCTTTTTTTTCTATCGGTGTCAGGAATACTTGTCAGAAATGATTCATGCAATAGCAAGGGAATGAAGTAGCAGATAGAAATGACACTTAAAGATGAAGTAAACCCTGATGGGTTTTACTTCCTCTTTACTCCCTTGCAAAGTAAAAGCATAATGGGCTAGTATGCATAGCATACTAGCCCATTATGTGGCACTTACCTATCTGCAAGCGAAGCCAGCGATGTCTGCAATGTCCCCGCTGGTGGAAGCATCCAACTTTGCCAATCTTCCTTCCGCGGCCGCGGACTCTGGCTCTGTGACTGGCCGGAGCTGCGTGACGTCCCTCCCGCGCATACGCAAGGGAGTCGCCAGTCATGGCACATGCTGATGTCACTCCCGTGCATGTACATGGCACACGCCAGTGCACTGCGTATGCACCGATGACCTCATAGGCTAATTACAAGGTAAATATTTCGTTTAGGAGATATTTTCAGTACATATAGATAAGTCTTATTATAGGCTTACCTATCTGTAAAATGTCTTACAACCACTTTAATGCTGTGGATTGAGACAAGTACACACTATAGAGAGATATGGTTTGTTCATATTTTATGTCTGAGGTTAGAGTGTTTGTTATCCCAACATTTCATATTCCTGATATGTGCTTGCTGTACCATATACAGCGGATATAAAAAGTCTACACACCCTTATTAAAATGTCAGGTTTCTGTTATGTAAAAAAATGAGACAAAGATAAATAATTTCAGAACTTTTTCCACCTTAAGCCCCAGTTCACACAGGGGCGACTTGTCAGGCGACTTAGCCGCCTGACAAGACGCATCCTGTTCTGTACTACGGAACCGTTCTAATAGGAGCGACGCAAGTCGCTCCGACTTAGAAAAAGGTTCTTGTACTATTTTTGGGGCAACTTGAGGCGACTTGCATTGACTTCTATACAGAAGTTATTTTGCAAGTTGCCGCTGAATTCCTGTGCAGGTCGCCTCGGTGAGTCGACCTGCAAGTCGTGTTGCCCCTGTGTGAACCGGCAGTTAATGTCACCTATAAACTGTACAACTCAATTGAAAAACAAACTGAAATCTTTTAGGGAGGGGAAGTAAAAATAAAAAAATAAAATAATGTGGTTGCATAAGTGTGCACACCCTCTTATAACTGGGGATGTAGCTGTGTTCAGAATTAAGCAATCACATTCAAACTCATGTTAAATAGGAGTCAGTACACACCTGCCATCATTTAAAGTGCCTCCAATTAACCCCAAATAAAGTTCAGTTGTTCTAGTAGGTTTTTCCTGATTTTTTCTAAGTTGCATCGTACAGCAAAAGCCGTGGTCCACAGAGAGCTTCCAAAGCATCAGAAGGATCTCATTGCTAAAATGTATCAGTCAGGAGAAGGATACAAAATAATTTTCAAGGCATTAGATATACCATGGAACACGGTGAAGACAGTCATCATCAAGTGGAGAAAATATGGCACAACAGTGACATTACCAAGAACTGGACGTCCCTCCAAAATTGATGAAAAGACGAGAAGAAAACTGGTCAGGGAGGCCGCCAAGAGGAGCTGCAGGAATATCTGGCAAGTACTGGCTGTGTGGTACATGTGACAACAATCTCCTGTATTCTTCATATGTCTGGGCTATGGGGTAGAGTGGCAAGACGGAACTTTTCTTACAAAGAAAAACATCCAAGCCTGGCTAAATTTTGCATAAACACATCTGAAGTCTCCCAAAAGCATGTGGGAAAATGTGTTATGGTCTGATGAAACCAAGGTTGAACTTTTTTGGCTATAATTCCAAAAGATATGTTTGGTGCAAAAACAACACTGCACATCACCAAAAGAACACCATACACACAGTGAAGCATGGTGGTGGCAGCATCATGCTTTGGGGCTGTTTTTCTTCAGCTGGAACAGGAGCCTTAGTCACGGTAGAGGGAATTATAAATTGTTCCAAATGCCAATGAATATTGGCACAAAACCTTCAGGCTTCTGCTAGAAAGCTGAACATGAAGAGGAACTTCACCTTTCAGCATTAGAACGACCCAAAGCAAACATCCAAATCAACAAAGGAATGGCTTCACCAGAAGAAGATTAAAGTTTTGGAATGGCCCAGCGAGAGCCCAGACCTGAATCCGATTGAAAATCTGTGGGGTGATTGGAAGAGGGCTGTGCACAGGAGATGCCCTCACAATCTGACAGATTTGGAATGGTTTTGCAAAGAAGAGTGGGCCAAGTCAAGGCGTGCCATGCTGATAGACTCATAGCCAAAAAGACTGAGTGCTGTAATAAAATCAAAAGGTGCTTCAACAAAGTATTAGTGTAAGGGTGTTCACACTTAGAGCCCTTGCACACTGGGGCGGTTTGCAGGCGCTATTGCGCTAATAATAGCGCCTGCAAACCGCCCCGAAAGTGCCGCTGCTGTCATCCCAGTGTGAAAGCCCCGAGGGCTTGCACACTGGAGCGATGCGCTGGCAGGACGGTAAAAAAAGTCCTGCCAGCAGCATCTTCGGAGCGGTGAAGGAGCGGTGTGTATACCGCTCCTTTACCGCTCCTGCCCATTGAAATCAATGGGACGGCGCGGCTATACCGCCGGCAATGCGCCTCTGCAGAGGCGCTTTGCGGTTGTATTTAACCCTTTCTCGGCCACAAGCGGGGGGTAAAACCGCCCCGCTAGCGGCCGCATACCGACGGTAAAACGCCGCTAATAATAGCGGCGTTTTACCGCCGACGCTGCCCCCCGCCCCAGTGTGCAAGGGCTCTTATGTAACCATATTATTTTAGTTTTTTATTTTTACTTCCCTCCACCTTAAAGATTTCAGCTTGTTGTTCAACTGAGTTGTACAGTTTATAGGTCACATTAAAGGTGAAAAAAATCTGAAATTATTTATCTTTGTCTAATTTTTTTACATCATAGAAACCTGACATTTTAACAGGGGTGTGTAGACTTTTTATATCCACTGTACGTGTATGAGAAAGTATTGTGTTCTCTTTGTATTGCTTCCTTTATGTGAAATCCCTAGTGTTCCTGTCAGCTCCTCTGCTTTCCTGTTAAGAACTGACCACATTAAGCAGGAGAGCTTGCCGTGGTCCGTTCTCTAGCTATGCTGGGAACACAGTCTGCTCTCCTCCTTCATGTACTGACACCCCCTCCGCACAGCCATTCACTGGGAAGCTCAATGTGCTGTTGCTTCTTCTCCCTCAAGCTTTTATGCAGCTGAGAACTGAGGAAATGTGATCACTTATAGAAAAAAGGAGGAAAGGTATTTATAATGTTTTTATTATATCTATACACACATGTTTTGTCTATAATTTCTATTTGAAACTGAATGGGTTGTTTTACTAGGTGATTGTTTACAATCACTTTAACAACCACTTTAACCACTTCAATACAGGCACTTATACACCTTCCTGCCCAGACCAATTTTTAGCTTTCAGCGCTGTCGTACTTTGAATGACAATTGCGCGGTCATGCTCCACTGTACCCAAACTAAATTTTTATCATTTTGTTCCCACAAGTAGAGCTTTCTTTTGGTGGTATTTGATCACCTCTGCGGTTTTTATTTTCTGCGAAACAAATTAAAAAAAGACCGAAAATTTTGAAAAAAAAAAAGTTTTTTTGTTTCAGTTTCAAAACCTTCTAAATAAGTAAGTTTTCTCCTTCACTGATGGGCACTGTTGGGGCTGCACTGACGGGCACTGATAAGGCAGCACTGATGGGCACCGATGAGGTGGCACCAATGAGGTGGCACTGATGAGGTGGCATTGATGGGCACTGATGATGGGCACTAATATGCGGCACTGATGGGGCACTGATAGGCGGCACTGATGGGGCACTTATAGGCGGTGAGGTGAGGTGAAGCCCACACACAGTCTGATTGTCCGCCGGATTCGGTACGTCGGACCAGTCAGGACGAAAAGTCCACTCGTGTGTACAGGGCATTACTAAGCCCCGGACCCTGCATTCACTATATCTGGTCTCCCACAGTACACAGAACATGGGAATGCAATAGTTTTAGTAAATATAAACCACTAAATACCTTTTCTCATCACTATATCAGAATAGAGCAGTGCTAATTTCGTTGACTAAAATATTTTCGTCGACTAAATTAATACTGTTTTAGTCGACTAAAATATGACTAAAACAAAAACAATTCGCATGACTAAAATATGATTAAATCAAAAATGGCATTTTAGTCAAAAGACTAAAACTGAAACGAAATTGAAATTATATCACAACGGCTAAATCTGTGTCTGTAGTGGGGACTATGGAAGAAGGGGAGGATCAGAGAAGACAGGATCAAACAGCCTTTTTACACACTACAGAGGATTAACCCCTTAGGTTCCACAGTGAGTATAACAAGCATGCTTTACTGCATATACAGACTGATTTTACTGTTGTGGGTTTAGTAACACTTTAATGCTGGCTTCAAATCAGCAATGCTGTTCTGTAGATATTCTGCATTTTCTGCAAATGACTATTAAGAAGGGGGCGGGGGAGGACTATAATCATGTGATTGATCTCAGTGTTGTAATAAGAAAGCTGTATACCTAGCATCCCTTGAGGTCTAAGCCTGCCTTAAAGGGGTTGTAAAGCTTTGTGTTTTTTTCCCCTTAATGCAACCTATGCCTTAAGGTGAAAAAACACCTTGCAGTCACCGCCCCCCCCGAGCCCCTGTTTTACTTACCTGAGACCCGAATCTTCTTGGGCGCGATCCCGCGTTGCTTTCACCGAGCTCTAGTCGGCTCTTCATTGGATGAATGATAGTAGCGCAGCCTTTGGCTCCCGCTATCAATCAAATCAATAATGCGGCATGCCGGGGGGGCGGGGCCGAGTCATAAACTTGGCGGCTATGGCTCTCTCGGGAGAGAGCTTCCCAGAGGGGGTTAGCGCTTGTGGGGAAGAGCCGCGAGAACCGCTGTAGGACCCCAGAAGAGGACGTTCGGGGCCACTCTGTTCAAAATGAACTGCACAGTGGAGGTAAGTATGACATGTTTGTTTTTTAAAAAAAATCAAGAAACCCATAGTATCCCTTTAATTTGTCTCAACTCGTGCTTTAGGGAATTTCTGTAATTTAAACTTGAACTCAGTATTCTGGAAAAAGCGGTGAGCCAATCACAATTAGATCATTCTGGGATGTCTAAAACTTAGGGTATTGTTGCCATTTTTATAGGGAGAATAAATAAACATTTCTGGCTGCAGATTGAAATGAAAACATAATTTCTAATTAAAAACAGAAAATTACAAAAAAAATGTATATGTTAGTTTTTTAAATGAATGTTACAAAATTAGTAAGGTTAAGAAAAGACAAGTCCATTGAGTTCAACCAATAATTTTGAACTTAAGAAAATATTGCCGTGAAGATTTTAAATACATTATTCTTCCATGCCTCAAGACTAAACATAGTATTATCTCCAAAATCAGATATAATTTCCGTACCCAAATCTTTTGAAACGTTAAAAGAAACTTATACTGGTACTGGCACCATCAGATTGCTTATTATAGCTTCTCCTTTGTAATTTTATATTTTATTTTATTTTCTGTTTGTTTATAATACTTTGTAATTTTTTGGAAAATAATACAAATTACAAAAATAAAATAAAATAAATAAAAAAAAAAAAAAAAAAAAAAAAAAATCAGTTATAAATCACATTGATCCTGGCTGAAGATTGGCTATTACAAAGCCTTTTTGTCTCACCATGCTTTTTACAGAAATTAAAAAGAACATATTTTTTTAATGATATGCTGGGTGCATACAATAAATATTTTTGATTTCTGAACATTAATTTATAGTGATCAACATAGTAAAGAGCATCCTCAGACAGCTTGCATTTCAATAATTTCCTTCAGCCTAATTAATGAGAATGTCACAGCATATTTTGATCTGCAGATTGTGCTGAAATGATGGAACCTGACAGAGATCAAGGTGCCCTTTTTCAGCATTTCCAGATGGATATTTTAACTCGTTTAGGGCTTGAGATGTGACAGTAGCGGCAGCATCCAAAATCTGCAAATTTGCTTTTGTAATGCTGCTCACTGGATGAAAAAAAAATATAATACGTTTTAGCATGGACATTGTAGATGAAAATATTAATACATATTTTATATATATATATATATATATATATATATATATATATATATATATATATACACTGTATATATATATATATATATATATATATATATATATATATATATATATATATAGTAGTTCCGTTTGGAAATATTGGCTTCGCATGCAGAATTTTTTATTTTTTCATAATTTCTGGACTTTAGAACAAGTAAAAAAGAGGGACACCAGAAGGGGTGATGTAATAAAACTATGGTAGATACAACAAGGAAAAAAAAAGAAACAAAATGTTAAGCATTACATTAATAAAAACATCAAACCAAAATAAATAACAGTAGCACAATATGCAATCTCTTTTGATTACATCAAAGCAGTTACTGAACTGAAATAGAGGCAGTGTCCAAAATCTGCAAATTTGCTTTTGTAATGCTGATCAATGGATGGGAAAATATAATACATTTTAGCATGGGCATTGTGGATGAAAATATTAATACATATTTTAGCTATATAGAGTAATTCCGTTTGGAAATATTGGCTTTGCATGCAGAATTTTTAAATTTTTTTCATATTTCTGGACTTTAGAACAAGTGAAAGAGGAACACCAGAGGGGATGACATGTAATAAAACTATGGTAGATACAATAAGAAAGAAAAAAGAAACAAGATATTAAGCATTAGATTAGTAAAAACATCAAACAAAATGTAACAAAAGTAGCACAATATGCAATCTCTGTTGATTATATCAAAGCAGATATTGAACTGAAATAACAAAGAAGGTATTAAACATAATAGCTTATAAATATTCTATTACTTAGAAACATAAATATTACTCTAATAATGGTCAGGTGGCATTTTCTGTCTAAGGTCAACCAAAGGTTTCCAAAATTTTAAATTTTTAGGTTTTTAATATGATTTTATTTTTTTTTTTTTACAAAGCTGGAAAACATTTCAACACATTCTTCTCTTAGTAATAGCAGACTCCCAATGCTGACTTTTAGGCATCCAGCCAACCTCAGACATAGACTAATCAGCAGGAAACTTCATTCTTATTACGAAGTCACAAATAAAGGAACTAAAACCGCTGCAAACTGTGCAGCGAAATCAATCCATCAAAAAGTATCACGCACACAAAAGGGACCTTCAATATTACAGGATCATACAGGTGTACCTCCAGTTGTGTACCTCGTCCAATGCAAAAAACGCAACAAAGGATCTTACGTTGGCGAAATAGGTCGGAAACTACAAAGACACACCATTAAGGAACATAAGGAAGATGAATTCTGCACACCTTTGGGACATCATTTCTCACAATCAGACCGCACTATAGAAGACGTGCATGTTTTGGTTTTTAAAGGGAACTTCAAAACTACTCAGGAAAAGAGAAACCTTTTAATCTAAGAATGATAATTCCATTTGACACAAAGAATAACAGACTAAATGTGAACCTCACTTTTCTAAATCACGACCCAACAGTTTTACGACCTCTCTCCCGTTCCATAGCTCTCTCCCTTCCTAATCTCACTAACTAGTTGAATTACCATTGCTGTGTATGTCTGTTTGTGTATGTTTTTTTTCCTCAGAGATTGTCTTATTAACATTTTGCTAAAACTTTGAATATAAGTACCGCTTGGACCTTGAAGAAGGGGGTTCCCCCCGAAAGCTTGTCCTGTAAATGTGGATGTTAGTGCAAATAAAAAAAATATCATGGAGACTGCTCAGTTGGTTTTGTAGCAAGTGCATTATTATGGTTACAATCACCTTAAGCACGATAAAAGATATTTTTTATCTTCAGGTGTCCATAACCTACATAGTTAGTATTTTGGTAAAGAACTATGTGTTTAATGGGTACTCCGCCAAGAATTTTTACAAAGGTAAATTATGTTTTGTGTGTTTCGTTATGGCATCTTTTAAATCCTTTTTTGAATATTTATATAACATTAATGTTATTCTTAAAAGTGTAATTAGGTAAATTATTTAGATTAAGTATTTTGATTTTTTCTTCATCTAAATATTTAATATTTAACAGCCATGACAAATATTTTGGTCCTGAAATCTTTTTGATATGTGTAATATAGTTCAATATTTATATCTATTAGTTTATAACTCTTGTTTGCATCATGCCATATTTCAGTGGTAGGTTTTTAGTATGGGATATTTAGCATATTCTACACTGTCCAAATTTGTTGTCCAAATTGTTTTAAAAAATGCTATCCAAATTAATGATCGTGCTGTTAGCTTTGATTTTTATGTAGTCCTTGTCTCACAAATATCCAGACTGCTTGAGTATTACAACTACCGTATTTATCAGCATATAACACGCACAGGCGTATAACACGCACCTTCATATTAGGAGGTAAGTTTCAGGAAGAAAAACTTACATTTTAAATAAAGAACTTTGAAGTAAAATAATGGTCAGTGCCCATCAATACAGCCTCACCATTGCCCATCAATGCAGCCTCACCATTGCCCATCTGCAGCCTCACCATTGCCCATCTTCAGCCTCACCATTGCGCATCAATGCAACTTGATCAATGCCCATCTGCAGCCTCACTGTTGCCATCAATGCAGCCTGATCAATGCCCATATGTAGCTTCACCATTGCCATGAATGCAGCCTGATCAATGCCCATCTGCAGCCTCAACTCAGATTACTGCTGCCTAGGATAGGGAGGGGGGTGGGACAAGCACCGTCAGATTACATACACAGAGAATCTCCTGTTTAATCGGCGGCCTCTTTAATACAAAGTCCGGCCTTCTGGACCGGCTTCTATAATAGACAGAACACTGGTCCAATGCCGGCCCAGGAGATGGGACTTCCTATTACAGAGGCCGCTAAGTAAACAGGAGATTCTCGATGTATGTAATCTGACGGCGCTCATCCCGCCCCCTCCTGCTTCCCTCCTAGGCAGCCCAAATTGCAGTATCAGCGTATAACACGCACACACGATTTGCACCCGATTTTCAGGGTGAAAAAGTGCGTGTTATATGCCAATAAATACAGTATTTTGGATGTATTATAGCAGTATATTTGGTAAACCTCATCCTACAATGAACTGAGGTAAAGCAAGGATATTAAAGGAATTCTAGAATTTTATATTTCTCAAAATAGATTTTAGGAAAAGTCGATATATTTGATCAAAGATGACTTAAGGCATTTTAGTTGGAAATCTCATCCGTGGAACTAATATTTTTATTGAAGATGTCAATTGTCTGACATGTTGTATATCAAGGCATGCTGTGACTGATAACTGTCACATTTGCTTTTACTCTCAGCCAAACTGTCATGTCATCAAATGGTTGGTGTCCTAACTGATCACTGTGTAGCACCATAGCAACTGCAGATCAAAATGGATAAAATGGCAACTTCCTTGGCTAAAAAGGATAGTAGGGTTTAGTTCGGCTATAATTTAATTATGTTTTTTTTTTTTTTTATTATTTAATATTAGGCAATATCCTTTTTTATTTAAAGGTTAATTTTTTTTTTTTTTTGCTTTCATTTCTTTAAAGGGTACGTTCGGCTTTCCTAACATACTATATCCGTATCCAGGGTGTAACCTATTACTGAATGAGCAGCCCCCATTGCGACAGCGAGTTGGGGATCTTCTCCTCCCACCCGGTCGCGTCATTCATTCACAGAGTTCTGTGAATGGGAGAACTACAACTCAGCTATTGCTGATGAGTGCTCTAGGTAGTTCATTGATGCTTCCTGTCATTTGGTAACTGCCCACCCGTACAAGATACGGGCAGGCGGCTGCACTGACCATCTGCAGGAGTCCTGCACCCGCGATCAGAAGATTGCATGCGTGTGTGTGTATATATATATATATATATATATATATATATATTATAAAGAAAAATTCCCCAAGGAGAGCTTTACATTTTGTATATGTATTTTTATTATTCACCCTTCTCCCTTTTTTTGCTGGGTTTTATTTGTTTTTCTAAAATGGACCTATTACATAGAACACTATTTCTAACATCCTAAATCTGACATTTGGAAAACATTCACTGCAGGACAATCTTCCAGGTACATGTGTTGATTCACCACCATCCCTTGTAATAGAAATTATGGCAGCAGATCCAAGATCCTGGTATAACTACTTGTTCCCAAGGCCATTTATACCCTGTATATTATACTGTGTGTGTGTGCTGTATGTGTGTGTATAAATATATATATATATATATATATATATATATATATATATATATATATATATATATTATAAAAATATTTAGGTAGTAGTGTCCTCACTGATCCCCTTACACTTAACTGAGCCCTCACTTGATCTAGAGCTGTACCCATCTGCAGCAGCTCTCTCCCCTCACTTCCTGGTCTCGTGGGCTTTGCTGAGGCAGTGGTAGCCATTGTGAAAATATATGTGTCACTGGCGCAAAACCTATCCTATCAAAAATAGTGTAAGTGGTATTTATAGCTGCTGCATCCAAAAAATGTTTTTCAGAGAAAAATTAAATTAAAAGTGCTATGTGAGTGGATGCGCTGCTCCCATCTGTGCTCTCTATATTACCTGTGTATGTGCTATCTTAATAGCCTAATTTGGTTCACCATCCACCTAACAGGTTATATCTCATTTATACAATAATCATATGTTTGTATAATTCATCACATGTGAACAACAACTTAATCCAAATACTTTAAATCATATAAAAAGTCCAGTGACATGTGTAGCCATTGGCTTCCGCTGCTTCAAATCAAAGCCAGGGAGGAGGAGGAGGATTGTGAGGTATTGAAATACCACTAAACATCTCCTCCTGAGGAGGAGGATTGTGAGGAGGAGGAGTTTAGTAATATTTCAATGACTGTAGTGCTGCATTTATTTACGGTATATATCTAATATTGTAAACCTACAAAACCCACCATACATTCCTTTTTATATATACTATTGTAAACCTACAAAACCCACCATACATTCCATGACAGTTTTACTCTCTGAGACTTAAAAAAAAATAAATAAATAAATTCCAGAACTTACACACTGTCTTGTTTTATTTCTTTAAAGGCTAAAAAATCTTCCGATCCCTCATGACTGCTGAGGCACAATGGGCTTAGGTCCCAATTAACGTAACACAAAGGAATCAAATTCCCCACCACCACCCTTGCCCTTTACCCCATTAAATAAGACACTTACAACCATTAGGTTGCAAAGGGCAAGGCCACAGCTTTATTAAATTCCAACACATAACATGTGAACATATTTAACCAGTGCCAGTCACAGTCGTACTGTGAGCACTTAACCAAAAGAGGGAAGTGGGGCCTGTGCTTACTATAAGTGCTGGGCAGACAGCCTATTTCCAATTTTCCATCAAGGGCATAACCCATTACAGCAACTTTAACTGCTGGCAAGGTCAAGAAAAACCGCAGCAAGCTGTGGCATACCATAACATAGGAAAAGGGGCGGGGGTGGGCAGCTCTTCCAACGACTCTTCCGAAAGACCCAGAATTCCCTAGGACACACGACTTCCTGAGCTCAGGCCCATCCCATCCCACATATCCCAACCAATCCCAACCAATCGTTCCCCTTCTCATGTACCTAGCCATGCCCCCATCAGTCAAGGCTCTCTTTCCCTAGGGAGGGGGCCAAGAGGCCTTCATTAGCGACCGCAGTGGATTCTACAGCTGATGTCTGGTGTCAATGAATTCACAGCCCATTAATTTTACTGTATGTATATATATATGTAGATACTGATGTGCCCTGTACAGGTGTATATTGGAAGGAAATAAAGTGTGTTTTTCAAAATTGAAGTGTTTTGTGTAGACCTCAGGAGATTTGTCTCTTACACTATTTGCTCTGACACTCTTCTGAACAATATTTATTTCTGTGTTCTTTTTTTTTCTGAATTGATGATCATGTAACCAGAGCTGTAAGACGTTGTTAAAGGATCTCGCTCTTTTCCCATTTCAGAATGCTAGGAGGTGTTCGGAGACAATTCAAGAGCTTGTACAGGCATAAATGGAGAGTGCAGGTAACATACAGTTCAATAATTAGATTAAATAAGCGCCACTCCTGTCTACCATGTCTGTTAAAAGCCTTTAATGACCAGAGGTCATTGATGCCTTAATGTTCAGGACAAATGTTTTGCCTGGTACACACCTGCTGGGTTGAACGAAAAAATACTGACAGCTCCGGTTGTAGCTGCGGTACTAACAATATGACATTAGTACAGCGATCTCTCCCACTGAGGAAAACAGTCGGCTTCTGTCGGACCGGGTGCCTTACACTCGGGCCGAATGTCAGCCAGTTTTTATTGAACCGGCCAATGTCTCCCAACATCTGGCCCATGTGTATTGGGCTTTAGAAGCATCTGCAGCAACTTTAGGACAAATTTGCATACCCAAGGCTTTTAATTTATATACTGATTTATTAAAACTGTCTTTATGACCTCCCCTTCCCATTCTCCACCAACTTCTCTACACCATTTGGATGCCTATAGAGCTTCTCCTGAGGTGGGGGTCTATTGAGTAGCTTGCCCCCCCGGATGGTGTATAGGAGTTGGTAGGATGGATGTAGCATCCTCTCTAATATGACATGTCTGGGTGTTGCAAACCTCCCTTTGGTTCTATAGGGGGTCTAAGATGGTTATCCTCTACTTTGGGGGATTGTGCAGAACTTTCCTTGTCCAACCGAAAAACACACAATACCAGGGAGGCTCAGAACCATCCTCTCCCACTCTTAGGACCACCCATACAAGAGATTCCATATTTTATAGGCCACCCTTCCCATGTTCCGGGATCATTCTCTCAGACTTTCAAGGGAGAAAATTACTCGGACTATCCCCTTACACTTTAGGGGACTGGGTAAAACAGCCCCCTTCCACCCTGTGAACCCGCAACACCAAACAATTGTCATATCTGGCCTCCAAAGGTCTACATTTTTCTTTGATGTCTTCTTCTCCTCCCTCCAATTTAATAAAAGGCCCTAACCCACCCTGGGGATCTTCAACGCCTAGAATGTCCATATATCATAGATGGGGATGTTGGACTTCACAGTTTTCTATCTCTACATGCAATGACCTCCCCACAAGTCTCCTGGGGTCTAAATGATTCTACTGGTCTTCAGCAGAAGCTGCAGAAACACCCATATAATATAGAAGCGATGACCAATTTCACAGCCTCACTTTCTAATGACTCAGGATCTTCCTTCGAGCCTTCAAAGGTCTGAATATCTCTGATGGCCTCCACGGACCTCCAACGCCTACAAATGCCATATATCAGAGGAGGCATGCACATTTCACAGCCTTCCTTTCTCACGCTCCAGGACCTTTAGAAGATCCACTGGAACCATCCACAGTGTGTGGGGCAGTTGGTGGTTCAGAGGAGGGAGGGGAACATTGGGGTAGTTTACAGACCTTTTGCAGCAAGGAACAATGGAATATGTATATCACATAGGCAAGCACTATTTATTATGATTGTGTTACAATGTGTGGGACGGTGACTGACTTGTCTTGCATTGTAGCGTGGTGGTTGATGTGCCTCAAATTGCACAAGTGTGAATGGGTCATAAACCAATGCATAATGAAGAAGTGGTCAAGGCCAGGATTCATTCTGTCACCTGGACCAACAGAGGGCGGAATAATGACTCAGGCTGTAGTAAATCAGCGGTTTGATTGTTTACTACAGTACTCCTGTAAAGCATGGCCTAGTTGTGTCCCCCATTGTGTTTATAAAACGCTTTTTATTATTTAGTTCTAATGTGACACTGGTCTTGGCTCTGCCCCTCGGCTATCCTCCTGCTATTGATAATCTGTCTGAGCTTCTGGGAGGAAATTTGTGGTTCTTCATGGAAACCCTGCTCACTTCCTGTATTGGCTTCACAGGCCATTGTAGCTGCTCTCCATGGAAACCTTGTCCACTCTGCCTGGATTAGACTCAGGCTGCCATAGCTGGTATCCATGGAAACCCTGCACACTTTGCCTGAATTAGACTCACAGGCCGCCTTAGCTGGTCTCCATGGAAACCCTGCTGCTCTGCCTGGATTGGAGTCACAGGCCGCCATAGCTAGTATCCATAAAAACTCTGCCTGGATTTGACTCATAGGCCGCCATAGCTGGTCTCCATGGAAACCCTGCCCACTCTGCCTGGATTGGACTCATAGGCCGCCATTGCTGGTCTCCATGGAAACCTTGCCCACTCTCCCTGGATTATCCTTACAGGCCGCCATAGCTGGTCTCCATGGAAACCCTGCCCACTCTGCCTGGATTGGACTCAGGTTGCCATAACTGGTATCCATGGAAACCCTGCCCACTTTGCCTGGATTGGACTCACAGGCCGCCATAACTGGTATCCATGGAAACCCTGCTAACTTAGACTTGGACTTGGACTTACAGGCCGCTATAGCTAGTATATATGGAAACGCTGCCCGGATTGGACTCAGGCTGCCATAGCTGGTCTCCACAGCCTGCCATAGCTGGTCTCCATGGAGATGAGAACCCCAGAGATACAGAAGCATGGCTCTTCTATGTGCACAGGATGCTCAGCCTGTCCTGGAAGACAGCAGAGATCATGTGGGGGAGTGACCTCTTCTCTCAGATCACCGGTCCGGTGGCCATATTTCTGAAGGGGGTCACGTCACAAATCTTGAGGGGATACCGGTGCGATGAGCTTCGGTCACCTCCACTGCTGGGATACAGAAATCACATGACAAGGCAAGTGATCAGCCTGTAGACACAGCCAGCCATGTCACTGGAGGGTGTGATGTTCTCACAAGGCCACAGTCAGGATTCCGCTATAACAGGGGTCTCATAACTTTCTATACAAATGGCCAGTTCACTGTCCTTCAGACCTTATTGGACAGACTTTAGCAATTGGAAGTAGTAATATCCTGACATCAGTAGGAGTAAGCAATGCTCCTTGGGTGTTAGGGGGAGAAATTGGGCCTCATCACTGGTGTCAGTCGGCGGATTAGTGCCCCATCATTGGTGAGAGTGAGTGGAATCGTGCTCCATCATTGGTATCAGTGGGAGGAATAGTGCCCCATCATTAGTGTCAGTGGGAGGAATAGTGCCCCATCATTAGTGATAGTGGGAGGAAAAGTGCCCCATCATTAGTGTCAGTGGGAGGAATAGTGCCCCATCATTGGTGTCAGTGGGAGATATAGTGCCCTATTTTTGGTGTCAGTGGGAGGAAAAGTGCCCCATCATTGGGGACACAGTAGGCAAAATAGTGCCCCATCATTGGTGTCAGTGGGCGGATTAGTGCCCCATCATTGGTGGCAGTGGGCGGAATTGTGCTCCATCATTGGTGTCAGTGGGAGGAATAGTGCCCCATCATTAGTGTCAGTGGGAGGAAAAGTGCCCCATCATTAGTGTCAGTGGGAGGAAACGTGCCCCACCATTAATGTCAGTGGGAGGTATAGTGCCCCATCATTAGTGTTGGTGGGAGGAATAGTGCCCCATCATTAGTGTCAACTATACAACAGTATACAAAACAGAACAACTACCCCAGTTTTTTTTTATAATTGCAATTTTTTATTACCGTATTATCTAAAAACAGTATACAAAACATGACAACTACCCCAGTTTTTTTTTTATAATTGTAGTATTTATTAAAGTTTTGTCTAAAAACAGTCTACAAAACAGGACAGCTACTGCAGGATTCCCAGCACACTTACCAGCTAGCCTACAAATAAAACAAAATGGCACAATCTAATAGTTTACATTAAAAACAGAGGTCTTAGTTGTACACATTTGCAAATGGGGAAGCCGCACTTCTTTTTCAAGGCTCCTCTGTAATATGATGTCCTAAGGCCTTGTTCACACAAGATATATGAATCCATACCCCCTGTGAGGGCCGTGGGTACAGGCGCTCTGTGCTTCCCCATGCAGGCAGTCACATTGCACACATTTGCAAACGTATGTGGAAGCTGCACTGCCTCGTCAAGGCTCCTCTGTACAGTGCAGTTTTTTTGTTTTTTTTTGTATGATTATCCAGACCCCACAATTGATGTAGAGGAAGGCGAAAAAAACCCTGATGAAGCGTTGTGTACTTTTCTCCAACAGGGAAAAAATTCCTTCCTGACCCCCGAAGGCGATTGGATTACTCTCTGGATTATACATCTGGGGATGGACATCATAATATCTTTTGATGATTTTCAGTTTAAAACTGCTTGTTTGATGAATATCAAGAAGTAATGATATCAATGTCTTTACAGATGAACTGTCCTCTCCAAAATTCTCATGAATATATCGGTATATAGGTCCAATCTGGGTATTATGTCACATCAAGAAGTATTGTCCAAATATGTGGAATCTTCATCATCATGTCCGTCTACCCCTTGAAGGGGACGCAGCAGCTGGACAAACACAGCCCGGGTCCTAATTTGACAGGTGTGCAGGCGTGGATGAGTGCCCCTGAATGCACACAAAATAGGACCTGTGGCTGTGTTCCCCAATTGTCCGGCTACTCCGTCCCATAGCGTAACATAGGCTGACTGCACACAGCTGCAGGCTGGGTGGACATCACAATATCTTTAGATGGTTTTCTTCATCATCTGGGTCCTCTGAAGATGACAGCAATGTCTTCGGAAGGTTGACAGGCGTGCTCACAACCTGTCGATGTTTATGAATCCAGGCATGTATATTTTCCTTCCTGGAATGTCCAATGCCTTTCCATCTATCGCTGATGGAGGAAGTCGAGAGTGCATTTCCAAGTCCACGTCCAAAAGCTGCAAAAAGAAAACACAAATGTGAGATTCTGTATTCAGTAAATATCAGGATATTGCTTAAAGCCCAATTCCAGAAACAATTAAAACCTCCCCTTGCAGTATTTGTGGGAGGGGGTCATTTTTTGCCTAGGGGTAGAGGAATAAGGTGTAATAATTTATTCCTTGCTTTGGACAGTCTCCATCTGTGCAACCGGTCCCTCCCGGTCACATGCTTACCTCATCACATACAATATAGGACTGATAGGCTTGTGTTGTACATGATGATGCAGAGAGGTTAGGGCTAGGTTCCTCTTTCTCTGCCCCTAGAGTTTAAAAACAATAAACCCTTAGAGTGCAGGGTGGGGGTGGTGTTTGGCTACTGCAAGTTGTTTTTTTTTTTTATTGGGCTTTAACATTGAACAACATCCTGAATAAACCTAGGACCTTCTTCCTCTTTCCATGCAGTGGGAGAGCACATAGGATACAAATCTAGAAGCAAACTACATGTCTGGTCCCATGCCTTCCACCACATCATGATGGCTGAAGTCACATGTCCTAGACATCCCAGACATTGTATTATATATCATTGCACCTTCTCACTTCAACTGTCACTCTCAGCTTTGCACCAATGGGGTTTATTTACTAAAACTTGAGAGTGCAAAACCTGGAGCAGCTCTGCATGGAAATCATTGCCATTACCAGCTGCAATTTTTTTGTTAAAGCTTTATCGAACAGCTGAACGTTAGAAACTGATTGGCTACCATGCACAGCTGCACCAGATTTTGCACTCTCCAGTTTCAGTAAATCAACCCCATTGTGTCTAATGCATAGAAAGTTTAATTCTTATTTACTTATCCCGTAGAAAATGAAATATCGACTAATTAGTCTGTGAGGTTTTCCTGCAGGCTGGGATATGTCTGTGCCCCCTACATTAACTGTAAGGACACAGCAATGCTCCTTACAGTGTGTAACAGTCTTCTGTTTGAATCATCATCCTATAAAGATTTGTGTACTTACCGCGCCTACTGAGAAAGGGGGCCATCCTTTCCCTTGTTCCAGCGATTTCCAATTGATGAGCCTCATTAACGAATGGCGTCTTATGTCTCTGCCGGCTCCAAGCCTCCTGTTCGGACATTTGCATAGCAGCTATAAAAGAGATCATTTTGAGTTAATTTTGCACTTTTTAGAAAGAAAAAAAAAACCTCTGACTACAGTGCGTCTCCTCCTTGGTGGTCCTTTCACCCATTGGAGGATTATAGCATGTGAAGACACACATATAGCCAAGTACAGGTGATCTAATCCTCCCCACTATGTTCAAAACAATAGTAAATGGGGGGGGAGAGTTCTGCTTTAATAACCTCATACAATGTGCACATCAGTGATTGACCCCATGTGGAATCCTCTGAGCCCTCAGCCCCAGGATGAAGTATTCCCATTGGATCTTCACCGTGGGATGAAGAAGCCAAACTACTCAACAGTCCAGCTGACAACCAGACTTGGCAACCCCCCTACATTATACCGCTAAAGCAGCAGCAGTAGGCCTTTAAAACTTCCCTGTCCCTCTTTCAAGTTAGAAAATATCTTGTACTTACTCCTTCTATGAAGACCTTCAGGTGTGGGTCCATGTCTGGGATGTAAACAGGATTTTCGAAACACACAGCCCTCCTGTATACCTGCGTGGTATGGTCACAGAATGGCACAGTGCCTGTAGCCATCATGTATATGACAACCCCCATTGAAAACCAGTCGGATTCAAACTGGTAGAAGTCGCCGTTTATAACCTGCCAATCAGAGAAGAGAAATCAGTTACTTAGTTCCTACAAACTTACATTCATATTATAGGGGAAACAATAATATATATTCATTGAACACGTATTCTAAGGGAGGCATTTACAAAGCAGCAGTATGTCCTTACTGTGGCAATAGCGCTACATTATTAAAAAATGGATGTGGGTGTAAAACAGGGAATGGGTGTAAAACATACAAAAAAAAAAAAAAACTTGAAGGAAAGCCTAGTCACTTGACCCCCCTAATCAAATCAGAGTTCTCTTTGTTATGTTAAGTATACAGAATTTTGTAGGATAGCACAGGCTCTACACAGTGGCATGCATTTTATGAATGGGCCATAATTCTGTGTAACAGAGAGCAGGTAGTGATATCTGCTCTCCAGTAGAAATCATTGTAGCATTAACCTTGATGTAGTTTTTTACATTGTCCATCATAGATATTGTAGCTAGGCTCACTTTAAGCAAGAGGAATAGCAAAGAACAACCACTGTGCCCAACAGCTAAACCAGGAGGCAGAGCCGGCATATGCAATGGCTGCCCCCCCCCCCCCATGGACATATATTAACAAATTAAATAACAGAGGGATAGTGACTGGATTGTGATATACTGAATAGATGAGGTCTAGTGATGGGTAAACAGAGCGTGACTTACTTCTGGCGCCATGTATCCAATTGTTCCGGCTACTCCCATCACCTTTGTATCACCATACAGATCCATTACTGCCAATCCATAGTCTGCAATGTGGACATGACCTTTGTTGTCCAGTAGGATGTTGCCTCCCTTGATGTCCCTATGAACGATGCCATGCTTGTGGAGGAACTCCAATCCGCAGGATATTTCCACCGCAATGAATCTATAAAAGAGAAAAAAAATTGATTCTGAAGGAATTTGTTTTTACAGTCATTAGATTTAAGTATAAACATTATTCATGGGCAGGGGGACAGTGTCTGGCTCTATCCTATTACCGGTCCCACCTTTGAGGTTATTTAGGTTATATTAGAGTTCTCTGTATGTCACCTGCTAACCATTTCTGGTTTTACCAGATTCCGGAGTCTCCTCGGATAACCCATTGGTAGGATCCAGGCTGTAAGCATCCTTGTCACAGCAATAGGCATGATACAGGAATTATAAGACCCCAAGTCCCTCATCTGCCCTTAAAAGCATTCACAACAACAAGATCTGTGTTTTTAAATGCTTTGATCTCTTAAAAATGGCGCCGTTAACATCTGAGTCAACTGGAAGTGATGTCAGGTCATCGCTTCCAGGTTACCATAGCGGAGAGACGATCAAAGCTGATCACGGCTTTTTTCAGTTGTCTGACCATGCGTCGGCTGGTTGTCTGGGTCTCCCGGTGGGACGGGAGAGCCTGAGAAAGCTGTGGAAGGTGACAGGAGTGGGGGCTTGTAAAACCAACCAAGCGGCTAGTTAGACCGCCATCGCTAAAAAACAGTACCAGGGTGATGATGTGCCGGTACATCACTGGTCCAGAAGTGGTGACTCCATCATGCTGGCGGTATGCATATATGTGGCCTCTAGGTGGGTGGGTCTTAATGCTGAGAGGCCGCATATATGGGTACCAGAATGTAAACAGAGCTGTCCTGAGAGTGCACTCCCATCACAGTTACCGGTGGTTAAAGGAATACTCCCAATCTCTACATGCGATTGGGAGCTTTCGGATCATGTGACCACTGTGACAGCCAATTATGGCGGTCACATGATCAGCAATCCCTCCTGGCATCACAAACCTCTTAAAGAACAGGGAGGCCCCAATGTTAAGGGGTTAAACTGTGACATGTTACCAGGTGACTCTGGACTGTTTCCATCTCCTTCCCCACATGGTGCAATCACTGCCCACTGTGGAAAAACTGGGATAGCACACCAAGGATAACACACCACAATAAGGATCCTTTTTTTTTTTTTTTATTACCATGTCAGCTCTAGAAGGTTTTAACCCTTTCATGACCAGATAATTTTTGCTATTTAGCACTGTGCTACTTCAATTGACAATTGCATCATTATGCAACACTGTATACAAATGAAATTTACATTTTTTTCCCCACAAATAGAGTTTTCTTTTGGTGGTATTTGATCTCCACTGGTATTTTTTATTTTTTATTATATAAATGAAAAAACTGAAGATTCAAATAAATGAAAAAAAAGACCAAAAAAAATATTTTCAGTTATAAAACATATCTAAAAAAAAAGTTAAAAAAAAACAAATTTCTTCATATATTTATTTAGACCTAAATGTATTCTGCTACATGTCTTCGATAAAAAAAGTGTATGTTAATTGGTTTGTTACTTTTGCAATCAAGCATTTACAATCTTTTTGTTAAAAAAAAAAGAAAAAAAATGAAAAAAAAACAAAAATTTAAAATATAACAGTATTTTTTATTTTCAGTTATAAAACATATCAAATAAAATAATTTAAAAAATGGAATTTCCACATAAATTTAGGCCAAATCTGTAAATTTCAAAAGCCAAAAGGAATAGTAGTGGTAAAAAAAAAAAAAAAAAAGCACTTGTGGGTTTAACTAATCATTTTTTTTTGTGCCAAATTCTCCTTTAAGGGGGTGTGGCAGGGGGTGTGTCCTATACCTACATGTACTTTTCTAATAAGTGTCCCTCGTTCCCATCTCAAAAAGTTGGGAGATATGCCCAATGTGGTCCTGCAACTATGGAGCACCTTGCCGCACTGCAGCCATCTACACAGTGGCAGTGTTTGATGGCACAGTGGATGCAATTGATGATTTTTAAAATTTTTTTACTTCATTTGGGCTCATAAGCACCCTCGGCTGCAACGTAACCAATTAATGCTCCCTAAGGGGACTGGCAGTGCTGGATATACTATGCAAGTAATTGTTTGAGATTAAAGCATTTGTTACCCCACCTCATATTCCTGATATGTGCCTGCTGTACATTTACTTGTATGATAAATTATCCTTTTCTCTTTGTATTGCTTCCTTTGTGTGAAATCCCTGATGTTCCTGTCAGTCCTTAAAAAACTGACCACACAAAGCAGGAGAACACACCGTGGGGCAGTTCTCTAGCTATGATGGGAACTCAGCGTGCTCTCCTCCAATGATCAGACTTGTCCTGACCCGCCCCCACTGCACAGCCATTCACTGAGAAGCTCAGTATACTGCTGCTTCTCCTCTCCCCAGCTCTTATGCAGCTGAGAACAGAGGGAATGTGATCACTTATAAAAAATTAAAAAAAAGGGTATTTATAATTTTTTTTATATCTATAAAAAAAATGTTTTGCCTTTCATTTCTATTTTAAACTGAATGACTTGTTTTACAAGGTAAAAGTAGAATCACGTTTAGGCTATGTGAATGTTGCTTGGAAACTCTTAAATATGTATTGCATTTTAGATTTTGGTTTTGAAAGAGTAATTGGATATTAATGGCTTCCATTGTTTTTATGTATAGTAACATTTAGAGCCCTTTCACACCGAGACGCCCCGGGCATCAGTGTTAAAGCGGCGCTATTTTTATCGCCGCTTTACCGTCGTTTAGCGGTGGTATTCGGCCGCTAGTGGGGCTGTTTTAACCCCCACTAAAAGGGGTTAAATCTGCCTGCAAAACGGCGCCGCAACGGCGTTTTGCCGGCGGTATAGCAGCGCTGCCCCACTTCAATGGGGAGGAGCGGTGGAGGAGTGGTGAGTTCCCCGCTCCTTCACGGCTCCAAAGAAGCTGCTGGCAGGACTTTTTCGGACGTCCTGCCGGCGCAGCCACTTTTTCAGGGCGCTTTGCAGGTGCTATTTTTAATGCTATAGCGCCTGCATAGTGCCTCAGTGTGAAAGGGGTCTTACATTTTCTGATTTTGAATAGTACATTTTATGGTCTAAAATTTTGCAGATTTAAAAAAAAAAAAATATATAATGTTGGAATAATAAGGGTTTTGTAATAAATGGTAACAACACAACAAATGACGCAGTTTTACCGTATGTACTACCGCTCACCATTCCTCTTTTATTTAAGTTTTCTCTTATCTTTCATAATAGCGTCTACATCGGTCTAAACAATATTTGGACAAAGAACACCCGGAATAGGCCATTGTGTATATTAACAATGTTTGTGTGTTTACCTTTTTTTTTTTCAATTTGACACTTTAGGGTAATGGTCCTATGTATGTACCTTTTAGGGAAACTCAATTTATTTAGTATTTCTCCTAAATATTGCTCATTGTGCTAATATTGAGCATGATTACATAGTGTCTGAGCCAGGGCCGGTACAAGGGGGGCGGGCGGAAGTGGCGGAACCATTTACTGGAGGAAGGTGGGCACAGCAGAAGTGCCTGGCTGGATGAATACACTGACCGTCTGTACTCACCGGCCAAGCTACATAACTATTAGCTGCCTGCAACATGTACCGAGTACGATCCTGCACCGGGCACAAGCCTAAGACCAGCACCGCCCCGCCCTGCTCTTCACTTCCCAGTCAGGCGGAGTGATCTCCGCCCGACAGGCGCATCCTAGTCTCAGCTGGCGTGACGTCACTGAGAGGCCTTGGATGGAAATGCAGCAGAGAGTGATGCCGCCTGCACTATTCGAAAGAACACCGGAGTTATGACATGAGAGTGAGGAGGAACCAGCACTGCATCCGCATCGCACATGTTAGTAGGTTGCCATCCCATCTGCAGATGACATAACTCTTGGGGGGGGTGGCCTGAGGGGAGGGTGATTAATTACAATGGCATTTGTAATATGCAGCATGGAGGGGGTTAATGTACAGTGTCAGTGTTAATTAACCCCTATGTGCTACATTAGTGGCACCAGTGCCAGTGTTTATTAACCCACTAGTGCCACTAATGCAGCACAAAGGGGTTAATTAACACTGACACTGTACATTAACCCCCTCCATGCTGCATATTACAAATACCATTGGCAATTAACCACTTGCCAACCTGCCACAGATAGCAGCTACAGGCACCGGGACGTACCCACACGTCACTGCCTGTTTCGGGCGTATGCCCCCATCCACCTACTCCCCTGTGATTGTACACAGCAGGAGTCTGTCCGCCAATCATGGCCAATGATTTATGGCTGGGACCTGCTGATCGGCTGTGTCCAATCACAGCCCAGAGCTCTGTGTTGATAATCAACACAGGGCTCTGTACAAAGGGAACAATCTTTTTTTTTCCTTTTCCATGCAAAGCAGGGAAAATAAACAAATCAATCAGTAGTAAAAAGCAGCACAAATTACACATTGTAAGGCACACAGTTAACTCCTTGATTGCCCCTAGATATTAACCCCTTCCCAGCCAGTTTTACCTGACTTTAAAGCCCACCTGCACAGCGTGACTTCAGTGCAGCTTGAAAACTACTTCTTTAATAAAAGTCAATGCAAGCCGCTCTGAAGTCGCCCCCAAGTAGTGCAGGAACCTTTTTTTAAGTTGGAGCGACTTGAGTCACTCCGATTAGAAAGGTTCCATTGCACTAAATGGAGCGCAACTTGTCAGGTGACTAAGTCGCCCCAGTATGAACTGAGCCTAATGCCCCGTACACACGATTAGAAATTCTGCCAGCAAAAGTTGGATGTGAGCTTTTGGTCAGAAATTCCGACCGTGTGTATGCTCCATCGGACTTTTGCTGGCAGAATTCCAGCCAGCAAAAGATTAAGAGCAGGTTCTCTATTTTTCGGTCGGAAAAAGTTCCTATCCGAAAATGCCTTCGTCTGTATGCAATTCGGACGCGCAAAAAATGACGCATGCTCGGAAACAATTCGACGCATGCTCGGAAGCATTGAACTTCATTCGGCTCGTCGTAGTGTTATAGGTCACTGCGTTCTTGACGGTCAAAAGTTCAGAGAACTTTTGTGTGAATGTGTGTATGCAAGGCAAGCTTGAGCGCAATTCCGTCTGAAAAACCATCCCAGTTTTTTCTGACGGAAATTCCACTCGTGTGTATGCGGCATAAGTTGCTGATCGCCACCAATACTAGTATAAAAGAAAAATTTCAGTTTATATCCCATCATTTGTAGGCACTGTAGCTTTCACACAAACCAATTAATATACACTTATTGGGATTTTTTTTTTTTTTTTTACCAAAGACTTGTAGCGGAATATATTTTTGCCTAAATATATAAAGATTTTTTTTATTAGATGTTTTATAGCAGAAAGTAAAAATTATCTTTTTTTTTTCAAAATTTTGAAAAATGACATACATTTATTTTGGGTACAGTGCTGCATGACCAGGTTAAAGTAACGCATTTCTATATAGTAAAAAATTGACTATTGAGTTAACCATTTCAGCCAGTTCATGGGGACTGCAGACACTTCCATCAATGCTGGGGGGTTTTACTTAATTTAACACCACTACTGGGCATTATTATTGCAGAAAGGGTTTAGGCTAATGTGGTCCAGAATACTGCTTTCCTCTTTACTTTTCTCCTTTTACTGATAACTTTTGTATGCCGCGTCGCAAGCTCTTTTTTTTTTTTTTAATTTGTTTGCACTGATCCAATATAAGCAGATCCAATATAGACCTCTTGAGGGTCTTGAAGTGGTTGATAACATCTACATCTAATTGTATTGTTAGGCCGGGCATAGATGGTTTGAATCTCAGCTGGTTCAGCAGGGACTGGCTGACATTCAAACCATCTATAGCTAGGCTGATTGTACCCAAGTCAATCCATTGATCAGCTTGGGTGCAACCAGCATATTGGATTGTTAAATGCGATTATTGCCAGTGGCCATAGCAGGTAGCAATAATCCCCCCTTCCGCCGGGTGAACACAATAGCTTTGCAGGAATCAAGCAATTGGTTGCAGGAAAGATAATCACATCACCTGTCTCCAAACTGCAGACCAGGGACCTGATGTGGCCCTTTGCTTGCTTTTAACTGGTCCTTGGGGCAATTTTTTTATCCACTGATACTAACAATGGGGCATAATTCCCCCCACTAACACCAGTGAAGGGACACAATTCTTTCCAATGACACAAACAATGGGGCACAATTTCTCCCAATGACGTCACTGACAGGAAACAATTCCTACCAATGACACCAATGATGGGACACAATTTCTCCCACAGGCACCACAGATAGGGCATTGTTTTTCTCACTGATGTCAGGACCTTTTCCACTCCCAGTGGCCACAGTATGGCCCCCCTAAAGTCTGAAGGATGGTAAAGTGGCCCTTTGTTTAGAATGTTTAGAGACCCCTGATCTATGGCTTGCCTTAGGATGCTGAGATCTGGACAAACTCCTTATTAAAGTAGTTGTAAAGGCAGAGGTTTTTTTTAATCTGAATAAAATTCTATGCATTATCTGAATACTTCCTGAGCCCCATCTCTATCCAGCGATGTGCACGAGTCTGGGACTCTCCTTCCTGATTGGCTGAAACACACCAGCAGCCCCATGGGGGACAATCAAAGTCAGCCAGCCAATCAGGAGAGAGAGAGAGGGGCATGGCCAAACCCAGGCTCTGTGTCTGAATGGACACACACTGCGGCTTGGCTCTGGTGCCCTCATAGCAAGCCGATTGATGTGGAGGCATTCGACAGAAGGGAGGGGCCTGCTTATTTGCAAAACCACTACACAGAGCAGGTAAATATGACATGTTTGTTATTTTTGAACAAAAAAAAAAGAGTCTTTAGTATAACTCTATTTCAAAATATGTATCTCATTCTCTATGACACCATTACTGTTTCTGAACATATGTATGTATATATATATATATCTTTTTCATTCAATTCAAGGAGTTTGGAACATTCTGGCTTGATCTAAACAATAGATCTCGGTTAAACTCTCTCTAAATATTTGTTATCTAAACCAGCCATGAATACCTTCTTATCTTTTCAGGGCCTCACTTTCAAAGGGATTCACATTATGTTATTTTACTCAGACAAAGATAAGAATTTACTTTTCATTTTATTATAAACCTGCAGTTATTTGAGGCCCTTTTTGAAATGCAGTGAATGTTAATTGTCCAAACCTGTAGCTGCCACTGAGCATTAGTAGTGCCCAGTAGCATATTTATTATAGCACTGCTGTGTGTCCCCTCTTGTTCCTCCTTGCATAAATCTCAAAGTAAAAAGAAATATGGAAACCAATATATACTTAACCCAAGCTCAGGAGGACCTCACAGGGGACTTAGGATGGCTTTATTTCCCTGCAGGCCTTCATTTCAGCATTAAAGCACATTTTCTTCAACCCAGCCACTGGAATTAAAAGAATATGTTGATTTTGCCAGCGCAATACAAACAAGTGGTTAGTGAAGGTTTTGCTTTGCTATGTCTTCAATCATGCTGGCATCAGTGTCAACAGTGTTCGGCATTAAAAGCAAGAAGAAAAAATTCCTGTTTTCCCTATCGGTAAAATTTCGCCAAAAGCAAAAACTCACAATTTTTACTGCTTGGGTTTTGGGGTGCATAGACAAAATTTGCTGGACAAATAAAATTCTATTTTAAAAATGTTTAGAGGGTGTTTTTATGGGTAGGGGGTATTTAGGGTGTTTGTTTGTGTTTGTTTTATTTTATTTTTTCCCCTTTTTGTGTTTAATTGCTATCTGAGTACTGTTACTTTAAATTATTTATTTTATTTCCTTTCTGTTAGAATAAACAAAAAAGATAATAATGCATCTAAAGAGGGGCTCTATTTACACAAAAACACGTTGAAAATAGTTGAAAGCTGATTCTGTAACCCACATGAGCATTTTAAAGTCTATTGTACCCTAAAAAAAAAATAAAAAAACACCAAAAACCTTACAGGAGAAGTACAGCCAAAGCTTGTTTTGCTTTACTTCTCCTGTGGACCACAGGAGTGCAGATCACTTTGCACCCCTGTGACCTGTTGAAGCCCGCTGTCATCTGACATCACAGATCGCGACAATATGTTCGGGATCCGCCAACATGCCTTGACTAGCACCCAGCTCAGCCTCTCAGCGAGCCATTGAGAGCCTGAGCCGGCCTCTTCCACCCCCTCTACAGCCCAGCCTTCCAGTGAGCAAGTGGGGGCAGAGCAGAGAGCTGGTGACCGAGATGCAGCATCAGACCAATGCTGCATCCACCTTGGTAAGTATGATTCAAACACTTTAACGGTGTTCCTTTCAAATTTGCCCAGAACACCGCATATTTTTTTGGTGTTTGCAGAACATCCAAACAACCAAAGTTCGGCCTGAACTTATGCTCGGGCCAAACCGTTCGCCCATCCCTATGCATAAATAGAAAGTCTTGGAAACTCCAGACAATTATAGAACAATTTATTGTATAACATAAAACATAGCCAATGTATTTTTAAGGATTGGGGCTTACTATCTTCAGGGCATTGATAGTGTTATATCTTTTGGTTGTGGGCCCTGCAGTCTGTGTCTTAATATAATAACAGTCTTCTGCAGTGTCTCTTGTGCTGGCAATGTCTCTATTCCAGTTAGAATGTGTAATAGACTGCTTGGCACCCCTCTTGGGTGCTTCCGTCAGTATACAGCTTCAGTCTGGAACCAGGAAACAGGTAATATAGCTGAATATTGCACGCAAGATCTAGACCACACTAGCTTAGGTGCTGACTTTATTTAACTGACTTTATTGTAAACTCACACAGAATTTATACACAAAATCAGGTAAGAGCTTTATCACATTATGCAAACTGTAACAAGTAAGATAATTAACATAGCTAAGGAACAGCCAACATAAACATAAACAGTAAGCTAATTAAACAGAAAAGTTATTTAATAATAGCTATTTAACAATTAGTCACCTAGAAAAGCCTAGGTGACTCAGGTCACTGCCCATCCAGACAATGCTTTGATTATTCAGGGATCCCACCCCACCTCAGACTGACCAGCCTACCACAATCTATGATACAAAAATTCATACAATGTTCCAGCAGTCTGAAAACATGGAATTAATTTATCGTCATAATGTTCTTGACGGATATTGTTGATACTGTAAATATTTCTGTCTTAAGTGGAGGGGCTTCTCCAACTTAGTCTGCAGGAGGGCAACCATATTTTCTCTGACCATTAACCTGTACAAGATTAATATTACACCTTTCCATTCACTCCAGAGAGGAAGCTTTATTATCGTTAGTCAGGGTATTAATCCAAGCCTCGCTCTCAACGTTCATCACATTGTTGTCCATCATTAGAGAATGATCTGCTCTTTCCATGGGATCAGAGGCTGAACTGAGCTCTTGATCATGATCTGACCGGGAGAAGCAGAAAAAATCCCTGATCTCCTCCATGGGCCATAATCACTGGGTAGGGGGCTTGCCCCTAGCCCCCTCCAAAAGCCTCTGTCACAGTTGGGTCTGTCACAGGGTGATTTATTTCTTCTTTTTTGCCTAGTGACCACTGCTGCTGAAATTAAAAGTTAGAAAAAAATCAGAAATGTTGCGTTGTCTCCAAAACAGGAATAGAGGGTTAGTCTTCAAATGGGAACACTTTTTTTGTGATAACAGTCTAAGAGGGCATTTACCTCACTTTTTGGAGATTTCCTTTCACTTCCTATGTCTACATGGCAGGAATTAAAGTGAAATATTCCCACAGGGACACAGATAAAAGTGGTTTTGACCCATTCATATACTATTAAAATTGGAAGAAAGTTATGGTTTCTTTTTATTTTAATAATGGATCAAGCAAGAGTGATGCACTCATCATGGCCAACACATAAATTCTTCTCATTAAAGCATTGGAAGTGCTGGACCAAAGTTCTTTTTAATTGTCCAGCAGTAAGGGTGCAGCTATTGGGATCCTCTTGGGTGATACATACCATGTAAACTAGAACAAACCTAAATGAAACCTTTTAAGGTACCATTTAAAACTGTGCATTTTGTAGCTCGAATCTCAAAGTTGCTCAACATCCAAAATCCTATGTATTTCAGTAGTGTCTGTTCACATATGAGTGCTCAAATGCCTGTAGCTCAAAGCCTGAGCTTCATAAACTACTCTGGGGCAGATTTGGGGATTTTGGCGTCATAGACTTCAACGTGAATGCCTGAAAGTTCTCAAATTGAATGTTGTCTAGCATTTTTCAGGCATTTTTTAACCTGTAAGAACTGGTCTCCTCCCCCTGGTGCTTTCATTTGTCAAAAAATAAAAATGCCTGATGTTTTTATCTGCATATGTTATTGTTACACAATGTCTGAGTGATAGGTTTGATCATAGATGGTGAGACCTGTTCCTTCCAACAACCCTTGATGAAGCAAAACAGCGAAACACGTTGACGCATAGGGGTTCACTGCTGTCTACATGGTGTTCACATTTTTGTTACACCATACATCTATGTCAATTGTGTGTTAATTGTCTGTGTTTTTTAATTCTTTTGATACTTGCTTTATATATGACAAATTGCTATCATTAAAATTTATATTTTTTATATATACTCTCGTCCATTTTGCCTCTAAAGTCCGATCTAGGGCCATTTTTGGTCCTCTTTTTCTCTAACACTTGTAACATGCTAATAAAATGCATATATATCCTCGCAAAAATGCTCAAATTGAAAACACCTGAAAATTGGCCTGCTCGGGTATGAATGCACCTAAATTTATAAAGGCTTATTCAGTCTAAAATGTACAGAAATCCAGAGCAACCAACATATCCCAGTTTAGGACAACCCTGTCAGCTAATAGATGATTGGATGCTTTTATACAATACAGCTTTATTGTGCTATATTTATGAAATCCTGATAGTCAGCACCTCACTGCCAGCTTTATGAACTCCACCAAGCCATTCGAAGAGATTTCATTATGACAGTCTGCAGAACATATATAATAGTCATTAAAAATATTATTGCTTTATTATTCTTTTCTCATCTCCGTAACAATTTGCAGAGCAATTTGTAAGCCATCCTGTTTCTTTGTACCGTTGATAACTACAGTAAAAGCGTTATTACCTCAATAAACAAATAGTTTGCTGATAACTGATATAATTTCTCCTCCATACAATTTTACAGAATGGTAAATACAAGGGAGATAATGATGTAACAAGATGAAAAGCGCTATAGGTTTGGAAGATTTAGCCGCACACAATTACTTCTGCACTTTTCATTTGCTTTCAGTTGCTTTACATTCTTATTAATAATGCAATTTGCAGAAAAGATGTTCAGTTATGCAAAAAGATTTGCATGAAGAATTTGGGCACAAAACACTTTCTCTTTCTGTGCAGACTTTTCTGGATTTTCTCCATTACTGCTATTCTATACAGACATTAAAGGGCGAGACTCTATTTTCCAAGCCTACAATTATTACATAACCCAAGAGAGTAACAGGTCTATTTTTTTTTTTGGTTTACAAACATTTATATTGAAAGGTATCAAACAATTCAAAGGGAAAAGCACAATGAAATGATCTATGTTATCAAAATATTAGCTTGAATATAAACAGTAAAAAAGCATTTCTCTGCTACCAACATAATACTCAAGAAAACCAAAATGACATCATATTAACAAAAATGCTGGCTAATGTGATCAAACTTTTGCTTTACGTTAAATAGACTGTATAGATGTATGAACACACTAAAATCTATCAATAAGCTAATAAGCAGACCAGTATTCCCATTTGTGGTCGAACATACGCATTAGGGGGGATTTACTAAAACTGGTGCACTCCGAATCTGGTGCAGCTGTGCATGGTAGCCAATCAGCTTCTAACTTCAGCTTGTTCAATTAAGCTTTGACAATAAAACCTGGAAGCTGATTGGTTTCTATGCAAAGCTGCACCAGATTTTGCACCTTGCCGTTTTAATAAATAACTCCCATAGTGTCCATAATAATGTGGAACATCCTTTCCTTCAGCCTTATGGACTCCATGCGATGGAGCACCTGGGACCAAGGTACTGTTGGTGACCGCCAATTAAGAGCACTAGCCCATTGAATGGTACTAAATAGTGTGTGCCAGTTTTTGGTGAGTAGGTGGAACCTCAGGAGAATCCGCATAAAGAAGAAAAACTTTGTTCTAACAGTATGCTTTAAAAGCAGGGGTTTAGTCTGCACACATTTTAATGCATACTGTTAGACGGGTTTACTTAGTTGTCTGCGGGCTGGTTGGTAAGTTAAGCTTGGTTTTTTCCTTGGATTTATCCTTGGCCTTGTTTATAACTGTTGTCAGCCTTCCAATGCTTCTTACTGTGATAGCCAGCTATAGATGGGGGTAAGAGGCGTACCCTTTTTGTATCACTGTTGTGTTTTTTGGTCAGGCAACGCACTGACACCTTTACAGCCATTGTACTATATGCTGGGTGTTCAGTGTGCCCCTGTACCTTTAAGAAGGGGTGGCTCCCCTTCAGTCCACCTGCTCTCACCTATCCATCAGAATGCATGTGCCTCCACTGTGGGGACACTTATAGGTTAGTATTAGGTACCACAGATACCAGGGTGAATTGACGAGGCTCTGTGGCTTATGCATGCGTTTGGAAATGTGTGCAGACTAAATCCCAGCTTTTAACGCATACTGTTAGACAGGTTTACTTGGTTGTCTGTGGGCTGGTCGGTAAGTTAAGCTTGGTTTTCTCCTTGGATTTATCCTTGGCCTTGTTTATAATCATAGGGAAACATACAGAACTAAGGTGAGGTTGTCAGTCACCTTCACTGTATAGGAGGAAGAGCAAGAACATCTCCCAGGATTCTGCAGCGTCAGAATAGAAAATCAGCAGTCTCATGCAAATAGGAGAGGAGAGAGCAGACAGAATTTACACTAGGTGCTTTAGATTGAGACTAGTAAACACTATACAGGGAGCTGCTTTGTTCATCTTTTATTCAATTCAATGTCCATCCGTCAGCTCATTTTATTTATTTTCAACCACTTTAACTATTTCCTACTCTAGCCAGAAAAAAAGTCCAGCATTGCTTGTTTTTGATTTCAGATCACATTTTTTTTCAGGGTGGCCTAATGCACATGCACAGGGGACCTCTACATTTCTATTTAAAAGGTGTTAGTTTAGTGCAGGCAGTTACATGATTAGGGCTAAGGCTTAGGCAAGGTCCCAGGTAAAGTGTTAGGGTTGGGTTAAGTTTAAAGAGTTATGTTTGAGGGTTAGGTGAAGAGTTAAGTGTTATCTATTTAAAATTAAAAAATGGTTAAAGTTTGTCTTTAAAGTTAGAGCGGAACTCTCTCTCAATCAACATTGACTATTTTTAATCCTAATGCTGCTAGCATTAGCAAATAGAAAATTATATCATATTAACTTTTTTTTTTTTTTACAATTCTAGACATATGATGTCCTACTACATCACATGATTCTTCAGGAGGGGAGGAGGGATTTTCGCAGCTAAGCACACCCTTCTGCCTGCATGCATGCTTGAGCTAAGGGTAGATTGATTCCAGGTAGTAAATGGCCATTCAAGTTGGCCATGGGCAAAAATTCTAGGGGGATTTTTTTTCAGTGATTTCTCCGCAAAATGAAGCATGGAGACATGAATAGATGGGCAAGTTTTAATTGAATATTAAAAATGGTTTGTGGTGTTCAGATGTGCTTTAGTAAAAATGTATTTTCCATTTGACCAGCAGCCAACTGTCTGGTTGATTCACTGCTTTATTCCAGCATGTTTATACATTTATTACAATAGATGAATATAGCATACAGAAACTTCCACTTAGCACCACCATTTCCTTGAGTTTGGAATGACTGAAATGATGGCAATCAGTCCGCTGCAGTAAGATAAAGCACTTCCTCAATCTCCTCTTCCCCAGTTATCAGAAGGTATATTGTAACTTTACATCACAAGATGAGAGACTGCAGTAGGGACCAACCCACATCAGACATTTGTGAAAACAGAACGGCACAGACACCAGGATTTACATAACAGTGTTATTTTCGGGAGGACAGCTTAGTCCAGGCAATGGATTCTGGGTAATGCCTGAGCAAAGGCTCCCTCCTTCTGGAGAGAAAAGCAGACAATAGTATTGCTGGAGGGAGTTTGGTGATCTCTGGGAGAGAACAAATATCTCTGTGTTACGCTTGCAATGCATGCACTAATAGGAAAAAAAAATACAGATGACAGGTCCACTTTAACATTTACCTATAAAAAAAAAAAATAAAAGAACTGTAGCTGTTGTTTTTGCATACCATTGTCTTAGTTGTACAGGGATCTTTTTAAGCCACAAGAAGCTGAGCATAAGGTTTTACCTAGCTCGTACTGATTACCATGTGTTTACTCTACAAGGAACTATTTCAGATGACAAGTCTGATAAGCGAAAGAATTTAGCATAAATATGAAGCAGATGAGCCACCTGAGTGCTCCAGATGTTGTCTACCAAACTCTCAACATATTGTAGCTACTTGATTTATCCACAAATGCAGAAGATCGGAGGAGTTACAGAAGAAAAACAACCTGCACAGAGCCGTAATGGGATGCTTGACCTGACCTAGCTGGATGCAAGCTGCTTTTCTGATTACCAGTCATAGCTGTTGTTTTGGCTGAAAAGCAAAAAGTTTGAAAGTAACGTGCAAGTGAGAAGCTGCAGAAATCTAGACTAATAGATGGCCAGCTGGCTCTGGAGGACGCTTTGCCAATCTTACCAGATGGGTGAGGTTTCAGCAGGTGGAAGTGGTGAAGGTGGACTGAAATGTGACCACAAAGTTGACCAGACAGAGAGCCAGACACTCAACTGAGTGATTTTAAAATAGACCTAAACCAAATCACTAAAATCCTATATCATCTTTAACATGTTAATGTATTTTCAAAAGTCATAGAAGCGAAACATAGATGAATGATGGCAGAAAAAAAGACCAAGTGGTCCAACGAGTCTACCCCATTTTATTAATTTTTATATGTGTATAATGTGCTGGAAGTCTATCCTAAGCATCAATTTTAAAACTTTTTAAGATGAGTTTTGAACTTTCCTTCTGCTAGATTGAGGTCCCCATGTTCTTGATCTATGCTTCATAATAAAAATACCACCCTTCAAACTTTTAAAAGTCTGCAGCTTTAGTTAAGCCACCATTAGCATAAGCATAGGTGCTTTTTTTGTGCATTTTAGCATGATTTTAGTACATAAGCTAAACTGCAAATTTTTTGGGCCAAAACCACGCAATTCTGCTCCAAACAAGCTCATTTGCTTTTTCAACCTTCACCTCACAATAAGTGAAGCAACACAAAGGAGTAAACGGTCCATTGAAAATAAAGGGGATTCTTTATCCTGAGAGTTGTTAAGCTTCGAGAATCGCACAACAAAAGGTTTAGGTATGAATAGGGAACAAAGGAATACCTGGTGATCCTGCCATGAAGCCCTTTGTTCAGTAACTTATTGATATGGACAACTAAAAAAGGTGTGTGATTGCGCTGCTCCAATAATTTAATATCACTACAAATACAGGGGGTCCCCGGGTTACGAACAGGATAGGGACTGTAGGTTTGTTCTTAAGTCGAATTTGTTTGTAAGTCGGAACAGTACCTTTTTTAAGTGCAAATCTAGTCTCAGAGACAGGATGTAAACCCAAATCAACAGAGAAAGGCAACCGGATGGCAGGGGTGGCATGGTTAGTTCAAATATGTTTTGTTTCTTTTATTTTTTTACTTTTTAATCACTTTTTTCTATTTGTATTTATTTGTAGCTTGTCGTTTACTTTTTTTTTTATTTTTGTATAATTTTCTTATTTTTAATATTATTTTTCTTATTCTTTACATTTTTTAATTTTTTTTTTTATTTTAATAATTTAATTATTACTGTATTTCTTATTTTTATTTTTTTTATCAATTTTTTTTTCACTTAACTTTATTGCTATCACACAGGAGGAAACAATTCCCTGTGTGATAGCAATTGGAGGTGACAGGTTCTCTTTATTGACCCTGTCACTTCCAAAACAGGAGTCCAGGATCGCAGCTGAGCACTGCTCTCCCCTCTCACTATTTTCATGGCAGCAGCAACAGGAGACAGCAGAGAGGTACACTGTATGGCACAGCAGGGAGATGGATGGTGAAAGCAGCCATCAGAGGCCAGGCAGGCCGGCCGGCCGTGCGGCCGGCCGCGGTGCACCATCGCGGGGCAGCGGCGTAGGAAAGACCGGGGATCGTGGAGGCTTCGTAGGCCGCACAAGGCCTCGGCCACGACGGGCAGTTTCAGCGGCCTGGCAAGCCACCGGACCATACCAGGCCTGTGGATGGGCAGGCAGGAGGACGAAGGGGACCCGCAGCCAAGCCAGGAACGGAGGAAAGGCTCAGGAGAGGAAGATTCGGCCAGCAGTGACGTCATTCGGGCCCCGTTCGTAAGTAGGGGTCGTTCGTAAGTCGGATGTTCGTAAGTCGGGGACCCCCTGTAAACCGCCATCCGTCTCTTCGTAAAGTCCTCATTAGTTAATGCATTATATATACAAATATCAAATCATAATGTGAAATGCATACAAATGCCAAATATTGAATGACTGTAAATTAACCACTTGCTTACTGGGCACTTACTGGGCACCCTTCCTGCCCAGGCTAATTTTCAGCTTTCAGTGCTGTCACACTTTGAATGACAATTGCGCAGTCATGCTATACTGTACCTATATGACATTTTTATCATTTTCTTCACACAAATAGAGCTTTCTTTTGGTGGTATTTAATCACCACTGTTTTTTTTTTTCCTAAACAATCAATTAACTTCGAAATTTTTATTAATGTTTTTTTCCCCTTTAGGGGATGGGAGAGACTGTGGAAAATACTTAATATTTTATTTATTTTTTTTTTTTTTGGGTGGTACTATGAGATTGATCCATGAAATGTTGATTGTGGTGATTATGTGTCTTGTTTTATATACTGTATATGTATGTTAAGCATGTTTAATAAGGTTTTGTGATGAAATGTTATGGAATATTTTTATGTGAAAAATAATAAAAATAATTGAAACTAAACAATCAATAAAAGACCGAAAATTTAGAAAAAAAAAAAAAGTTTTCATAGTTTGTTATAAAATTTTGCAAACAGGTAAATTTTCTCCTTCATTGATGTGCGCTGATGAGACTACACTGATGGGCACTGATAGGCTGCACTGATCGGCACTGATAGGCACTGATAGGCGGCACTGAAGGGCACTGATAGGTGGCACTAAAAGGCACTGATAGGTGGCATTGATGGGCGACACTGATGGGCACTGGTAGGTGGCACTGGTGGGCACTGGTAGGTGGCACTGAGGGGCACTGCTTAACAGTACTGATGGGCACTGGTGGGTGGCACTGGTGGGCACTGGTAGGTGGCACTGGTGGACATTGCTTAGCAGCAGTGGCTGTCGGTGTGTGGGACCAATGTTCCTTTTACTGTACATGAGCTGGCAATCGGCTTGTTTTTTCTCCTCACGCTCTCAGCATGAGGGAAATAAAAAAGCCGATTACTGGTTTCTCTTTACATCACATGATCAGTTGTCATTGGCTGACAGCTGATCATGTGGTATAGGGCCAGGATCTGCCCTTTACTTCAATCTGTGATCAGCAGAATCCCAAGGACTTGGTGATCACAGGGGTGCAGCACGAACACAGGAGGACGTCCATGTACACCCTCCCGGCAATTTAGGCCCGTGCTGTAGCTGTCTTTCTGCTATAGCACAGGCATGAAGTGGTTAATCTATATAGATATGCAAAGCAACAACAGTAACAAAATCATCCAAAAGTCAAAATAGTGTATCTTCATAAATTACCTTTTTTTTGAAAATTTTTTGAATCCACTCAGTGCTCCACCACAAAACATACAGTGCTCCGCCTCCTAGTGAAGTGCACGCTCACCTTGCTCGTGGACCCATAAGATACAGGTTAATAATGCATGTATGAGGAGATACTCAATAAGATCTCGCACCCCAGGCAATGGTCCTCCATGTAAATCCACTTTTTTGTTATGGGTTCCTTAAAGCGGATTTCCCCCTAAAAGTGGAACTTCCGCTTTAAGCACTCCTCGCCCCCGCCTGCCACGTGGCTTCGTCAGCAAGTCACTATTATTATTGTCTCCCAAATGTGTTCCTTCTTTTTTACTCTGCCCCTGGTCAAGACTACACATGCTGACATGTCTCTAGCCGGTATAGTACATTATTGTTGCTTTTAGGAAGCTGGTCCAGTACTATAATGTGCCGCCGTCCCTGGAGTAAGAGTATAGAGTGCAAAAAAAAAATGTAAGAATAAATTGAAAATAGTATTCATTAAAATAAGTAAAGGTAATTATTTGTAACATTAAGTGCTCTACAACTGTGTTTTTCAACCTCAACCTTTTTTCAGTCAACGCATATATATATATATATATATATATATATATATATATATATATATATATATATGTATATATATATCAGGTAAAATAAGTATTGAACACGTCACCATTTTTCTAGGTAAATATATTCACCACATGTCAGTAACAACCCATGCAATCCATACATACAAAGAAACTAAAACAAACAAGTCCAGAAATTAAGTTATGTGTAATAAAATGGAATGACACAGGGAAAAAGTAGTGAACACATGAAGAAAGGGAGGTGCAAAAAGGCATGGAAAGTCAAGACACCAGCTGCAATCTATCAGTAATTAGAAAGCAATCTTGCCCCTTGTCAGTGCAAATTAGCATCTGCTGGTTCAGTCTCAACTGATGGCCTACAAAAAGGTGTCTCATTACCAAGGTGTCACGCAAGAAACATCTTGTGATGGGTAAAAGCAAAGAGCTCTGTTAAGACATTTGCAACCTTATTGTTGCAAAACAAACTGATGGCATTGGTTACAGAAGGATTTCTAAACTTCTGGATGATCCAGTGAGCACTGCTGTGGTCATAATCCGGAATTGGAAAGAACATAATTTCACCATAAACCGGCCACGACCAGGTGCTCCTTGCAAGATTTCCGACAGAGGGGTTAAAAAAAAAGAATTATCAGAAGAGTTGTCAAAAAGCCAAGGACCACTTGTGGAGAGCTTCAGAAAGACCTGGAATTAGCAGGTACAATTGTTTCAAAGAAAACAATAAGTAATGCACTCAACTGCCATGGCCTGTATGCACGCTCACCATGCAAGACTCCATTGCTGAAGAAGAAGCAGTTGAAGGTTGTTTAAAGTTTGCTGCATAACATTTAGACCAGCCTGTGAATCACTGGGAGAATATAGTCTAGTCAGATGACACCAAAATTGAGCTCTTTGGATGCCATATTACACACCAAGTTTGGAGGGTAAATGGCACTGTACATCACCCCAAAAACACCCCCATACCAACAGTGAAGTTTGGAGGTGGGAACATCATGGTGTGGGGCTGTATTTCAGCATACGCTACTGGCAAACTTAGTTTCATTGAAGGAAAGATGGATGAAAAATGTACCAAGACATTCTTGATAAAAACTGCTGCCATCTACCAGGGCGATGAAGATGAAACGAGGGCAAGACAATGATACTAAACACAAAGCCAAGGAAACTTTCAATTAGTTTCAAAGAAGGAAAATAAAGGTGCTAGAATACCCCAGCCAATCACCTGATTTAAATCCAATAGAAAATCAATGGAAAAGGAACTAAAGATCAGAGTTCATAGAGGAGACCTACAGAACCTTCGAGATTTGAAGACTGTTTGTGTGGAAGAATGGGCCAAAATCACACCTGAGCAATGCAAGCGACTAGTTTCTTTGGAAGCTCTCATTACCAACAAATAATTTTGTACAAAGTATTAAATACATTTCAGTTAACATGTTCAATACTTTTTCCCTGTGTCATTCCATTTTATTACACATAACTTAATTTCTGAACTTATTTGTTTTGGTTTCTTGTGGGTTGTTACTGACATGTGGTGAAACTTTCATATCAATAGCAGCTTTAGAAATATATTTACCTAGAAAAATGGTGACGTGTTCAAAGCGTATTTTACCCGCTGTATATACTGTATACATATATATAAAAAGAAAAAAAATTGCAGGCATATGATAAATTTAGCCGATCAATGGGATAATGCATTTGTAAAAATGTATGCTCCATTGTTAAAAAAGCAGCATTTTTCCTTGGCTGGGAAATGGTTGGGAAGGGTCGACCTTTTTTTTTTTCTTCATCTGGAGATCGCCTTTAAATATATTGTGCCATATTACTAATATTGTTAAAATATTACTCCAGGCATAACTTTTTTATACTGGAGCAGAGAAAGGGGGAGTCCCCGGGTGTTTCCCCTATAGTTGTGTCAGTGAAATTGAAATCTCTGCAAATTAATGGGGTATGCATTTTTTAAGGTCTGGATAGAGATTAGAGAGCCACCCTAGAATTAAAATTCACAAATTTCTAAATTTCTTCAGTTCTTAGTGAAATTCTTTAATTGAAGAGATTTCTGCATATGGCAAAGTTTATAAAATGATGCTATATTAACCCGTAAAATCACATTTTTAGTATATAATAAATCTTGCCTCAGTGGTTCACAGTATAAGTTTTTTCCAGATCATATAGCAGTTGAAGAGATCCACAGTGCACATCACAACTGAGGTAATGAGATCCAGATGGGAATTAAATGTACTAATTAATTGTAGAGCTGTGTTAACTATTCACATCTGTAACAGGTGTAATTGACCCGACAACCTTCACGATCATGAGCAAACTGAGATCAGCAATATTCTGTGGGAACATCACTTAATTTAATCTTTTAATATCAACTTATATTTAAAGCCAATACTCCTTTTGTAAATTTAGAATAGAGTGAGGAAGGATTAGACCTTTTTTTTAATTTTTTTTTTTTTTACACTATTTATTTATTTAGAGATGTGGTTGTACATCTAATACCACCCCTGCCAGGGTATGGTCCAATATATACATACACACCATAATAGTTAAAGTGATACTAAACACAGACTGTTTAATTTACAGTGGCTTTTTACCTATTTTGTTACATTACAGCCTTTAGTTTAATGTTTTTTTAATCTGAATTATATGTGATGGATCAGAACACAATAGTCTAAGTTGGTGAAGTAAAATTAGAAAAATATATACATAAAACTATTTTTCAGAAATAAAAAACTGATAATTGCCATGTGCGTATGTATTCACCCCCTTTGTTATGAAGCCCATAAAAAGCTCTGGTGCAACCAATTACCTTCAGAAGTCACATAATTAGTGAAATGATGTCCACCTGTGTGCAATCTAAGTGTCACATGATCTGTCATTATATATATATACACCTTTTTGAAAGGCCCCAGAGGCTGCAACACCTACGCAAGAGGCACCACTAACCAAACACTGTCATGAAGACCAAGGAACACCATCATGATGATCCCTAGGAGCACCATCAAATCTATCATAACCAAATGGAAAGAACATGGCACAACAGCAAACCTGCCAAGAGATGGCCACACACCAAAACTCATGGACCGGGCAAGGACGGCATTAATCAGAGGGGCAGCACAGAGACCTAAGGTAACCCTGGAGGAGCTGTAGAGTTCCACAGTAGAGACTGGAGTATCTGTACATAGGATGACAATAAGCCGTACGCTCCATAGAGTTGGGCTTTATGGCAGAGTGGCCAGAAGAAAGCCATTACTTTCAGCAAAAAACAAAATGACACATTTCAAGTTTGTGAAAAGGCATGTGAGACACTCCCTAAATGTATGGAGAAAGGTGCTCTGGTCTGATGAGACTAAAATTGAACTTTTTGGCCATCAAAGAAAATGGTATGTCTGGCGCAAACCCAACACATCACATCACCCAAAGAACACCATCCCCACAGTGAAACATGGTGGTGGCAGCATCATGCTGTGGGGATGTTTTTCAGCAGTAGAGACTGGGAAACTGGTCAGAGTTTAGGGAAAGATAGATGGTACTAAATACAGGGATAGTCTTGAGCAAAACCTGTACCACTCTGTGTGTTATTTGAGGCTAGGACGGAGGTTCACCTTCAAATACACTACTAAAGGAACACTTGAGTGGTTTAAGGGGAAACATGTAAATGTGTTGGAATGGCCTAGTCAAAGCCCAGACCTCAATCCAATAGAAAATATGTGCTCAGACATAAAGATTGTTGTTTACAAGCACAAACCATCTAACTTGAAGGAGCTGGAGCAGTTTTGCAAGGAGGAATAGGCAAAAATCCCAGTGGTAAGATGTGGCAAGCTCATAGAGACTTATCCAAAGCGACTTGGAGCTGTGATAGCCGCAAAAGGTGGCTCTACAAAGTATTGACTTAGGGGGGGTGAATAGTTATGCACATTGACTTTTTCTGTTATTTTGTCCTATTTGTTGTTTGCTTCACAATACATTTTAAAAAAAGCATCTTCAAAGTTGTGAGCATGTTCTGTAAATTAAATGATGCAAATACTCAAACAATACATGTTAATTCCAGGTTGTGAGGTGACAAAACGTGAAAAATGCCAAGGGGGTGAATACTTTTGCAAAGCACTGTACATTGTCCCTTCTATTTCTGTATATGAATGATGGCATTCTAATTATTTTGATAAAAAAAGCATCTAAGTACAGTGGAACCTCAGATTGCAAGTAATGCAGTTTACGAGTGTTTTGCAATACTAGCTATTTTTTTTAAATCCTGACTCACTTTTCGAGCATTGTCTCACAAGACGATCAAGAATAAGGCAGCTGGGGTGTGCAGTACCGCATTTGGCCAGAGGTGCGAGGGTGCCGGTGCGCTCAAAGACACTCCATTCCAGTGTGTCTCCGAGTGTCTCTGAGTGTCTCCGGCGCCCTCGCACCTCTGGCTACATGCGATACTGCATACATCGGTGCCCCCGCACCTCTGGCCACATACAGTACCGCATAGACCAGCAGTGGCTGTGGAACGGATTATCTGAGTTTCCATTATGTCCTATGGGGAAACTCGCTTTGATATACGAGTGCTTTGGATTACAAGCATTCTTCTGGAACGAATTACGCTCATAATCCAAGGTATTACTGTACCTTTTTCCTAATTGATATACAGATATCACTTGACCCAGATCTCTCCCAGCCTGTTTGCAGGGAAAAATAGGGAGGAAGAGCTGCTAGTCCTCCGCTGATGGTCACATGTTCTAAAAAAAGGTAAAAAATAATATTTAATGTCATTAAACTGTTTTAAATTGTCATACTAATATTTGAAATCAAATCTTTAATATTTTTTGACAGTAACATTTCTGCCAGTCACAGACTGTGTCACGGCGACTTGCCCGCCACCACCGCTCCCTAATCTCTTAATTTGACTGACCAATGGTTCTGTGACAGTGGGGAGAAGAAGAGAGAGCCACTGCCCACAGGCACATTGCAGGATCAAATGAGGACTCGGGTAAGTATTGGGGGATGAGGGGGTGATACTTTAACCTAAACATTTTCTATCTTGATACAATGAATGCATTAAAGCGGACCTTCAGTCATTTTTTTCAACTTTCCTCTGCCCTTGTTGTTTTAACTTTGGATAGTAAAACATTATTTTTCTGCCAGTAAATACCTTATACAGCCCACTTCCTGTTTCTTGTCCGGTAAAAAGTCTAGGCTTATGACATCATGAACAGCTCCCTCTCTCACTCTTGTGAGAGTTTGCCAGGAAAGGAGGGGGGATGAGTCATAAGAGGGCCAATGAGAGCTGCAGGGCTGCAGAGCTGTAGTTGTGTCTCTGTGGGGTTGATTTACTAAAACTCGTGCAGCTGTGCATGGTAGCCAATCAGCTTCTAACTTCAACTGGGCTTTGACAAAAAAACCTGGAAGGTGATTGGTTTCTATGCAGAGCTGCACCAGATTTTGCACTCTCCAATGTTAGTAAATCAACCCCAGGGTGTCTGTGTAAATCCAGACAAAATAGAAAATATATAGCTTTTTTTAAATCAAGTAACAAATTTATTGAGATGTCAACCTCAGTTACAAACATTCAATACAGATAAAGTACAGCAACCCTTACCCATATAGTCAGAACCAGAGTTATGCCCCGTACACACGGTCGGATTTTCCGATGGAAAATGTCCGATCGGAGCGTGTTGTCGGAAATTCCGACCGTGTGTGGGCTCCATCGGACATTTTCCATCGGATTTTCTGACACACAAAGTTGGAGAGCAGGAGATAAAATTTTCCGACAACAAAATCCGTTGTCGGAAATTCCTATCGTGTGTACACAAATCCGACGGACAAAGTGCCACGCATGCTCAGAATAAATAAAGAGCTGAAAGCTATTGACCACTGCCCCGTTTATAGTCCCGACGTACGTGTTTTACGTCACCGCGTTTAGAACGATCGGATTTTCTGACAACTTTGTGTGACCGTGTGTATGCAAGACAAGTTTGAGCCAACATCCGTCGGAAAAAATCCTAGGATTGCCCCGTACACACAGTCGGACTTTGTTCGGACATTCCGACAACAAAATCCTAGGATTTTTTCCGACGGATGTTGGCTCAAACTTGTCTTGCATACACACGGTCACACAAAGTTGTCGGAAAATCCGATCGTTCTAAACGCGGTGACGTAAAACACGTATGTCGGGACTATAAACGGGGCATATACATATATATGTATATATATATATATATATATATAGATAGATAGATATATATCTATATATATATATCTATATATATATATAGATCTATATATATATAGATCTATATATATATCTATATAGATATATATATAGATATATATATATACACATGTGTGTATATATTTATATTTATATATATTTTCTCAATATATTGCTAAGATTGTTATATAAGATATGTGTTTTCTTCAGAAAAAGCGGCGCACCATTTTTTCACATTATTGTTTGGTTGGGGCTGCAGCCAATCGCAGCACAGTCGGGGCGGCGGGGGCGTATGCTCTCTACTCTGGTACATGATCCGGCACAGAGCGCCTGCCTTGTCGCAATATATGTGCGGTGGGTGGTCGTAAATAAGGTCAAACATTAAAAATTAATTAGATAGCGTTTTCAGTTTGTGGTGCTCAGATAAAGTTTAGTTTCACTTTAATGTGTTAATGTATTTTAACCACCTTAATACAGGGCACTTTCACCCCCTTCCTGCCCAAGCCATTTTTCAGCTTTCAGCGCTGTCGCACTTTGAATGACAATTGCGCGGTCATGTTACACTGCACCCATATGAAATTTTTATCATTTTTTTCCCCACAAATAGATCTTTCTTTTGGTGGTATTTGATCACCTCTGTGGTTTTTATTTATTGCGCTATAAACAAAAGAATAGGGACAAGTTTAAAAAAACACAATATTTTTTACTTTTTGCTATAATAAATATCCAATTTTTTTTAACCACTAAGCCACCGCCCACCGTCATATGACGGCGGGACGAGGCTTCTGTTGTTCTGGGCGGACGTCATATGACGTGATCGCCCTTCTGAGCCACTAGGGGACCCGGTGCGCGTGCCCGGCGGCCGCGATGTCCGCCGGGCACCCGCGTTTGCCGGGTAACAGAGCAGGACCGTGGATCTGTGTATGTAAGCACAGATCCACGTCCTGTCAGAGGGGAGAGGAGACCGATGGTGTGTCCCTTGTACATAGGGAAACCGATCGGTCTCCTCCCCTAGTGAGTCCCCTCCTACCACAGTTAGAATCACCTCCCTAGGTCATACATTAACCCCTCGATCGCCCCCTAGTGTTAACCCCTTCCCTGCCTGTCACATTTACACAGTAATCAATGCATTTTTATAGCACTGATCGCTGTATAAATGTGAATGGTCCCAAAAATGTGTCAAAAGTGTCCGATATGTCCGCTGCAATATCGCAGTCACAATAAAAATCGCAGATCGCCGCCATTACTAGTAAAAAATAAAAAAATAAATAAAAATGCTATAAACTTATCCCCTATTTTGTAGACGCTATAACTTTTGCGCAAACCTATCAATATACGCTTATCGCGATTTTTTTTTACCAAATATATAGAAGAATACATATCGGCCTAAACTGGGGAAAAAATTTGTTAAAAAAAAAAAAAAAAAAAAAAAAAGGATATTTATTATAGCAAAAAGTAAAAAATATTGTGTTTTTTCAAATTTGTCCCTCTTCTTTTGTTTATAGCGCAAAAAATAAAAACCACAGAGGTGATCAAATACCACCAAAAGAAAGCTCTATTTGTGGGGGAAAAAATGATAAAAATTTCATTAGGGTGCAGTGTAACCTGACCACGCAATTGTCATTCAAAATGTGACAGCGCTGAAAACTGAAAAATGGCTTGGGCAGGAAGGGGGTAAAAGTGCCCTGTATTGAGGTGGTTAAAAAAAAAAAACAATTTTTTTCCTCATTTAGGCCAATACGTATTCTTCTACATATTTTTGGTAAAAAAAAAAATCGCAATAAGCGTATATTGATTGGTTTGCGCAAAAGTTATAGCGTCTCCAAATAGGGCATAGATTTATAGCATTTTTGTTATTATTTTTTTTTTTACTAGTAATGGCAGCGATCTGCAATTTTTATTGTGACTGCGATATTGTGGCGGACATATCGGACACTTTTGACACATTTTTGAGACCATTCACATTTATACAGCGATCCGTGCTATAAAAATGCATTGATTACTGTGTAAATGTGACTGGCAGGGAAGGGGTTAACACTAGGGGGTGATCGAGGGGTCAATGTGCGTCCTAGAGAGGCGATTCTAACTGTGGGGGGAGGGGACTGACTGGGGGAGGTGCCCTATGTCCCCCTCCCCTCTGACAGGACGTGTATCTGTGTGTTTACATATACAGATCCACGGTCCTGCTCGGTTGCTGGATAATCGCGGGTGCCCGGCGGACATCGCGGCCGCCGGGCACGCGCATTAGGTCCCCAGTGACGCTGACGTGACTTGGGAAGGCGGTCACGTCATATGACGTCCGCCCAGAACGAGAGCTGCCTCGTCCCGCAGTCATATGACAGTGGGCGGGCAGCTAGTAGTTAAAAGTGTGGCTATCGCTTAATGCTTTGCTGATTTTTTACTGAAAATAGGGAAATCTTCTGTATTTTTTAAGCTACCCCTGAGATTTCTGCCACAGTAAGAAAATACATTGTCCTCTGTCTCTCACAGCCATTTATAATCCTTAATAACATGCTTTTTTTTAAAAGTGTAATTGCGTTTATAACACATTTAAAATATCCCCCCTCTCTTGTTCAGGTACTATAACTGCAGATTTAAAGGATCCATAAGCTCTTAATTCTGTTAAGGAACATTGGTTTTGCAATAGGATTTCCTGCGCCTTCAGCCACAATTTTTACAAAGCAACAAGGAAAATAACTGTTCTTCTGAATAAACAAGACATGAAAGACTGAATAGTATACTACATTGTTTCCAAGTGCCACTGATTCCCTTACGAAGGAAAATAGGTTTGTCTCTTGCTGTTTACATGATGTAGGGAGGGTCAAATGCCGCGCCTGTGAACTAATGGAATTCACCATAGATTGCGCTCAAGCCATGTGCAGAACATGACACAGCAGCTACAAACTCAATTGCTCTGCATGTGTGCTGATGATTATTATACATTATTTGCTGAAAATTCTATTTTCAGGTGGAGTGAAAACTGAGCAGGGGGCTGGAGAATACATCTGGAGGTCTAATTTATTCTATTTTATTACAGTAAATGAGTACTGAAAGAGAAATTCCTCATTCAAAAAAAAAAAAAAAGCAATATGGAACAAACACTCCAGCGGCAGGGTTTCTCTCAGGACATGAATTGTTTACCCCATATAGACATGCAGACGTGCCTTTATATGAGAAGTCAGGAAAAGTCTATCTCCATTAAAAAAAAAAATCTCTTTCCCAATATGTCACTGTGATTTAAAGTGGATGTAAACCCAATGTCATCCTTTCTAAACTACTTCCATAGGGGTTATCTAAAAGGATATACATGACTCCTGCATGTATCTTTACCTGTCAAATGTCTCCCCTCTGTCTGTTATTAGACCTGAAAAACTGCAGATTCAGTGGGCGGGTCTGTTGTCTGGAGCTCGGTGGGTGGAGTTGCGATGTCACACTCCCCGCCCACCTCTACACTCCCCTTGTCAATATGCATTTTCTCCTGTGTATTTCTTACATTGAACTTCTGCTATGATCTCTAACATCCAGTGAAAAGACAGGAAAGTAACCACATGACTTCAGCATGCCCAATCATGCTGAGGTGTGGAACAGCCAATCCTTGCAGAGCTGCTGAAGAAAGGAGTGGGGGGAGGGAATTAAAAAATAATGCATGTCTTAGGCTAGTGCTCGAGATATGTAAATCACTTGTCACTCACAGCAAGGGGGAGGATTTGACAAAGTTTTTCTCAGTTTGTCAAGATTTATCTCACTGAACAATAAAAGAGGATTGCTCAGAGATGGATTAACTCTGTGTGGCAAGACTGGGCTCAAATGATAGGAAATCTTATACTCTACAGTGTGATATAAAAAAATAAATAAATTTGGGTTTACATCCACTTTAAGAGAAACAACAATCTCTCTGTGAATGTGGAGTCTAAATGGCTCTAACAGACAAGCAAAAGCAAAGCATGAGACAAGCAAAAAAAATTTAAAAACTCAAACATTCCTTATAGCTGCATGGCTCCCCATTCTAAAATGTGGCCAGATCTAAAGCCTCGTACACACGATCGGATTGTTGGCCAACAAAACCGTGGACCTTTGTCCGAAGGGCATTGGCCCAAATTTGTCTTGCATACACATGTATACACAATTGTTGGCCAACAATCACAAACGTAGTGACGTACTACATGGTTTTTAGCTCTTTAGTGCCACCCTTTGGGCTCTTTCTGCTAATTTCGTTAGTGGAAGTTTGGTGAGTGTTGGTTTGCGCTTTTCATTTTGCGCTTTTCAGTTCTTTTCTGAGAGGCTGTTCGTCAACCAGACATGTTGCGGAATCGGAGGAGATAACGTGTTATTTATTATTGGCCTTGGACTTGCTTTGGCATTATTTTTTAGTTGAATAATGATTTGATTTGGTATATTTGCTATATTTTTGGATGCATAGAATGCACTTTTTGGTTAAGTTCTATTGGGAGATAATGTTTTCTTTTTTTAATGCACAATAAAAACATTGTGAAGAATAATACTTGGCTATGTGTTTTACTTCAAATGACAGTTTGGGAGTCGGCAGTTATATTTTAAAAAATACAATGTAAAATTGACAAGGGACACCAACATAGTTGTATCTTTGATCTTAAAAACTACGGATAATGGTGTTCTGGTAACTTGCCCACCCCAAAAAAATATTATTCTTGATATCACTAGAAAAAAAAAGCCTTTGAAAATGCGTTTGCCATAACTCCATCAGTATCACCAGCAAAGCAGCTTCATTATTATCCCATTATAGAAGTAAAGAATGTGCGCTGCATTTCGAGATTTCATAATTTGACACGTCACGAAATGTTAATTCTTTAATACGAACGCTAGTTTACAAGACCGATTGATTCTGGCTTGTCCTTGCTTCTGAGCATGCGTGTTTGTACTTTGGACTTTTGTCCGAAGGACTTGTGTACACACGCTCGGAAAATTCTACAACAGACATTTGTCCGCCGAAAATTTTAAAACCTGCCATCCAACATTTGTCTGCGGAAAATCCGACAACAGTTGTCCGATGGAGCGTAAACACGGTCGGATTTTCCGCCAATGGCCTGTCATCACACATTTCCTGTCAAAAAAATCTGATTGTGTGTACACAGCTTAAGTCATGCAACAATAGATGAAAGCTGGTATCCCCTGGCTCCCAACAGACACAAATCCACCAATCAGTTTTGCCATTAGCAGAGGCTCCCCTGTATCTATTTGGTATATGATTGCTGTAACTATTAGATGTTGTTCAAAAAGAGCCTGGATAAAGGTCCTTCTTTGTACAGTTGATTTTATTGAACACCAATATGAGATATACAGTATCCTGATAGGCAGTCACTTTCTCATACATCAGGTGTAAACACAATCTCCTTGACAAGTAAAATATGTAGAAATGGAAAATAATAATTAAAACAGCGGGAGCTTATAAATCGGTTCATGTGAAAAACAAGATGTTTGATGCTTTGCTGTCATCAACATGGTTGATAGTGGGCAGTAATTTCTTCTCCACCCATACTAGAGGACAATCGGACCTACAGTCCCAAACATTTTTCGAACACATATGCACCTTGGACCCTCGGGCTCCTGATTTGATATCCAAAATATATGCCCACTTGCTCTCGACACCAAATACACCTCCACCAGCCTATACCACTCGATCGGCTGCTGATCTTGATATTCAACTAGTGCCCGAGGACTGGTCGGGAATTTGGCATGCCACTAAATCTTATATTGTTAACATATTGGCTTTAGAAACTAATTATAAAGTCTTAGCTAGATGGTATCCAGTTGCGACTAGAATTGCAAAAATACTTCCAGCTTACCCCCCCGACCTGCTTTAGAGGTTGTGCAGATGTGGGCACACATATGGTGGACCTGTCCTATAGTCTCCTCTTATTAGGCTGAAATATTTAGTATGCTTACAGTTCTTATTGGGATCCACATAGCACCAGACCCTGCTATAGCGCTATTAAACAAATGCAATCACGATCTCACAACCGCACAATTCAAATTACTACCGCATGTGACCGCAGCTTCTAAACAGACTATTGCCAAGGCTAATGCCCCATACACACGATCAGAAATTCCATCAGAAAAAACTTGGATGGTTTTTCAGATGGAATTCCGCTCAAGCTTGCCTTGCATCCACACTGTCACACAAAAGCTCTCTGAAATTTCGACCATCAAGAACGCGGTGACCTACAACACTACGCTGTGCCAAGAAAATGAAGTTAAATGCTTCCGAGCATGCGTCGAATTGTTTCCGAGCATGCGTGATTTTTCGCGCTTCTGAATTGCATACAGACGAACGCATTTTCGGATAGGAACTTTTTCCGACAGAAAAATAGAGAACACGCTCTCAATCTTTTGCTGGCTAGAATTCTGCCAGCAAAAGTCCGATGGAGCATACACACGGTCGAAATTTCTGACCAAAAGCTCTCATCGGACTTTTGCTGGCAGAATTTCTGATTGTGTGTACGGGGAATTAGAGAAAGCCTACAATATGCACTTTGGAAACTAAATACAGAATATCCCAATTTATGGTACATAGTAAAATCAAGGCTACCCTACTTGACCGCATATTAAAACATCTGAAAATCTGGCAGCCATGGGCGGACCACTATTTACCCTCCAACTTCAATCGATTATTGTTGGAACCTTAATTTTTTTGGAATAAACGTGCCAACTTATGGCTACTAGAATATTGGGCTCCCCTGGACCTGTGAGTGACTCTAAATCCCCCCCCCTTTTTAACCCCATTACTTTCCTTTTTTTTCCCTTCTATTTCTTTCTCTAACTTTATATCGACTAATTTTGGTTACATCCATAATTAAGGCTTGTTATCAATCATTCCGAACGGAGACCTCTGGAGTTGTTCAACGTATCACTTCCCCTGACAATAGGGGAAGCTCTGTATGTTGTCTAACTCTTATGTTGCGTACACACGGTCGAACTTTTCGACCGGACTTGTCCGACGGACGCCGATGGACCAAATCTGGCGGACAATCCGACCGTGTGTGGTCTGCTTCGGACTTCTGACGGACCGTTTTGGTCGGAAATCCGACGTACTTTAGATTTGAAGCCTGCTTCAAATCTTTACGTCGTAACTCCGCCAGACTCAGTTCTTGACGGAAAGCCCGTCCGTCTGTATGCTGGTCCAACGGACCAGATACGACGCAAGGGCAAGGTACTGCAACAAATTTTCCTACTGCAGCGAGCGCGGGGCATCCCAGGCCCTTAGGTCTGGTATGGATTTTAGGGGTGACCCCACGCCGTTTTTTCGGCATAGGGGGTTCCCCTTAAAATCCATACCAGACCTAAGGACCTGGGATGCCCCGCGATGGGGCTCGCAAGATGTCAATCTCCCGTCGAACCCGAGTCACGTTCAAAATGAACGGACTTGTACGTGTGTGGGCAAGTCCGTTCATTCTGAAAGTCCGGCGGAAGTCTGCCGGGAAGAACGGATTCCGGAAAATCCGGTCGTGTGTAGGCTAGTCCGTCCGTTCAGAAAGTCTGGCGGTAGTCTGCCGGAAGTCTGGCGGGAAGAACGTCGGACCTAGCTTCCCAGAAAGTCCGGTCGTGTGTACGCGGCATAAAGGATCTCCATGCAATTATCTGTTAAACACCACCTGTACATATAGTAAAAATTGCCTACGGAGTGTATTATTTTGCAACCTGTTTTGAGCATTGTTTAGGCCTGTACACTAATGTGTTGTTCTCAATAAAACTTTTGAACAAGATAGTAGGCAGTAATGACGCATAGGAAATAACATATAAAACAGAAAATATATTGTATAATCAATGATCAAAATATCCCTAAAATTATACATTTGTAAAAATATTTCCATCATGATTTTCATACTAATATGTGATAATTGTTATCAAATTATACAGTAGACGTGATTTAGTAAAAGCATGTCCATCATGGTTTACATATGTGCTGACTAGGGATGAGCTTCGTGTTCGAGTCGAACCCATGTTCGACTCGAACATCGGCTGTTCGATCGTTCGGCGAATTGCGAACGTTATGGGCCGTTCGCGCTAAATTCGTGTGGCGCGTCACGGCCCATAATTCACTGCGGCATCGCAGTGCATTGCTGGCTGATGATTGGCCAAGCATGCACTATGACCCGCATGCTTGGCCAATCACAGCGCCGTCAGTAGAGAGAGCTGTAATTGGCCAAAGCCAGGGTGGCTTTGGACAATTATGGCTCAGGGGATTTAGTACACACCCCACACTATATAAGGCCGCCTGCACGGCGGCCCTGTGTAGTGTGTGTTCCGGTGTGCTGAGAGATAGAGAGAGAGAGAGAGAGAGACAGTGTCATTTGATTTGAGTTAGATAGATTAGGCAGAACAGTCAGTCAGTTAGCTGCACTTACAGTGTATTGTGTATATATATGCATCCCAGGTGTTGCATATATATATATATACACTGTATTCAGTTTAGCTAGATCCGTTCCTGTTATCTTCTATCTAGACTATTTACATTTAATGCAGTGCGTCCTGCTCACAGTGTTCAGCTAGATCCGTTCCTGCTATTTACATTTAGTGCAGTGCGTCCTGCTCACAGTGTTCAGCTAGATCCGTTCCTGTTATCTTCTAGACTATTTACATTTAGTTCAGTGCGTCCTGCTCACAGTGTTCAGCTAGATCAGTTCCTGCTATTTACATTTAGTGCAGTGCGTCCTGCTCACAGTGTTCAGCTAGATCCGTTCCTGCTATTTACATTTAGTGCAGTGCGTCCTGCTCACAGTGTTCAGCTAGATCCGTTCCTGCTATTTACATTTAGTGCAGTGTGTCCTGCTCACAGTGTTCAGCTAGATCCGTTCCTGTTATTTACATTTAGTGCAGTGCGTCCTGCTCACAGTGTTCAGCTAGATCCGTTCCTGCTATTTACATTTAGTGCAGTGCGTCCTGCTCACAGTGTTCAGCTAGATCCGTTCCTGCTATTTACATTTAGTGCAGTGCGTCCTGCTCACAGTGTTCAGCTAGATCCGTTCCTGTTATCTTCTAGACTATTTACATTTAGTGCAGTGCGTCCTGCTCACAGTGTTCAGCTAGAGCCGTTCCTGCTATTTACATTTAGTGCAGTGCGTCCTGCTCACAGTGTTCAGCTAGATCCGTTCCTGTTATCTTCTAGACTATTTACATTTAGTGCAGTGCGTCCTGCTCACAGTGTTCAGCTAGATCCGTTCCTGCTATTTACATTTAGTGCAGTGCGTCCTGCTCACAGTGTTCAGCTAGATCCGTTCCTGTTATCTTCTAGACTATTTACATTTAGTGCAGTGCGTCCTGCTCACAGTGTTCAGCTAGATCCGTTCCTGTTATCTTCTAGACTATTTACATTTAGTGCAGTGCGTCCTGCTCACAGTGTTCAGCTAGATCCGTTCCTGTTATCTTCTAGACTATTTACATTTAGTGCAGTGCGTCCTGCTCACAGTGTTCAGCTAGATCCGTTCCTGTTATCTTCTAGACTATTTACATTTAGTGCAGTGCGTCCTGCTCACAGTGTTCAGCTAGATCCGTTCCTGTTAAATTCCTACTGACAGGCAGGCTTGTCTGGTTACAGTATATAAAGCTACCTGAAGAAAATTACAGGTGTTCTATTTGATCCTATTAGTACCACGGTCAGGCAGCTAGACTATTTACATTTAGTACAGTGCGTCCTGCTCACAGTGTTCAGCTAGATCCGTTCCTGTTATCTTCCTACTGACAGGCAGGCTTGTCTGGTTACAGTATATAAAGCTACCTGAAGAAAATTACAGGTGTTCTATTTGATCCTATTAGTACCACGGTCAGGCAGCTAGACTATTTACATTTAGTACAGTGCGTCCTGCTCACAGTGTTCAGCTAGATCCGTTCCTGTTATCTTCCTACTGACAGGCAGGCTTGTCTGGTTACAGTATATAAAGCTACTTGAAGAAAATTACAGGTGTTCTATCCCAGCTTAGTGCAGCTACAGGCCATTAGTATGTCTGGAAGGCCAAGAAGGAGAGGCAGACAGTCACAAGCCAATAAGAGAGGGCAAGCAGGCTCTGTGTCTAGTGCTGGTCGTGGAGACGGTGCATCCTCATCAGCACGTGGCCATGGGACACGCTTGGCCTTTTTTTCGGCAGCTGGCCGTGTTGAGCTGCAACATGCGGAAGACTTGGTCGAGTGGATGACCAAGCCGTCCTCATCCTCCTCATCCTCTCTCACCCATGCCCAGGGTGCTTTGTCTGGCAAAGCAGCGGCCTCTTCCCTCAGCTCAATGTCATCAGTGACTCCTTCCCTAGCTCCACCATGTCCTCATGAGGATTCCCTCGAACTGTTTGACCACAGTGTTGGGTACATGCTCCAGGAGGATGCCCAGCGTTTGGAAGGCTCTGATGACGATACTGAGCTCGATGAAGGCAGTAACATGAGCACGGACAGAGGGGGTGCCCAAGAAGGACAGCAATCTGGCAGTCATGCTCCCCCTGCTGCAGCATACTGCCAGGTTTGCTCCAGTGATGAGGAGGGAGGGAATGATGAGGTCACTGACTCAACGTGGGTGCCTGATAGGAGAGAGGAGGAGGAGGAGGAGGAGGAGGAGGAGGCGGCGGCACATCACCAACGAGGCAGGATGCCCTCCAGGGGCCAGCCTAAGGGCAGCACATTGACTGCATCACACCCCAAAGCTCCACATGTGCAGGGCGCTGCAGTCTCTGCGCGTTATTCAAAAAGTTCTTTGGTGTGGGCCTTTTTTGAGACGAGTGCATCAGATCGCACCGCTGCTATTTGCAACATATGTCTCAAGCGTATCTCGCGTGGCCAAAACATCTCCCGCTTGGGTACCACATGCTTGACCAGACATATGTTGACCTGCCATGCAGTTCGTTGGCAAGCGTATCTAAAAGACCCACACCAAAGAACAAAGAGGATCTCTCCTTGCTCCTCATCAGCTGAGATTTCCAACCCCACTAGACCTTCAGTCCTCTCTGAGACCTGCAGTGAGAGGAATGAAGGTGTAGAATTAGGTGTGTCACAGCCAAGTACTTGTGGGCAATCTGCTTTTGGTACACCGACGTCAGATTGTACCAGGCAAATTTCCCTGCCCCAGCTGCTGCACCGCCGAAAGAAGTTTGCTCCCAGCCATCCACATGCCCAGCGGTTGAATGCTAGCTTGGCAAAATTGCTAGCACTTCAACTGCTGCCTTTTCAGTTGGTAGACTCTGCCCCCTTCCGTGAGTTTGTGGAATGTGCGGTTCCTCAGTGGCAGGTACCCAAACGCCACTTTTTCTCACGGAAGGCGATTCCGGCTCTCTACCGGCATGTGGAAGGCAATGTCCATGCCTCGCTGGACAGGGCGGTCAGCGGTAAGGTGCATATTACCGCTGACTCATGGTCCAGCAGGCATGGACAGGGACGTTACCTAAGTTTCACGGCGCATTGGGTGACTCTGCTGGCAGCTGGGAAGGATGCAGGACAAGGTGCAGTAGTGTTGGAGGTTGTTCCGCCACCACGCCTCCAAAATGCTGATTGTGACACACCTCTCTCCTCCACCCCCTCCTCTTCTTCTTCCTCCATGGCCTCTTCCTCGGAACCAGCGGTGCTCCGTAGGCGTTCAAGGGGCTACGCAAGTACGCAGGCCAAAGGATGCCATGCGGTGCTTGAGCTGGTGTGCTTGGGGGACAGGAGCCACACTGGGGCAGAGGTTCTGTCAGCTCTGCAGGGGCAGGTTCAGAGGTGGTTGACGCCACACCAACTTAAGGCAGGAATGGTGGTTTGCGACAATGGCACCAACCTCCTCTCTGCCCTCCGACAGGGACAAATGACCCATGTGCCCTGTTTGGCTCACGTCCTTAACTTGGTGGTGCAGCGGTTCTTGGGCAGGTACCCGGGCTTACAGGATGTCCTGAGGCAGGCCAGGAAAGTCTGTGTGCATTTCCGCCGGTCATATAATGCCAGTGCTCGGCTGACGGACCTCCAAAAGGAGTTTAACCTGCCCAAGAACCGCCTAATCTGTGACATGCCCACCAGGTGGAACTCAACGTTGGCCATGCTGCAGCGGCTGCACACGCAGCAGAGGGCCATCAATGAGTACCTGTGCGACTATGGCACCAGGATAGGGTCAGGGGAGCTTGGTTTTTTTTCCCCACGCCAGTGGGCCATGATCAGGGATGCATGCACTGTCCTGTCACCATTCGAGGAGGCCACGAGGATGGTGAGCAGTGACAGTGCATGCATCAGTGACACTGTCCCCCTTGTCCACCTGTTGGAGCACACGCTGCGTGGAATAATGGACAGGGCACTTGAGGCAGAACAGAGGCAGGAAGAGGAGGACTTCCTTAGCTCTCAAGGCCCCCTTTATCCAGACAGTGTTCCTGCGTGCCCGCCGATCACACAGGAAGAGGACGAGGAGGAAGAGGAGGAGGAGGAAGATTGTGTCAGTATGGAGGTGGAGCCTGGCACTCAGCATCAGCAGCAGTCTTTAAGGGATCAGTCCCAAGAAACACATGGACTTGTACGTGGCTGGGAGGAGGTGGCTGCGGACCATGTCGTTCTTAGTGACCCAGAGGACTCCGGACCGAATGCCTCAGCAAACCTACGCTGCATGGCCTCCCTGATCCTGCAAAGCCTGCGTAAGGATCCTCGTATTCGTGGTATCAAGGAGAAGGACCAATACTGGCTGGCAACCCTCCTTGATCCACGTTACAAGGGTAAGGTTGCGGACCTTATCTTGCCATCGCAGAGGGAGCAGAGGATAAAACATCTTCGGGAGGCCTTGCAGAAAGGTCTGTGCAACGCGTTCCCAGAGACTGGGAGGTTACAAACTCCTGTTTCTGGACAACGTGTTGCTGAGGCTTCGGTCAGTCAAAGAAGGAGCGGTGGAGAAGGTGGCCGTCTGACCGATGCGTTCAGACAATTTTTTGGTCCGCAGCCCCAAGGTATGATCGGTTCCAGCAACCATCGCCAGCGTCTGTTTTACATGGTGCAGGAATACCTAGGGGCAAGATCAGACTTGGACACCTTTCCCACCGAAAATCCTCTGGGTTACTGGGTCTTGAGGATGGATCACTGGCCAGAGCTTGCACAGTATGCAATTGAGCTACTGGCCTGTCCTGCATCCAGCGTTCTTTCGGAACGCACATTCAGTGCTGCTGGAGGCGTGGTAACCGATCACAGGGTGCGTCTGTCCACCGACTCGGTCGATCGGCTGACCTTCATAAAAATGAATGAGTCTTGGATCACCACCAGCTACCAAGCACCTGATGCTGATGTAACCGAATAATTTTTTTTGAAATCTCAGATCCCTTCAAAGACTGCCTATGCTGATGCTGAGTGACTATCCCTGAGTAATTATCCTCTTCCTCCTCAATCATCACGCTGATAGCTTGTAAGAACATTTTTGGTTCTGGGCGCCACCACCAGTGCCTAAGGCACAATTTTTCAGCCCCTGTTTAACAGGGGCGTGTAATTACAATTTTTGATGTAATACTTTGCAGCAGGGCTCGTTCCTGCATTCCAACTAGAGTGTCTGTGAGGGGTTGCAGTGTTGTGGCACCAGCACCAGTGCCTAAGGCCCAATTTTTCTGCCCCTGTCTAACAGGGGCGTGTAATTACAATTTTTGATGCAATACTTTGCAGCAGGGCTCGTTCCTGCGTTCCAACTAGAGTGTCTGTGAGGGGTTGCAGTGTTGTGGCACCAGCACCAGTGCCTAAGGCCCAATTTTTCTGCCCCTGTCTAACAGGGGCGTGTAATTACAATTTTTGAAGCAATACTTTGCAGCAGGGCTCGTTCCTGCGTTCCAACTAGAGTGTCTGTGAGGGGTTGCAGTGTTGTGGCACCAGCACCAGTGCCTAAGGCCTAATTTTTCAGCTCCTGTTCAACAGGGGCATGTAATTACAATTCTTGATCTAATATTTCACAGCAGGGCCCTGTGAGGGCTTACAGTGTTGTGGCCACAGCAACACCTAAGGCCCAAATTTCTGCTGAGTATATAGGGCAGGACCCTACTTTCAAACATCTAACTTACAAACGACTCCTACTTGCAAACGGAAGGAGACAACAGGAAGTGAGATGAAATCTACCCCTAGGAAGGGAAATTCTCTCCTGTAAGAGTTAATATGGGAAAACTATTTCTCCTTTCCACTGATGCTTTCCAATCCTTGTTCCACAAAAAAACCCAAATTTTCAAAAAACATTTTTCATTGGGACAAAAAAGTGAGGTGAAATCTTCTGAAGAGGAGGAAAGACAGCAAAACAAATGTCACAGGGGTGATAACCCTTCCCTATGTTTTCCAAAAAGCTTAGAAAAGATTTTTTGGCTGGAGCTAAACACGTTAAAAATGTTCAAAATTACAAACAGATTCTACTTAACAACAAACCTACAGTCCCTGTCTTGTTTGCACCGCCTGTATACTGCTGTTCAGAGTATATAGGGCCTGGTGGCCCCACACCTTTCCTTATTTTAATTTGGGTGCGGGGTTCCCCTTAATATCCATACAAGACCCAAAGGGCCTGGTAATGGACTGGGGGGTACCCATGCCGTTTGTCTCACTGATTTTCATCCATATTGCCATGACCCGACATGACATTAAACCCGCAAGCAGTTTTAAATGAGATTTTTTCCTTTAAAAATGACATTTGGTGCAGGGACTGTTCTAAACATGGGAAACACGCGTCACTTTACAGGCATACTATAGACACCCCCCAGGTACGATATTTAAAGGAATATTTCACTTTTTTTTTTTTTACTTTAAGCATCATTAAAATCACTGCTCCCGAAAAAACGGCCGTTTTTAAAAGTTTTTTTTGCATTGATACATGTCCCCTGGGGTAGGACCCGGGTCCCCAAACCCTTTTTAGGACAATACCATGCAAATTAGCCTTTAAAATGAGCACTTTTGATTTCGAACGTTCGAGTCCCATAGACGTCAATGGGGTTCTAACGTTCGTGCGAACTTTCGGTCCGTTCGCGGGTTCTGGTGCGAACCGAACCGGGGGGTGTTCGGCTCATCCCTAGTGCTGACCATCTATATGTCTCTAAAGTGAGCCCAGGATTGGGCATCCAGAAGCATCGAGAAAGACCACCTGAGATTCTGTGTGATGACAGTCATATTCTCCATAAGCGATGAGCTAAAGTGATATATATTGCTTTATGGTAGTCTGCAACCTCACCAAATGTAAGTTACAGGAACAATTCCTTTATCAAAATCAATACAAATGTTTTTTCAAGCCTTGCTACATGGCTAGGGCTCTCACACCTTTCCTCCTCTTTTTCTTCCTTTTTTACATATACTGCTTGAGGTTTTCCTTTGTTTCCCTATGACCTGAATACAGCATTGCAAGCCATATGGTAAATCTACAACTCTACAAGATTTAGGAGTGTGTGTATGGGAATGTTTGACCATTCTTCCAGAAGTGCATTTGTGAGGTCAGGCACTGATGTTGGATGAGAAGGCCTGGCTTGCAGTCTCCACTCTAATTCATCCCAAGGGTGTTCAGTCGGGTTGAGGTCAGGACTTTGTGCAGGCCAGTCAAGTTCCTCCACCCCAAACTCGCTCATCCATTTCTTTATGGACCTTGCTGTGTACACTGGTCCAAATCAATTGGTGGAGGGGGGATTATGGTGTGGGGTTGTCTTTCAGGGGTGGGGCTTGGCCCCTTAGTTCCAGTGAAGGCAACTTTAAAGGCGTCAGCATACCAAGACATTTTGTTCAATTTCAGGCTCTTTAGTTTTTGGGAACAGTTTGGGGATGGCCCCTTCCTGTTCCAGCATGACTGCACAGCAGTGCACAAAACAAGGTCCATAAAGACATGGATAAGTGAGTTTGGGGTGGAGGAACTTGACTGGCCTGCACAGAGTCCTGACCTCAACTTGATAGAACACCTTTGGGATGAATTAGAGGGGAGACTGTAAGCCAGAACTTCTCGGCCAACATCAGTACCTGACCTCACAAATGCATTTCTGGAAGAATGGTCAAACATTCCCATAGACACACTCCTAAACCTTGTGGACAGCCTTCCCAAGAGTTGAAGCTGTTATAGAGGCAAAGGGTGGACCAACTCAACCCTACAGACTAAGAGCCCTTTCACACTGAGCTGCCCATAGCGTCGGCAGTAAAACGCTGCTATTTTTAGCGGCGTTTTACGATCGGATTAGCGAGGTATTTCGGCCGCTAGCAGGGCGCTTTTACCCCCGCTAGCGGCCGAGAAAGGTTCAAAACCGCCCGCTATTCGCCGCAATAGCGGCGTTTTGCCGGCAGTATCCCAGCACTGCCCCATTGATTTCAACACACCGCTCCTTTACCGCTACAAAGAAGCTGCTGACAGGACTTTTCCTGACATCCTGCCAGCGCAGCGCTCCGGTGTGAAAACCCTCGGGCTTTCACACTGGAGACAATGCTGCAGCTGTTTGAGAGCGGATTGCAGGCGCTATTTTTAATGCTACAGCGCCTGCAAAACGCCCTCGGTGTGAAAGGGGTCTTAGACTGGGATGCCATTAAAGTTTATGTGCGTGTAAAGGCAGGCAGGTCAATACTTTTGACAACGTAGTGTACATGCCAAAGATGCCAAGGCTGCTAGAAGTTACAGAATGCCTTCCTTTACCTCTTCTGAGAACAGCCATGGCTCATATGCCAACAACTAACTCATTTTGGTAGTGGGGATTGCCAGTAAAGTTCATTTAGATGTTGAGAAGTAGACTTCAGAAGATATACAGTAGACATTTTACTATAATAGATTGTCTCATACATGACCCTGTAAATGTATGCTGCGTTTTTCTCTGAATCTGGAGGTCTTACTTAAAGGGGTTGTAAACCCTTGTGGTTTTTCACCTCAATGTATTCTATGCATTGAGGTGAAAAACCTCTTGTAATTCACCAGCCAGCCCCCCTTTTACGTACCTGAGCCCGATCGTTCCTGCGCCAGTGACGAGCACCCCCGATCCAGCCGCTGTCTCGGGTCCTGATTGGATAGATTGATAGCAGTGCAGCCATTGGCTCCTGCTGCTGTCAATTAAATCCAATGATGCGGGAGCGGGGGGGGGCGGGGCCGAGTCCTGCTGTCTGTGCCAATGGACGCAGCAGCAGGACACGGGAGTGCGCCCGTACGGGTGCGCCCATGGAAAGCGCTTCTCTAACAGGGCACTCGAGAAGAGGAGGAGCCAGGAGCGCCACTGAGGAACCCCAGAAGAGGAGGATCTGGGCCGCTCTGTGCAAAACCAACTGTACAGAGGAGGTAAGTATGACATGTTTGTTTTTTTAAAAAACAAACATTTACATATCCTTTAATGTATCTATGAACAAGGCACAACAGTTTTTTTTGTTTTTTTTTTTTACCTTGTCTCTATGATTTATCTTATGAAATGCTGAACCTCTTCTGCAGAATTCATGATCTTGAACAATTGAGGAGCAAACTGTGCTCCAGCATTTCTACTCTTTTCTCTCAAGTTACTTTGTTGGCATCCAATGCGTTGCTCTGATTCTAATGCCGCGTACACACGGTCGGACTTTACGGCAGACTTTGCCCGGCGGACTGGATTTTGTTGGACAATTCGATCGTGTGTGGGCTCCAGCGGACTTTGTTTTCTCATAAGTTGGACGGACTTAGATTTGAAACATGTTTCAAATCTATCCGACAGACTCGAGTCCGGTCAAAAAAGTCCGCTCGTCTGTATGCTAGTTCGACAGACAAAAAGCCACGTTAGGGCAGCTATTGGCTACTGGCTATCAACTTCCTTGTTTTAGTCCGGTCCTACATCATCACGTACAAATCCGTCAGACTTTGGTTGATTGTGTGTAGGCAAGTCCGTTCATTCAGAAAGTCCGTCGTAAAGTCCGTCAAAGTCCGTTGGGCAAAGTCTGCCGTAAAGTCTGACTGTGTGTACGCGACATAAGTCTTTGGTTCACCCAAGTTTGTTCATTTTGCTTGTTATTCATGGATAAGGTCTGTGCCTTCTGGCAAGATCCAAAGTTCAATAGAACCAGGATGCATCAAAAAAGTAAGGCCACCCATGTACGGGTAGAATTTCATTCAAATACGTGTACAGAGATTCTGAAAAGTTGTTTGTCAGAGCATGCCATAGTATCATCAGTGACATTAGAAACTCTGTGGGATTGCCATGCCATTTGTAATACACTATTTTATTTTGGGATGCACAGAAGATATTTTATGTTTATTTCAGTGACCCTACAATATACCATATAAAAGACAAATGAGGAATGTTCAGGACAGATAATGAAAGTTCTGCTTATAGATCAAACTTTAATTAGTACGTGCACATTACAATAAGTACATTTTTTCCTGAATGACAACAACATTCATAGTTAAAAAATACACACAAAAGAAAAAACTAGCAGATGCGCTGATCAACAGTTTAGTATAGCCCTCCAGATGTCTATTGGTGATTATTAGACAAGTCAAAGGGTGCTGCTGCTCTCTATGGATCCTCTGGGTGGCAGGAACACATCTAGACAACTACACAAAAGAAGAGAGGGCAAAGCCGCACTTGTGTAACTCGGCTTTAATAAGGGAAAGTTTAAAACACTACAATCGTCAAACTCACATTGTGTGAAGATAGATACAGCATAAGGATTCCACTGTGGCCACACTCCTAAAACCACCTCCTGGCAGCCGAGGCTATCCACCACCACGCTCGACATGCGGATCCTAATACACAAGTGCCCCGGTCCAGCCGGCGCTGCTCTCTGAGGACACACAAACCCACAGGAGCAGAATACAGGGGATACAGATGAAGGAGGCCATGCCTCCGAAACGCATTGTCATGGTAACTGTATGACATCCACACTCTCTTCTCCCCCCCCCCCGTATCCTGCTCGTGTGGGTTTGTGTGTCCTCAGAGAGCAGTGCCGGCTGGATCTGGCACTTGCGCATTAGGATCAGCGTGGTGGTGGATAGCCTCAGATGTGCTGCCAGAATCCGGTCAGCTAGGTTGAACGTCCATGGCTCCCCCCCTCCCCTGTCGGGATTTTGAGGTGGTTTTAGGAGTGTGGCGTCAGTGGAACCCTTATGCTGTATCTATCTTCACACAATGTGAGTTTGACCATTGTAGTGTTTTTAACTTTACCATATTAAAGCCAAATTAAACTAGGGCTCTCTTCTTTTGAGTTTTTGTCTAGAAGCATTCATAGTTAGAATTCTGTTAATTTAGATAAAAAACAAGAAAAGTTTCCATCTTTCGCTTTTGATTTTTTTACATCACTACAGTTGAAATAGTTCATTGCATTGTCCACATGAACTATTAGAAAATCGAATGACAGTTTTTGTTAAAATTATAACCATATGTGGTGAGCTTAAGTGTGCAAAATGTCCAGCATATTTAAGCCTGTCAAAGACTTTGATAGCGGTACGCTGTGCCTATGACTCCCAGGCGCAGGAAAAAACATTGAGATGGGATGCATAGGGGCTAGAAAATCAGTGTGCATGCAACCTAATTGGAAGAAAATGAATGTGCCTTCTGCTGTTCTTAAATTGATAAGTTACACTTCCTTACATACTTTTGCAGATAAGTGTTTTCATAATTTGACCCCATTCTTTGGGATTAAATATTGAAACCAGCAATTTTCCTGCTGTGAAGTTACGATGGACCACAATCTTTTTCTGGAAATAAGTATGTGAAGCCCAAAGCTTAAAGCGCAATCCTGCTTCGGTGACAAAATGTCTTAGAGGGGAATTACATGTACTTTGGAGAGATTTCCTCTCCCTTCCTGTTGTGTCTTCAGGACAAGAATGAAAGGGAATTGCCCCTCATGGAACACAAAAAATGCAAAAAACAGACAGGGAATCCCTGGACAAAGTTATGGTGACAAAACGCGTTGGTGTGTGTCTGTACGGCAACCCGAAATGACACATCACAGTCAACTGGAAGTGACGTTCCAGCAGAAAGGAACGAGCGGCCGGGTTAAACGTAGCTTACTAAGCTTTCTTTTCACTGGGACTTGTACTTGATAGTGATGCTGTCGGTTACAAAGCTTTGTGGCATGTGAGTTGAATGTGAGATGTTTTACTTTCAGATAAAAGCTTTTTAAACATACTACACTATTGAAGCTTTCCTTTCTCGTCCCCTGTAAGAGAACTCATTCTGGGTATAATACACACGATCTGGAGACTGCCGATGATGGATTAATTAACCCCAAGGTTAAAAAGTGCTTTTGCCGAACATGAGAGTGTGAGGCAAATTTATTTGGTTGTGAGTGTACACCTGATGGGGAAGAGGTGGCACTTTTATAAGTGGTGTGGTCTGAAGATTGTATGTTTTAATTGAAGAAGATTTTTATTTAAATACAGTATATACATTTTTTGGAACTGGACTGAAACTGGACTTTCATGTGGACGTTTATATGGACATTTTTTTTAACACTGAGGCCGGGTTCACACCTATGCGAATTGGATGCGGGTTTCCCCGCATCCAATTCGCATAGCAGGAGAATGTGACTGGCTCCCTATGGAGCCGGTTCACATATCTCTGTTGCGGCTGTGGAGCGCACTGCACAGAAACTCTGTGGGTCTTTGGCTCCGTTTCAGGGCCGAATTCAGGCATAGATTCGGCCCTGATTTGTCCCTGAGACGGGGAACAGGGACGCACAGCGCTCCTGTGCGATCCGCAGCGGGTTACAGTGTGAACCTGGCCTGATGGCTTTTATTTTTTTTATTTTTTTATTAACTGTATTTTCTTCTTTGGTGTTATTTGCACTTTGATTCCCAGATTTATTGGTCCAAGTTTATGCTGTGCCATTATTTACCTGTTGTTTATGGCAAATTCACTTCAAGTTTTGGCTTTAGATACATTAAAGCGGAACTAAAGTTTGGCTGTTGTTCACCGCAAGCAAGGTCTTTATTGTAGAAGAGACATTCAATGAGGTGGATTTACTAAAGTCAAATAGACTATGCACTTTGAAAGTACAGTTGCACCCATTTTCCCCAGAACCTAGTAAATGCCGTAAAGCTCTGCTGATTTCCATCATCCAATCAAGTGCAAGCAAAAATGTTTTTTTTTTTACTTGCACCTGATTGAGTATTCTTTAGAAAGTGAAGCTGCACCATGTTGCATTTACTAAGGAAAATGAGTGTAACTGCAAAGTACATGCTCTATTTGCCTTTGGTAAATCAATCCTATAGTCCTCTCTGCTGCATTAAGATGCACCTATCTGCCTGCTCTCAGCACTGCCCTGCATGTAAACGTAGCTGCTCATGCACAGCTTAGCTATTTATTGAAAGCTACTGAGCTATTTATTGAAAGATAGTGCAACACTAGAGTTTACATGCACAGCTTACGTTATACAGTGGGGACGGAAAGTATTCAGACCCCCTTACATTTTTCACTCTTTGTTATATTGCAGCCATTTGCTAAAATCATTTAAGCTAATTTTTTTCCTCATTAATATACACACAGCACCCCATATTGACAGAAAAACACAGAATTGTTGACATTTTTGCAGATTTATTAAAAAAAAAATGAAATATCACATGGTTCTAAGTATTCAGACCCTTTGCTCAGTATTTAGTAGAAGCACCCTTTTGATCCAATACAGCCATGAGTCGTTTTGGGAAAGATGCAACAAGTTTTTCACACCTGGATTTGGGGATCCTCTGCCATTCCTCCTTGCAGATCCTCTCCAGTTCTGTCAGGTTGGATGGTAAACGTTGGTGGACAGCCATTTTTAGGTCTCTCCAGAGATGCTCATTTGGGTTTAAGTCAGGGCTCTGGCTGGGCCATTCAAGAACAGTCACGGAGTTGTTGTGAGGCCACTCCTTCGTTATTTTAGCTGTGTGCTTAGGGTCATTGTCTTGTTAGAAGGTAAACCTTCGGCCCAGTCTGAGGTCCTGAGCACTCTGGAGAAGGTTTTCATCCAGGATATCCATGTACTTGGCCGCATTCATCTTTCCCACGATTGCAACCAGTCGTCCTGTCCCTGCAGCTGAAAAACGACCCCCACAGCATGATGCTGCCCCCACCAGGCTTCACTGTTGGGACTGTATTGGACAGGTGCTGAGCAGTGCCTGGTTTTCTCCACACATACCACTTAGAATTAAGGCCAAAAAGTTCTATCTTGGTCTCATCAGACCAGAGAATCTTATTTCTCACCATCTTGGAGTCCTTCAGGTGTTTTTTTAGCAAACTCCATGCTTTCATGTGTCTTGCACTGAGGAGAGGCTTCCGTCGGGCCATTCTGCCATAAAGCCCCGACTGGTGGAGGGCTGCAGTGATGGTTGACTTTCTACAACTTTCTCCCATCTCCCGACTGCATCTCTGGAGCTCAGCCACAGTGATCTTTGGGTTCTTCTTTACCTCTCTTACCAAGGCTCTTCTCCCCCAATAGCTCAGTTTGGCCGGACGGCCAGCTCTAGGAAGGGTTCTGGTCATCCCAAACGTCTTCCATTTAAGGATTATGGAGGACACTGTGCTCTAAGGAACCTTAAGTGCAGAAGAAATTTTTTTGTAACCTTGGCTAGATCTGTGCCTTGCCACAATTCTGTCTCTGAGCTCTTCAGGCAGTTCCTTTGACCTCATGATTCTCATTTGCTCTGACATGCACTGTGAGCTGTAAGGTCTTATATAGACAGGTGTGTGGCTTTCCTAATCAAGTCCAATCAGTATAATCAAACACAGCTGGACTCAAATGAAGGTGTAGAACCATCTCAAGGATTATCAGAAGAAATGGACAGCACCTGAGTTAAATATATAAGTGTCACAGCAAAGGGTCTGAATACTTAGGACCATGTGATATTTCAGTTTTTCTTTTTTAATAAATCTGCAAAAATGTCAACAATTCTGTGTTCTTCTGTCAATATGGGGTGCTGTGTGTACATTAATGAGGAAAAAAATAAACTTAAATGATTTTAGCAAATGGCTGCAATATAACAAAGAGCTAAAAATTTAAGGGGGCCTGAATACTTTCCGTCCCCACTGTAGTTCTGGTCCGATCCCCAGGGTTCTGGGACGACTAGCACCTGCACATAAGTAATGTCATCCCACACTGGCTAATGAAGAGAGACAAAAACCAGCACACAGAAGAGGATGCCGGCACCAGTGAGGGGCAGGGACCGTTGGAGGAAAGGTGAGTGTAGTGTCCTTTAGTTCCGCTTTAATTCAAGATAACAAATGCTAGATGTGGTTGAGAACTGCAAACTCAAATCATCCCTCAAAGTCGACAGAAGGGGATATCAAAAATAAAAAAAGCTTAAGACACCTGGAAATTGAATGTACAATTTTTTACTTGTTAATAATAAATGTTCTGGTTTACCTTTTGGGAATAAAAAGGTTGGACAGTGTAAAAGGTACCAACGTTTCTGAAATACGTTATCACATGTGACTCTTTTTTCCTGAGAATCCCCATAGATAAAGGTTGGAAAGAACAGCACAGAAACCTCAATTAACCTCTTTACAAAATTTAAGAGCTGATTTAAAGACTTCCGCATTCACTGTCGTATCTCTGCAGGAACATAAAATCCATTATTGTATTATTAAACTTTGTGATCTTAAAGAGGTTCTTATTTAAAGCAGACCCATCATGGAGCAGAAGTTAAATGTATGGTAATCTTTTAAGTGCCCCCTCTGCCCCAATCTGATTGCAGTAATAAAAAGTTTTAAAAAGCTTTCCAGTTAAGTGAAGAAAAGAGAAAACTTTAATCATTCTATAATCATGTAACCCGTGACATGACATGGGCCACTTGGCTTCTGCCTACACATTACAATCTAGGAGGCACATTCAGGATACAGCAGCTAACTTGGTGTTTCAGAGTATAAATCCAACAACTGAAGTAATGTGAACCTTCAGGGGATAGACATCGACGGCTAAGAAGATTGTGGTGCAAGAAGAAAATGGCACCAATGAGGATAGTAAGGTTGGGTATACCAGGTATGACTTTTTTTACATAGTTCCATTGGTCTTGCTAGGTAAGTAGATGTCCAACCTGGCCAATCCCTGTAGAAGCTGGAAACCACTGTTAGATGCACCATTTTTCAACAGCCATCTTCTACGTCCTGTAGAACATTTACTGCATTATATTGCTTGCCTCAACCCTTTTGCATACAATAAAGATATTTGTGGCTGTCAAGTGTTTGGTGATACCAGCTATCTAATGAAGACTGTCTGCAGTGATTGTCTCTGCTTCATTCGGGCCAGGCATAGAGTTCTCAGCAAGGGATAAGTCACTAATGCAACAATTGGAGCCAGAATAATATGTAAGACTATTTTAATGAATACATAACTGGATGAAATTATGTTTTTATATCTCCCAAAGTTGAAGTTTTAAATAATATACTGCTTAGAGCATCTGTTAGGGACATGAAAAGGTACAGTTCCAGAACACAGGAGAGATACGTGAAAAATAACTGAGAGCCTGTGAACTGATGCTGGATTGTAGCTCTTGTACACCCCGAGGCTGAACAAAGGCACATCAGGTATTTGGAGCTGGAATCTACTCTGTCTATAAAATAGCCTCTGGGTATTTTCTGTCAATTCTCTTTCTAATCTTGTCTGTCGACTTTGCTGACATTTGAGAGTATTTTCCATATTAAACCGTTTAATGAGACCATCATTGTCAGGTTTTCTCAAAAATGTCACTTTAAAAATGAAAGGGTCTCACACTAAGAAGACCACAAAACGAAGAGAAGTGTTTGAAATACATATGTACTGTACATATATACTGTAATATATATTATAATATATAAATACACCACTGAAATGGGACTTTCTATGTGCATTTGAGTTAAAGTTTATATATAAGAAAAAAAAACACACATTTTTCACAGCTATTTAAGATTCCAAGCCACCCTTATTTTTCCTTGGTTCAATTTAACATTACATATACCGTATTTATTGGCATATAACATGCACAGGAGTATAACATGCACATTCATTTTAAGAGGGAAGTTTCAGGAAAAAAACTTTAATTTTAAATAAGGAACTTTGAAGCAAAATAAGGGTCAGTGCCCATCTGCAGCCTCGCCATTGCCATTAATGCAGCAGCCTCATCATTGCCATTAATGCAGCAGTCTCACCATTGCCATCAATGCAGCAGCCTCACCATTGCCATCAATGCAGCAGCCTCATCATTGCCATCAATGCAGCAGCAGCCTCACCATTGATATCAATGCAGCAGCCTCACCATCACCATCAATGCAGCAGCCTCATCATTGCCATAAATGCAGCAGTCTCACCATTGCCATCAATGTAGCAGCCTCACCACTGCCATCAATGCAGCAGCCTCACCATCACCATCAATGCAGCAGCCTCATCATTGCCATCAATGCAGCAGCCTCACCATTGCCTTCAATGAGGCAGCCTCACCATTGCCATCAGTGCAGCCTGGTCGTTGCCCATCTGCAGCCTAGAGGGGAGAGGGAGGGGTTTGACGAGCGCCGACAGATTACATACAGTGAGAATCTCCTATGATAGAACAGAACACTGGTCCAATGGTGGCCCAGGAGACAGGACTTCCTATTACAGAGGCTGCCAAGTAAACAGGAGATTCTCACTGTATGTAATCTCATGGCGCTCATCCTGCCCCTCTCCCTGTCCCCTCCGAGGCAGCTAAAATTGAAGTATTGGTGTATAACACGCACACGCTATTTGCACCCGATTTTCAGGGTGAAAAAGTGCGTGTTATACGCCAATAAATACAGTAATCTGTACTCTGCACTTTGACATTTTAAAATTAAACAGATATCTCGTAGACCCAGTATTTCTGTCAACCTGGACCACAAGCAACATAGACCACAAATTGCGGCAAGGAGGTGAACACTCAGCTACTTTAAAAAAAAGATAGGATATATGAATCTCTATCTTCCCTCTCCTTCCCCTCTTTTGGTGGTTGTATATAAGGAATATCTATAATATAATTAATTTAGGAGATATTGGTTAATTCTACTATCTCAAGACTCAATGTTGAAGTGTTTGACAGCAGCACCGCCTTTCAAACTTGCCGATTGAGATCAATGGAGCCACACTGCAACCGCAGTCTAAATGCTTGTCTTGGAGCTGTGCTGCAGTCTCAGGCATCAGGCAAAAAAACAGGCATCAGGAGGAGGCGGTAGCACCCCCAAATGCCAGTCAGGTGATGCTATACCACCTACAGAATGTATAGCATTAAGCATACCATCAGTGTGAATATAACCTAAGGCAGGCAGCCCATTCAGTGCAGCACAATACAGGTTACAGAGCACCTGCAGCATTTATTTTTTTGGGTGAGTTCACACCTGTGCATTAAAATGATTTCAAAGTAATTAAAATTGAGGTGAAAATTTTAATTAAAAATTATTGGCACCACAACCCATTGCACAATGTACTCTATGTTTCCAAACATTGTAGCAACGTGCCATGTTTTACCATGTGTCACTGTTTTGCTTGGGGTTCATGCGGTAAAAGCCAAGGAAGCTTAGACCTCTGTAGTGTATTAATACTGTTACTAAACAGAAAATCTGCACATACAACTGCAGAAAACACAATTCTTACCATCAAAAGTATAACAAAATATGCCTACAACAAGCACAAGTTGATTATCTTCTTAGAAAATAATCATGTAGAATATGTATGCAATAAGTATACTGTAAAGGAAATTTGTAAATTCTGTATACAATTGTATTCTGTTTTTGTATGTTTGAATATATATTGCACACTGTACTCATTCTCCACACGTCACTAAGAATGTTTTGAATACATGTTGCATTCTTTCGAGTCCTGATTAGAATTAGCCTGCCTATGTTACGTCCCTTGTTGCCATATAAGTACAATTGTAATATTAATGTGATACCTACGTAATCATGTGTATAAAAAACTGCAATTGGGCCGAATAAACAGAACAGCTATTTGCAAGATGCTGAGTGTATCTTTTGTGTCTGTTCCTCATTGCAGTAGTTATTCATTTGGAACCACTAATCAATACGAGGATAGGAGTTGCCTATCTATAAAATTTCCAGAGCAATACTAAACAGCTACTCAACTTGGGCTTTCCATTGATGGAATCTTCATGGTTCTTTGCTCCAAGGTCAACTACTTTCGCCAAAGGCTCCAGATCAACTCTTGCTTCTTCTACAAGAACAACTCTCCCTTTTGTCTGCTCACATGCCTATATCAAAAGTTCTAATCCCCTCCCCCATACTTCCTATACATCGTATCCTGTAAAGAGCTTCCTCTGCTCAGCTCATAAACTAGTTTGACTGGTTCTTTTGCATATCAATAGGGGAGGCTTAGCTTCTAAAACAGCACATGGTCTTAAAATCTAACAAATAAATATCTATGCTATAAAATCACCAAAACATATCCATAGCAACACAATTACTACAACATTAGAGTGTAAATCCTGCCTTATAGGGCTAGATGCCCATACAAAAATGCATACAACAACCCATGTGCCATTGAGGCAGTGCAGTTAGCTCTGGATTGTTGTATGCAAGTTTTTATTTTGGTTAAGGCCAGGTTCACACTATCCGAAATTGAAAACATTCCGTAGTAGGGTTAATTCCATTAATTTCTGTGCACCGCAGCTCAGTTGTAGAGCAGTGTGGAAAACTGTAAACATGTTCAATTTTTTGGCACCTCTCTGCCATGCAGCTGGCAGTTGATTGGAAGTGTGTATGGGGCACATAGAAAACGATTGTCTTCTGTGTGCCCTTGGTGGGAGCTGAGCTTTTCTTCTGCCGAAAAATGCAGCTCTCCACACAAGTGTGAACCAGCCTTAAAGGGTCTTTCTCACTGCTGGGTGCATTGCAGCATAAGTTCATGTGCTTTACAGCACGTTTTATATGCTATTGGATATGTGTCTATTTATTTCTAACAATTTCTGATTGCAGCTCAAGGTGCATATACATTCAAAACATTTCTAACCATTAGGGATAGGCTCGGGCGTGTTCGGATCGTAGCCGCCAGGAAGCCGTCACTGCACAGCACAAGTCATAGGCAGTGAGGCATTTCCCGGCCCCCAGCTGCACATACACACGCTGCCTATGATTGGCGATGTGCAGTAACGGCTTCCTGGTGGGTACGATCTGAACAGACCCGAGCCCATCATTATTAGCTATGCAGTGCAAAGTGTTTTTTTTTTGGAGTAGAACACTGAGACTGTGCCCTAAGCCTAGCTCTTTTAAAGTGGAACTAAACTCTCTTAATCAACATTACCTATTTTTAATCCTTAGTAAATAGATAGGAAGGTATATTATACTTACGGTACTTGTTTTAAACTTTTTTTTTCTTTTTACATTTCTTCAGTTGCTTCCTGGTTTCCAGCTAAAATTATGTCTTACATCCCAGGAGTCTTCAGGAGGGAAGGAAGGGCTTTCTCAGCTAAGCACACCCTCCTGCCTGTATGCCTGAGCCAAGGGCAGATTGATTCTAGGAAGTAATTGCTACTCAGGATGGCTGCAGCTAGAGATGCTAGGGTGATGTTTTTCAAAGTGATGTCTCAACAAAATAAAACATGGACACATGGATGGATGGGTAAGTTTGCTTTGAATAATAAAAAAGGAATTAAATGCCGTTTTCAGTTTGTGGTGCCCAGGTACAGTTAAGTTTCTGTTTAAAGATTTCTATGTATTACAGCTATGCAGGCTTGTAGATGGCTTGTGATTACATTGGTTTTCCTTCATACTTTAGCTTCATATGGTCAGTTATCCTAACCTCTTGATGCGGCCTCCTGGCAGGTGGGTCGTGGCGCTGAACGCCCGCATATTCACATGCATTAGTGCAAATACAGTTGTGTTGACAGGGTGCAGGACATATCCTGTTTCCCCCGAAAGTAAGACCTAGCGTGATTGTTGGTGATGGCTGCAATATAAGCCCTACCCCCCAAATAAGCCCTAGTTAAAGTCCTTGTAGGTCTTATTTTCAGGGTAGGGCTTATTTTCGGGGAAACAGGGTAGGGCTTATTTGGGGGGGTAGGGCTTATATTGCAGCCATCACTGACAATCACACTAGGTCTTATTTTCGGGGGAAACAGGGTAGGGCTTATTTGGGAGGTAGGGCTTATATTGCAGCCATCACTGACAATCACACTAAGTCTTATTTTCGGGGAAACAGGCTACTGACCATTTGATGTTTATCCCTAGCACCTCACAAATGAGGAATCCTTACCCCATGCTCTTTTACTCTCGCAGAGTGCTGAGCTCAGCTGGTGCAAGAGAGAGTAGACTGTCGACCTAGCACAGTGTGTTAGAATTCTGCAGTGCAGAGGGAATTTTTTTGCAAATGCCATCAGGTTCCAGTCAAACAGGGTTTTGCCATGGTGCGAATCCCAGTGTGAGTTCCACAGCAGTGAGCAGATAGCTGTGGCCACTGAGCCCATACACTGCAATGACAGGCTGATGGTGGCACCACCTTTTCAAACTATTTGCTATTTCCAGGTCCCTATATATCTGAGCTTTGCCAGCAGTGGAAGCCTGCTTCCATATTAAAAACTGTTACTAGGGTAAATGAAGAAATAAAAAAAATACACATTTATATATAATTTCTATGCACAAAATAAAATTAGTTTTATTGATCTGTTTAAATGCACACAGTTTTTTTTTTTTTTTACTTTTATTGTTTGCAGGCTTTAAAAAAAAAAAAAACACTTTAGATGAATCAAGCGGTAAAAAGGAACATAGTCTGTTTGACTAAAACATTTTTTGGCAAGGTTTATATCAATATCTTCAGAACACAAAAAAGTGAGAATACATAAAAATGTTTACTAAAATCTTTTCATCCTTTCAACATGTACAGATTACTTGGAGGGAATTTGAAAAAATGTTACAACTTTAATTTAGGGGTATATTCATAAAGCAATCAATGTGACTTTCACCACACATTCACTGCAAGTGATCCTTCCTTTTGTATGTGTTTAAAATTCCAGCAATTGATTCAGCCTCAGCGAATGTTTCACTGCTTTAACACTTCCTGACCGTCCACAGTACATATACGTCAACACTTTGATGTTAAATACTGTTGTTATGGCAGCAGCTAGCTGCCATAACCCCGCTATCCTTTTGTTCTGTGGGCAATTCAGCATCTGATAAAAGCAATCCCAGTGGCGAATTTGCCGAGGGATCACTTTTAGAGGCGGCGGAAAAGGTGCCCCCGCCGTATTCCGGTTGTTTCTCTGTTTACTGAAGCTGTCGGTAAACCTGGAAGCGATCCAATCCCACTGATGGCTGGGCAGGAATCAAGTAAGGGCAAGATGGCCCTCCCTCGGCTCTATGCCCTTGGAGGACCAGAGCAACTTCCAACGTCACTTCTGGTTCTCGGGCCAAAACTAATTTTTTTTTTCCTTAAAGTCAAAATGTCATTTTTTTTTGCTTTTAAAGGTAAATAAGAGATCTGGGGTCTTCTTGACCTCAGGTCTCTCAATAGAGATGTAGCAAAGTCTCCGGCCTTGTCCAGTCTAATGAGGACCTCCAAGGCCAAAGATAGCTGACATCCTTCAATATGTAGTGGGTTATGAGGCATAGTGGGTGCAAAGATGGTGAAAGTCATTGGACACCAGACACTTTTTGGATGTAAAATAGGTTATAGATCCAACTGGCAGACTCCAAGACTCCAATAGGAGGACAGGCGTGCAGGGAAAGGCCCCAGCAAGGCGCCACTTCTGCACATGGAGGAATGCTGCCTCCTATGGCAACAGTCCTTTAACAGTTCCTAACTCAAACGTAACAGTTCTTTCAGCTCCACTACAACTGTCTAGTGTAGTTCTTCAACACTGAGCTCCCGGTCTCACACTAGACCCACTGATTCACTGACTCTGAATACCTTGAGCTTCTCCAAGGTTGACAGTGGTATCTCCCTCAAGCATCACCCACTTCCCTACTGGGTCCCTAGCTTGGCACTCCAGATACTTCTCAAGCTTCACCCCTGCTAACCGGCGAGGTCCCTGGCTCGACTCACAACACTGCCCTACAAGCATCTCCTCCACGGGTTGGGTCCCTGACTTGATCACCACCTGAAGTTTCCTGATTCTCCACCGTGCCCGTTCGGTGTCCCAACCCTGTTCTGCCCTCTTACTTCTGGATAGGCCCTCACACAGCCTGGCAGCCAGATGCCCCCGGTATAGGCCCAATCTCCGGCCTAGCAGCTCGGGGCATATGACAAACATCCACCCAGACAGCCATCCAGGTGGCACAGAACACCGATCACCTGACCTCACCCAAATATATAGGTTCTCCCAGCAGGCCAAGGGATTAAAAAAACCCCTGCCCATTGGCTGAGATACCCCATATAACCAAAGCCTGACCTTGGGTTGCCCTTCTCATATCTAGTGCCACCAAGTTCCCGGCCACCTAGTGATAGAAGAGAAAAGTGCAACAAGGTCAAACTTAAGGAGAAATCAATAGATCTCTATCAATTGACCAAAATTACTACTCTTGGCAAGTAAATTTGTGATGAGCTCCCTGACTAAACCCCAGGGTGCTACAGAAAGGACCTGCTCAGTTCTATTGCAAGGGATGTTTACATTCCTTGTAATAGCAATAAAAGTGATAATATATATATATATATATATATATATATAGAACAGTGTAAAAATAACAAATAAAAAGTAAAAGAAATAAGAAAAGAAGCGAACGCATACGTAAGTCACATCCACATATTCGGTGTTCAAACCACACAAGAGAGCAATAATTCTAGTACTAGACCTCCTCTGTAACTCTAAACAGGTAACCTGTAAGCATCGTCTATGGAGATTTTTAAAGTGATTGTAAAGTCTTAGTTTTTTTTTTCTATAAAAATAACAAACATGTTATACTTACCTGCTCTGTGCAGTTGGTTTTGCACAGAGCAGCCCAGATCCTCCTCTTCTCATGTCCCTCTTCGGTGCTCCTGGCCCCTCCCTCCTGTTGAGTGCCCCCACAGCAAGCAGCATGTTATTGGGGGACCCGAGCTGAGCCAAAACTCCCTGTGTCCATTCAGACACAGAGACGCAGCCCTTTCTCTTCTCACTGACTGACTGACTTTGATTGACAGCAACGGAAGCCAATGGCCCTGTCTCAGCCAATGAGGAGGGGAGTCCTGGGCAGCTGAGACACTCCTGCAACATCGCTGGATCTAGATGGAGCTCAAGTAAGTATTAGGGGGGTTGAGGGGGGCTGCTTAACACAGAACATTTTTTTTTTATCTTAAAGCATAGAATGCATATATAAAACTTAGCATGCCAATTCAGTTATAAAAATAGTTTGAATATATTGAACATGCCAATCTGACCCATCATTTTTGCGTTTTTAGCCATTTTAGTCTAATGAAGGCCATAAAAGAAGATAATTTAACACTGGATAACTGGCCAGAAAGAAAAATCTGAAAATACCTCCCCAGTTCTATCACCCCTATTTCAGATACCTGTATATTGAACTGTAACAATCTGGGACACATTTATGTTTGTAAATGTTTTGAAAAGTTATTAATAAGGTAAACACAATATTGCAATGCATGTCAGTGCCTTAAATATTTTTTTTTACTATATTCTATGGTACAATGGAGAGCAATAACTATTGCAACCAATCAGCACACAGCAGCTTTAGTAGCTGCAAGTAGGTAGACAAATGAAATATGGCTTTTAATTGGCCAGTACAAGTTAGTACAACCCACTTCTGTTTCTGTTATGTCTTTAAACAAACCTGTTTCTAATATTCTGTGTTGTATAGATCCTCTCCTCTAGTTATTCACTTTTATACTAGACAAGGATGTGTCAACCAGCAGGAGAATTGATGCCAGAATTAATCAGAGACCTCAGAACACCAAGACGCTGAGGGCGTAGAATCATTTAGTGTCATTTTCCACCAGTTGTGTATCCTTAACCAAGTGCCAGCCATGCTTGTTCATTCATTTAAACCCTTCCTAAGCAGACCTTCCATAAATATAGCTCTGGGCACCAGCATCATCATGGCAGTCAACCATATTTACACAATTAGAACAGTTTAATTCAGGGGTGTTTATCATATTCTGCAAGCTCCTGTACGGAATATTCACTCCGAGCACCATTCTGCCATCTGGTTGGGAACTATGCCAACACTTTAGAATGTCTACGTTATTCTAAGGGATGGCTGTGCTGTAGAGAATATTTTAACATCCCAGTTTTTTAGGTGACCAAATTTTAACCTATGAAACAGTAGTGAAAATACAGTGTGCAGTATGCTTTAGTGAACTGACTACTATGCCAAGTATAGGGTGCATTAATTATTCTTTCAGTAAAAAAATAAAAAAATAAATAAAAAAGATGCCTGGTTCTTGTGACATGGCAAAGCCAATCTACAAATTATGGAAAATATAGAAACGACTGGCACAACCTATCTGCACAAAAATGGCTCTTTAATTAAATTGATAAGGATTGATGTGCAGAGCTGTTTTTTTTTTTTTTTTTTTAAGGCACCTTTTTTTGGTAAAGTTGGTATTGTAAGTGATTAAACATCATTACAATGCTTATTACCTGACCACCCTTTGGCTAGCGCTAAAAATAAATCATGATAAATGTGCAAAACAAATTAATGAATGATAATAATATCATATAACTGATGATAAAATACAAATACAAAAAGTGTAAATGAGCAAGTGAAACTGAACCAACATATATACTCATGAGAGGTAATGATACCATATGTCAATTAATAAAGTGCATAGTGTAAAAAAGTAAATACATACAAAAGCCCACACATAGGAATTATGAGTGTAGAGCAGCCTCTGTGTATCAAGACATTCCAGAAGAAAAAGTGGGAGATAGAATCAACTCAGTAAAGGTGAAAGTTGTCCATTTAAGAAGTCACCAGGATACAGGCATCCGCCACCCAGAGGGGAGAGTAAACACGTTTACCAGAATCCATGGACTCTACTTCCAGTGGAAAAGAGTCAAACTAGCATAGGGATGGAAACGGTAGAATGATGATCAAGGAAGAGTCACTGGAGATCTGTCACCATGATATTCCACTATGTCCAGCCCCTTAGTTAGATCTTGGAATCCACAATTCATAAAAAACAAAAGGTCTCCACGTAGTGTAAAACCATTTCCAATAAATTTTATTAAAAGGTAGAAAACTTACATCCAGTCTGGAGTTAAAAGCATATCAAATGAAGCATCATAAGAAGCGTAATCACATAGGAAATCCAAAAAGTGCCATGACATAGTGCAGGCTCAATATGACCCGACGTGTTTCGTCCACACAGACATCATCTGGGGCATCTCAGGTTCCAGGAAGAAGTTTCCCATGCAGTTCGGTAAAACCCTTTTCACTCCTCCTCCATGTCTTTCAGGATCTCCTGGGAACTGTAGTGTAATCAACTGTAGTAGTCAAACTACTGCAAATGATTTCCAGTAATCTACATAGGAGCCTATGGGTTGATATGACTTAGCACTCTCTCTGCTGGCTGGAGGTATAATGCAGCAGAATAACAGCATTGCTGTAGAAAGTATAGCAACAGAGAGCATTGTCTCCGTCTCCACCTCACTGTAGCCTGGCACCTGCTTTCCCTCTGCTTTGGCTCCCCAATCAGACCCCATAGGCTTGACCTAGGAACCTGACCCTGTGCACAGGTCTGCACGCTCTGGAGTCTGAGGTTCCAAAAGGAAAATGTTTCTGGGCAGTTCGGTAAAACCCTTTTTGCTCCTCCTCCTTATCTCTTAAGATCTCCTGGGAATGGTAGTGCAATCAACTGTAGTAGTCAAACTACTGCTCTCATGATCCACAGTAATCTACATAGGAGTCTATGGGTTGATTTGACTTAGCACTCCCCCAGCTGGCTGGAGGGATAATGCAGCATAGTAACAGCATCACTGTAGAAAATAGAGCAACAGAGATCATTGTCTCCTTCTCCATGTCACTGTAGCCTTGCACCTGGCTATATACCATTGAAGGTATTTTATTACATCTGTTTGAGAAATACCTATTGGCTTGTCAGAGGTCCAGTGCCGTCCTATTCACTCTGCAGTGTCATATGAAAAGTGGTGTTATCAGTGCTGCCCAGTTCACATCTGTGAACTGCAGAAGAGGAGAGGTTGGTGGTGTTTTGTAGCCCTTACAAAATAATTATTTAACATATGTATGAATTCTATATTTAAAAATGTATCCAAAGCCAAAACTTTTTTTTGTTTTGTTTTGGATAACATAGTTACATAGTTACATAGTTACATAGTAGGTGAGGTTGAAAAAAGACACAAGTCCATCAAGTCCAACCTATGTGTGTGATTATGTGTCAGTATTACATTACATATCCCTGTATATTGCGGTCATTCAGGTGATTATCTAATAGTTTCTTGAAGCTATCAATGCTCCCCGCTGAGACCACCGCCTGTGGAAGGGAATTCCACATCCTTGCCGCTCTTACAGTAAAGAACCCTCTACGTAGTTTAAGGTTAAACCTCTTTTCCTCTAATTGCAATGAGTGGCCACGAGTCTTATTAAACTCTCTTCTGCGAAAAAGTTTTATCCCTATTGTGGGGTCAGCAGTACAGTATTTGTAAATTGAAATCATATCCCCTCTCAAGCGTCTCTTCTCCAGAGAGAATAAGTTCAGTGCTCGCAACCTTTCCTCATAACTAAGATCCTCCAGACCCTTTATTAGCTTTGTTGCCCTTCTTTGTACTCGCTCCATTTCCAGTACGTCCCTCCTGAGGACTGGTGCCCAGAACTGGACAGCATACTCCAGGTGCGGGCGGACCAGAGTCTTGTAGAGCGGGAGAATTATCGTTTTATCTCTGCAGTTGATCCCCCTTTTAATGCATGCCAATATTCTGTTTGCTTTATTAGCAGCAGCTTGGCATTGCATGCCGTTGCTGAGCCTATCATCCACTAGGACCCCCAAGTCCTTTTCCATCCTAGATTCCCCCAGAGGTTCTCCCCCCAGTGTATAGATTGCATTCATATTTTTGACACCCAAATGCATTATTTTACATTTTTCTACATTGAACCTCATTTGCCATGTAGTCGCCCACCCCATTAATTTGTTCAGGTCTTTTTGCAAGATTTCCACATCCTGCGGAGAAGTTATTGCCCTGCTTAGCTTAGTATCGTCTGCAAATACAGAGATGGAACTGTTTATCCCATCCTCCAGGTCATTTATGAACAAATTAAATAGGATTGGTCCCAGCACAGAACCCTGGGGGACCCCACTACCCACCCCTGACCATTGTGAGTACTCCCCATTTATCACCACCCTCTGAACACGCCCTTGTAGCCAGTTTTCAATCCATGTACTCACCCTATGGTCCATGCCAACGCACCTTATTTTGTACAGTAAACGTTTATGGGGAACTGTGTCAAATGCTTTTGCAAAATCCAGATACACCACGTCTACGGGCCTTCCTTTATCTAGATGGCAACTCACCTCCTCATAGAAGGTTAATAGATTGGTTTGGCAAGAACGATTCTTCATGAATCCATGCTGATTACTGCTAATGATATCATTCTTATTACTAAAATCTTGTATATAGTCCCTTATCATCCCCTCCAAGAGTTTACATACTATTGATGTTAGGCTAACTGGTCTGTAATTCCCAGGGATGTTTTTTGGGCCCTTTTTAAATATTGGTGCTACATTGGCTTTTCTCCAATCAGCTGGCACCATTCCAGTCAATAGACTGTCTGTAAAAATTAGGAACAACGGTCTGGCAATCACCTGACTGAGTTCCCTAAGTACCCTCGGATGCAAGCCATCTGGTCCCGGTGATTTATTAATGTTAAGTTTCTCAAGTCTAATTTTAATTCCGTCCTCTGTTAACCATGTAGGTGCTTCCTGTGTTGTGTCATGAGGATAAACACTGCAGTTTTGGTTACTGAAGCCCCCCGATTCACTCGTGAATACTGAGGAGAAGAATAAATTCAATACCTCTGCCATCTCCCCATCCTTTGTAACCAGATGTCCTTCCTCATTCTTTATGGGGCCAATATGGTCTGTCCTCCCTTTTTTACTGTTTACATACTTAAAGAATTTCTTGGGATTTTTTTTGCTCTCCTCCGCTATGTGTCTTTCATGTTCTATCTTAGCCATCCTAATTGCACCCTTACATTTCTTATTGCATTCTTTATAAACTCTGAATGCTGTGGATGATCCCTCAACCTTGTATTTTTTGAAGGCCTTCTCCTTTGCTTTTATATGCATTTTTACATTGGAGTTAAGCCATCCAGGATGTTTGTTCGCTCTTTTAAATTTATTACCCAATGGGATACATTGGCTAATGCCCTTATTTAATATGCTCTTAAAGCAAACCCATCTCTCCTCTGTATTCTTTGTTCCTAATATTTTATCCCAATTTATGCCTTTTAGCAAGGTTTGTAGTTTAGGGAAGTTGGCTCTTTTGAAATTCAGTGTCTTTGTGTTCCCTTCATGTCTCCTATTTGTGTGATTTATACTGAAACTAATTGACCTGTGATCGCTGTTACCTAAATTGCCCCGTATTTCCACAACAGTTATCAGGTCTGTATTGTTGGTAATCAGTAGATCTAGTAATGTTTTATTTCTAGTTGGTGCGTCTACCATCTGACCCATAAAATTGTCCTGCAAGACATTAAGGAACTGGCGAGCCTTAAATGAATGCACGGTTCCCTCCGCCCAGTCTATGTCTGGATAATTAAAATCCCCCATTATGATAACACTTCCCATCCTTGCTGCTAATCCAATTTGTGATAGGAGATCCGTCTCCACTTCCTCCCTCAGGTTAGGGGGCCTATAGCATACTCCCAGTATTATTTTCCCCTTAGCTTCATCCCTTTGGAGCTCTACCCATAAAGATTCCACCTCCTCCCTAGCCCCCTCAGTGATGTCATCTCTCACATTCACTTGTACATTATTCTTGATATATAGGCATACCCCTCCCCCTTTTTTACCCTCTCTATCCTTGCGGTATAGGGTATACCCTTGAATGTTTGCCAGCCAATCATGAGAGCTGTTGAACCAGGTCTCTGAAATTCCCACAAAATCCAAATCCTCCTTGTACAACAGTATCTCTAGTTCACCCATCTTGTCCGCCAGGCTCCTGGCATTGGTGAACATGCCACATAGTTTAGACCGGTCGCATATTGTCCTCGTATTGGGTGTTTCAAGATTGCAACTTGGACTTGCTACTATACTCACCTTGTGTTTTTGTGCTTTGGTTAACCTACCACTAATGCCCCCAATACTACCCTCTGGAATATCTTCCGCGCTGGCTATCACTGTCTCTGGACCCTCCCCCCCATCGCCTAGTTTAAAAACCCCTCTAACTTTTTGGCCATCTTCATTCCCAGCAGATCTGCACCCTCCTCATTTAGGTGCAGTCCGTCCCTTCTATAGTACCGGTTACCGACTGAGAAGTCGGCCCAGTCCTCCAGGAACCCAAACCCCTCCTTACTACACCAGCTCTTCAGCCACTTGTTTACTTCCCTAATCTCCCTCTGCCTCTCTGGTGTGGCTCGATGTACCGGTAGTATTCCTGAGAACACTACCTTGGAGGTCCTTTTCCTCAATTTAGCTCCTAAGTCCCTAAAATCGTTCTTTAGGACACTCCATCTGCCTCTGACTTTGTCATTGGTGCCAACGTGCACCATGACAGCCGGGTCTTCCCCAGCCCCTGCCAGTAATCTGTCCACAAGATCCGTGATGTGCCGAACCCGAGCGCCCGGTAGACAACATACTGTTCGGCGCTTCAGGTCTTGGTTACAGATTGCCCTCTCTGTCCTTCTAAGAATTGAGTCCCCTACCACCAGAATCTGTCTTTCCTTTCCCTTTGCTGCCCCCCCACTCTCACTGGAGGAGTTCTTCCCCTGGCAGCTAGGAGAGTCCCTCAACTCCAGCAGTGCTGGTCCCTGACTGGTTACACCAATGTCACTCAATGGAGCGTACTTATTGGGATGCTCCAGTCCTGGATCAGCCTCCCTGGCACTTCCCCCTCTACCCCTCCTGACTGTCACCCATCTACTCTTTGCTAGTGCCTGCACCTCTTTGTCTCCACCCGCCTCTGTGCTGGCCCCTGCCGGCACCTGCCGTGTACGTTCCTGGCTCACCTTTAGTATGGAGGGACTTCTCAGTGCTGACAGTTGCTTCCCCAGATTCAGAACCTGGGCTTCCAGGGAAACAATGTGCTTACATTTTGCACAGCAGTATTCGCCCTCGATCGGATGATCAAGGAACGCATACATGCGGCAAGATGTACAAAGAGTCGCCTCTCCACACCCGCCGGGCATCGTACCTATTAAATTTAGTGAGGATTTGGGGATTTTACCCTGTCCAAATTACCTAACAACTAGCTTCCTGGCACTAATACTCAAGACAATACACAAGTACTAACGATCCACACACACTACTCAGACAACACTCAGATACTCACACTACACAGGTACTATGACCCCTGTTATAACCTCCTGTTTTAAACTCTTGTTTATAACTCCCACTTAAAAAAGCTCCACTTACACCAAGCTCCACAGCTTCAAACAGAGCACGCTCAACTGAGTTCTACAACAAGTTAAATAGTCACCTGGGAGCAATTAACCACACCCTTAATTGATAGACTGATGAAACAAAAAAAAAAAAAAAAAAAAAAAAGAAAAGCTATTTAAAAAGTGACAGCAAAAGGCAAGATAAAAACTAAAAGGAAAAGTCCCCAAAATGCAACCCAGCAAACACCAACAGACAGCAGCAATACACACACCAACAGACAGCAGCAATACACACACCAACAGACAGCAGCAATACACACACCAACAGACAGCAGCAATACACACACCAACAGACAGCAGCAATACACACACCAGCAATACACACACCAGCAGACAGCAGCAATACACACACCAACAGACAGCAAGACTTGTATACTCTAACTCTTGTTTATAACTCCCACTTAAAAAAGCTCCACTTACACCAAGCTCCACAGCTTCAAACAGAGCACGCTCAACTGAGTCCTACAACAAGTTAAATAGTCACCTGGGAGCAATTAACCACACCCTTAATTGATAGACTGATGAAACAAAAAAAAAAAAAAAAAAGAAAAGCTATTTAAAAAGTGACAGCAAAAGGCAAGATAAAAACTAAAAGGAAAAGTCCCCAAAATGCAACCCAGCAAACACCAACAGACAGCAGCAATACACACACCAACAGACAGCAGCAATACACACACCAACAGACAGCAGCAATACACACACCAACAGACAGCAGCAATACACACACCAACAGACAGCAGCAATACACACACCAACAGACAGCAGCAATACACACACCAGCAGACAGCAGCAATACACACACCAGCAATACACACACCAGCAGACAGCAGCAATACACACACCAACAGACAGCAAGACTTGTATACTCTAACTCTTGTTTATAACTCCCACTTAAAAAAGCTCCACTTACACCAAGCTCCACAGCTTCAAACAGAGCACGCTCAACTGAGTCCTACAACATATTGTTGTACAAACCAACCATGAGTCTGGGCATAGGTATGGGAAGGCGAGGGCCAGCCGGGCAGATCATAAGCCCTGGGTGCTGAGGCGGTGATCCCCAAGACACCAATTGATTTGACCAACAGGGAAAGCAGTCCCATGACGAATCTCCCATGGATAATCAAGGGTGGTGTGAGCCATATGAAGAAAGCCCAACTAAGAAAAAATGTATATGTGTATATAATGTATTAAAACATAGATATGTATATCATAGTGGCTAATTGCTTGGTAAAGGGTGTACTGATATATGACCAGATGGTGATAAATAAATAAAGTGACGAGACCTGGACAGGAATCGAATCGAATCGAAGTGATAGGACTACACTAGTATATCCCAACCAAAGGGGGAACACTGGCGTGTGAGATGGATAGAACCAACAGCCAAGATAGGATACTAAAACCAAAACCAAAATAGAATACCTATGGTACCTAGAGCTCCTGTGTAGTGCTTCAATCCGAATGGTGCACAGTGTCCACATGAATGTTACCCAGGGAGTGTCTTGTTGGATGTGATTGAGTATATATACTCCAATGTGGCTGGGGGTGAACGCCAATGCCACGCGGTGTTCAATTAGAGAAAAGGCTCCAACAGTAGGCTTTCCTAAAAAAGATGTAGCCATTGTAGAAAACCATTGCCATACAATCATGAAATGGATTCCATGATGAGGAATAAAAAAACATTCCTGAATCCTAGTGTGAAAGAGTGATTCATTTGTTAGGGCTTAATGGGAAAGGGTGGAAACACAGTAGGAAAAATTTCACAAGTGGAGTATTTTAGAGATAAAAGAAAGTGGTAGGTGAGCCCACTCAAAATTAAAAAGTTGGAATCTATCGCAGTCTGCTGGAGGCAAAAAAAAAAAACTTCAAGTAAAGCTGTTGTAACAATAAGCAAATGACTGCTGGAAAGTTGAAGATGAGTTAGGATATGTAGGGACCCCGTGCTATGCTGTTGTGTCCCTAACTAAATTAAGAGTGTTGTTGCAATGCAGTAAACAGCCTGAGCTGTTAACCTTTTTTTGGCTCTCTGTGGGACTTCCCTAGGCCCAATACATTGGCTTTTTTCCAGCTACTGAATCAACTAATCCCTGATTGTATTGTTCAGATGAATGGTTTGGGAGATGATAGATATTTTGGGCACTGTTTCAGAGTTTTCTCTTTCCTCCTGGGTTCTGCTGGTCAGGATGTGTATTTAGAGTTGCCTCAGCCAGGGCCCGAAGGACTTAAGCTCTCTGTTGGTTTGGCTATCTGGAAGAAGTTCAGTTGGACAATGGATATTCTTCTGAGAGTGTTGCAGGGAAGCTTTGTAGAAGGTGTCTGTGACAGACTCACCCGAGACAGAGGCTATTGGAGGGGACTGAACGCTAGCCTCTTGCCAACAGATTATGGGCCCTGTAATTTGGGGGAATGGTGCTCTCTGTGAGCTGTATGCCTGGGGACCCTGGGGTTGGTGTTACTCTGGATTCAGCTCCATGTCCCCCCAAAACACACAGACTCTAGGGACACTGTATTTGCCATAGTAGCAATAGTAACTGAGCCATACTGTTGGGGCTCATACTATGAGAAGATGCTAATGTCATCAACTCCACTCACCTGTCTGATGTCAGCTATAATGTGTTTAATGTATATGAGTTTAGTCTAGGTTCTAAGGGTATTCAACTCATTGTTGTTTGTTCTAATTAACCCCGTGTTGATGTTTATGGTAATGTATGTTAATTAAATGAGCTGATCACATTAGCCACCAGCACTGGCTAGGAGACGAACAGTCTAGGCTGAGGAAGGGGGAGATTGTTGTTTGTATTGTTAATTGTAATTAGCTCCAGCTATTGTGTTTATACTACTGTGTGAAGCTCGGTGCCCACAAGTCTGTCATCTGGTCTAGGTACATTTTTTAGTAAATTAGCTCATGTTAATTAGGTTAGCTTTGAGTCAGCCTGCTGTATAAATGTGTGTGAGATCTCAAATAAAGAGTTAGTCCTGATGTACTCCAAGACTGGTGTTGTCTAGTTCTTGGGGGTTCCTATAGCCAGATCCATTGGACTCGTGTTCCAGAACTTAGGAAGCGGTATACTGACGGAAGCACTCAAGAGGAGTGTGGGACGTTCCGTGACAGTGTCATCTGGACATTGTAAAAATGATCCATTGCCCACAAATCAAGATATCTTTGACAGCTCTAAAAGGGTGAGAGATGCACAAGGGAAGTGTGTGACCAGTCTTACAAGATAATAGAACTGGTTGCTCTAAACAGCCCAGTAATTACCAAAAGGCTGCTCTTAAAGAGCCTATTGTTCATATACTTGCTTCTTCAGAATACCTGTATTCTTTTTGTGCTCTTTCTTGTTAACCCCCCCAGCCCTCTCTCTTAGTTATGTATTCAGCAAAAAAATGTAAAAAAGAATAAAGTGACTGGCACCTTACTTATTTTTTCTCCACTATACACCACAAACCAGACTCTGAGATGTAAATATTAGTCTGTCACACTATTTAGGGGGTCATTCTGGACCATCCTAGGAGCATGATGGCTACATATAACAATCAACAGAAGCATTGTAGTGGATGTAGGGTCTCTTTTGGAATGCTAAAGCCAGGGGTTGAGAAGAAAAGTGGAAAAACACCTGAACCAAGGACCTAAAGTAGAAAAAAAAATCATTGGCAGATTTGACAAAACAACGCTAAGGCACAAGATCAAAGGGACATAACACATGGCCACACATTAAAGAGTCCCTGTAGGAGCTACTATTTTCTTAAAGTGATATTGAAGGCAGTTTTTAAAAAAAAATAACAAACATGTCATATTTACTTGCTCTGTGCAGTGGTTTTGCCCAAAGCAGCCCCAATGCTTCTTTTCTTGGGTCCCATGCCAGCACTTCTGGCCTCTCCCTCCTGCCGAGTGCTCCCATAGGAAGCAGCGAGATGCTGCTCTGTGTGTTCAGCCACACATGGAGCGTGGCTAGGTCCCGCCCCTGCACTCTCCTCATTGGCTCACTGTTGATACAATAGTTAAATCATAAATATACAGTAGTCCTTATGTGGAAAATTCTATGTAAAAAAAAATCAATCTTTAAAATGAAAAAAGTCACACTCCTTCCTTTGAACAAATAAAAGTGCGGTGAATCAAAGCTGTCACCTCTTGAAGAAACCCACCACCAAGAGGAATCAGATTTATGAAAGGTCAAACAAGCTGATTTACATGTGGTACTCCAAACATTCCAAACGCATTGTTGGTACTTAAAGAGCTCCAGACTATTCCAAACCACCAATCGCTCCCCCCTACGCATTTTGTCATAAAGGACTTCTTGTGTGGCACGGGTGCCTTGTTGCATCATTGCCTTATATACAATTATAAATGAAACCAAGCTTCACTTTCATCTGTGCTGCTTAAAAACATCCCACATTGAACAAACTTGTTCTGGAGCGGCTTAAGTCAATCAGACCAAGCCTCACTTTCAATGATAAACCAAAACTCATTTTGGAGGGAAAATAGCCAGCAACACTGAATATTGTATTCTGATGGCTTGGAAGGTTCCCCACTGTCAGAATACAATACTACAGTGGGAAGGATTCCATCTGGAAGTGGGAAGGATCCGTCTGGAATGTGTGCATGGTGGAATCTGCGTTCAATGAAAAGAAAAAAAAGCTTGGGGTTTCCCCATAATTCTCATCAGGCCATTCAAGTCTGATATGGTTTTTAAGAGGAACCTCATGCTAAAAAAACTGAAAAATGATGTGGGGAGCCCCAAAATTCAAACTAGACTTTTCGGGGTCATCGAGGCGACATTGTGTCAGTGGGTAGCAAGTTTTTCCTTTATCCGAATAAGCGAGGTCAAGGCATCTCCCAGGCATATTATTTAACAGCACGGTGCCTACCCTTACCCCCATGACATTTGTTTCACCATCTCTTGCCTATTAACCTAGAAAATGTCCAGAATTGTAGAAAATGTCCAGAATTGTATGTTAACCTTCAGCTTTTTCTTTTACTTCAGTGGGGTTTGGAATCGGCACTCGGATGTTACTCATGTTTGCCGAACCCAGGTGTGTTTGGCTAATCACTATTCTTCAATATAAAAGTGAAGTTACATATTAGTGGTCACCAAAAATTGTTGGAAAAAGACACATCTGAAGCAAGCATGGATAAGAGAACAGAGCAAGGGAGGACTGCCTGAGGAGTATTGTTTTTCTGGACCATTACCAACATAATATTTCGATCTGATGGCCTTGAGAGGAGATACTTAGTTACTATTCACATAGTGACCAGAGACTGTACTTAGTGACATGGACTGTGCATTGAATACTATCTACTCCCTGTCCAAATCTAAATTCACAGCTCCTGGCAGAGGGAAGTCCTCCAGCACCCTCTGAGGCTCTAAGATGTCTTGTGACTGAAAGTCAAGAGCCGAAAAGAAAGCTGATGCTGGAAGATGTACAAAGGTGTGTTCGAATAAACCTTTAGGAGCGCCCACCTTTCACTACGATCAGGAAAGTGTACAAAAAATAGAGGATCTAGGATCAAATCCAGCCAGATCTTTATAACCCTTTTCTACGCAAATACAAACCAAATACAAACTCAGAGCAGCAGACAAAACACAGCTTTGCTATAAAATAAGCCGGAAATAATGAGCTGAAAGGCAGTCTGCCAAAAAAGGAAAAAAACTTGAAAGGTGAAAATAACAAAGAACTGGAACTACATGTTCTTTTTTTTTTATTTGCTTCAGAGTTTTAAATATACCGCAGCCCGAATGTTCTATATAAAAAGCATTTGTAAGTAGGGACTCAGAAAACACACAATCAATTATGTAATTTCAACATTTAGGTGAAATTGTCTAAAAATGTCTTTTTTACAAAAAGGCAACGTTCGGTCATTTCTGTGCTAAATGCAGCCTTTCATCTGGGAGTATAATAAAATCACTGCACATGTTAAAAGCACATAAGCGGCTATTTTGACACCTAGGTGACCTTAACAGAAATGGCTCCCGTTTTCAAACGATCTTCAAAATTGTATTCGTTTTTCATTTTCTGCCATTAATGAATGCAATGACTGTCTTTGCAAGTAACATTTTGACTTTTGCATACCATTAAGTGTAGAAGATGTGTGTTCAATATTGATGCATACTTAGATCAATTGATTCAGAGCTGCTTTCTAATGTTTAAAGTAAAACTCCATTTAATACTAAAATATCATATTTTCAAAAATTTTCATATGTTTTAAAAAATACTTTATTTAGCAGGATCAGGGTGATCATTCCCCATTATGCTTTTTAACCACTTGCAGACTCCCAACTGCAACGTACTGCGGACGGGCGGCCCCGCACAGTCAAAGCGACATACTGGTACATCATTGCCTGTTTCTGGGTTTAGGGTGCGCACATATGCCCCCACCCCCTTGCCAACACCCACTGTGAGTCCCGGCCAATGAATCATGGCCGGGTCCTGCTGATTGGGAGTGTCAAATCACAGCCCGGAGCCCTGTGTTGACAATCAACACAGGGCTCTGAAAAGAGGAAACGGTATCTCTGTTTTTTATTCCTGTGATGCAGGGATAAGAAACAAAGAGATCTTTAGTAAAAATGAGCACACATTACACATTGTTAGGCACACAATTAATCCCTTGATTACATGAGATGTTAACCCCTTTCCAGCCAGTGTCATTAGAACAGTGACAATGTATAGTGTTAGCAATGATCACTGTATTAGTGTCACTGGTGAAGTCAGTGGCAGTTAGTCAGTTCTCCCTCAGTGTCAAGTAGTGAAAAAAAGTAATACAAATTCCAGTATATATTCTAAAGTTTGTAAACGCTATAACTTTCACACAAATCAATCAGTACACACTTGTTGGGATTTTTTAAATTTTTTTTATTAAAGACAGCAGAATATATTTTGGCCTAAATTTATGAAGAAATTCTTTTTTTTTTCTTATTGGATATGTTTTATAGCATAAAGTAATGTTTTTTCAAGCTTTTCAGTCTTCATTAATTTATATAATGAAAGATAAAAAACCAAGTGGTGATCAAATACCACCAAAAGAAAGATCTATTTGTGTGTAAATATAAAAATAAAATTTTGTTTGGGTACAGTGTTGCATGACCATGCAATTACCAGTTAAAGTAGCGCAGTGCTAAATAGCAAAAAATTACCTGGTCATTAAGGGGGTTAAGGGAAGAAGGGTGACCCCTGAATGCTGCACATCCATAGTGTCCTACAGAGATGGGTGAAGTGGCAACCTCAGCCTGGACTCTGACCATGCCACGCCCGCAACACATTTTGCTCCACCCCCCGGAGATTAGTCTTGGGGATCCCCATGACTTAACTCCGTGGGCAGAGCGAAACACATTGGGGGCAAGGCCTGGTCGGAGTCCAGGCTGAGGTTACAACTTCACTCATCTCTGTAGGACACTACTGATGTGCAGCATTCAGGGGTCACCCTTCTTCTCTTGAGCTGTAGCAGGAGCCGGGACGGGCTCCATCCCCTTCCAGCACTCTGAGCAGCAGTTTCGGACGCACTGGTTTGTATACCCCCTCTTACCAAGCCTGAGTGGCACACTATCCATTTACAGGTCACATGAAGGGGGTAAAGCCATCCGGAGCTGAGGTGGTTAAAATATACTAGCACTACAGAAAATATGTCAAACATTTAAAGATATTAGTTAACTGGCTTTGAAAATGCCTTCAATAAATAACAAGTCATCAAACAGAACAAAGATGCATCCAGTGAAAACCAGAATGAGTTAGTGACTTAGGTCGGGTTCACACTATCTACGACCTCAGTCGCCCTGTTCCTTGTTTGCGTTGCTGTTCTCCATTTCAGGTGCGAATCAGGTCCAAATTTTTGCCTGAATTCGGACCTGAAACTGAGAAATCCACATCCAATTCGTATAAGTGTGAACCCAGCCTAAGAAATGGTTAAAGCCACTGGATCAGCTTGACAGACAGGAAACTACAGTCCAGATTTCTTTTGAAAATCAAGTTGGCATTAGCAACTTGCATAGCTCCATCTTCATAGGTACCCATTATATACAGACACACTTAATCACTTACCAACCGGCCCATAGCCGAATGACGGCTGCAGGGCGGTTGGATAACTCTGGGAGGGCGTACTATGACGTCCTCCCAGAATTCCCCTCTCGCGCGCCCCCTGGGGATGTCTGCAGCGCTGTGGGCTGGATGTGTAGTGCCCACAGCACTGAACAGAGACATCCATCCATCCATGCTCAGCCATCCCTCACTACTATGCAATGCTGTGCAATACTCTGCAATGCTGTGCAATACTCTGCAATGCTGTGCAATACTCTGCAATGCTGTGCAATACTCTGCAATACCCCCACAATACTCTGAAATGCTGTGCAATACTCTGCAATGCCCCCACAATACTCTGCAATGCCCCCACAATACTCTGCAATGCTGTGCAATACTCTGCAATGCCCCCACAATACTCTGCAATGCCCCCGCCATACTCTGCCATGCCCCCGCCATACTCTGCCATACCCCGCCATACCCCGCCATACTCCGCAATACCCCGCCATACTCCGCCATACCCCGCCATACTCCGCCATACCCCGCCATACTCCGCCATACCCCGCCATACTCCGCCATACCCCGCAATACCCCGCCATACTCTGCAATACCCCGCCATACTCCGCCATACCCCGCCATACTCCGCCATACCCCGCCATACCCCGCCATACCCCGCAATACCCCGCCATACTCCGCAATACCCCGCCATACCCTGCCATGCTGAGCCATGCTCAGCTGTACTCGCCCTCTGTATGTGGCCAGGCTGTGGAAGTCTCACACATGTGGTATTGCCGTACTCAGGAGGAGCAGGAGAATCTATTTTGGGGTGTCATTTTTGGTATGTACATGTTATGTGGTAGAAATATTGTATAAATGGACAACTTTGTGTTAAAAAAAAAAAGCGGTTTAACCGCTTCCCGCCCGCCGGCCATCATACAACGTCCTTGACTTTGTGCGGAGATATCTGAATGATGGTTGCAGCTACAGGCATCATTCAGATATCAGCTTTTTCAGCCGGCGATTCCCTACACCATGAGAATGATCATAGCAGCTGTTCCACTGCTTGATCGTTCTTACGGGAGGCGAGAGGGGATGTCCCCCCCCCTCCCGCGCTTCTACCGACTCACCGCTACAATCGAAGCCAGGATCGTTTTTTTTTTTTTTTTTTTTAATTTCAGGCTTCCCAGCCTAGAGGTGAGATGTGGGGTCTTATTGACCCCATATCTCACTGTAAAGAGGACCTGTCATGCCATATTCCTATTACAAGGATGTTTATATTCCTTGTAATAGGAATAAAAGTGGTCAAAATTTTTTTTTTTTGGAAAAAAGCATCAAACTAAATCAAATAAAGTAAAATGAACAATTAAAAAAAAAAAAAAATTTTTAAAGCGCCCCTGTCCCTGTGTGCTCGCATGCAGAAGCGAACACATATGTAAGTCCCGCCCACATATGAAAACGATGTTCAAACCACACATGTGAGGTATCGCTGCGATTGGTAGAGCGAGAGCAATAATTTTGGCCCTAGACCTCCTCTGTAACTCAAAACATGTAACCAGTAAAAAATTTTAAAGCGTCGCCTATGGGGATTTTTGAGTAGCAAAGTTTGGCGCCATTCCACAAGCGCGTGCAATTTTGAAAGGTGACATGTTGGGTATCTATTTACTCGGCGTAACTTCATCTTTCACATTATGCAAAAACATTAGGCTAACTTTACTGTTTTGGTTTTTGTAAAGCACAAAACAGTTTTTTTTCCAAAAAAAACGCGTTAAAAAATTGCTGCGCAAATACCGTGCGAGATAAAAAGTTGCAACGACCGCCATTGTATTCTCTAGGGTCTTTGCTAAAAAAACATATATAATGTTTTGGGGTTCTATGTAATTTTCTAGCTAATAAATGATGATTTTTACATGTAGGAGAGAAATGTCAGAATTGGCCTGGGTGCTCCAGAACGCCTGAAGGTGCTCCCCTGCATGTTGGGCCTCTGTATGTGGCCACGCTGTGTAAAAGTCTCACACATGTGGTATCGCCGTACTCGGGAGTAATAGCAGAATGTGTTTTGGGGTGTAATTTGTGGTATGCATATGCGGTGTGTGAGAAATAACCTGCTAATATGACAATTTTGTGGGAAAAAAAAAAAAGTAAAAAAAAAATCTTGATTTTGCAAAGAATTGTGGGAAAAAATGACAACTTCAAAAAACTCACCATGCATCTTTCTAAATACCTTGGAATGTCTTCTTTCCAAATAGGGGTCATTTGGGGGGTATTTGTACTTTTCTGGAATGTTAGGGTATCAAGAAATTAGATAGGCCGTCAGTACTTCAGGTGTGATCAATTTTCAGATATTCGCACCATAGCTTTTGGACTCTATAACTTTCACAAAGACCAAATAATATCCACCGATTTGGGTTAATTTTACCAAAGATATGTAGCGGTATAAATTTTGGCCAAAATATATGAAGAAAAATTACTAATTTGCAAAATATTATAACAGGAATGAAGAAAAATGTATTTTTTTACAGATTTTTCGGTCTTTTTTCTTTTACGGCGCAAAAAATAAAGAACCCAGCGGTGATTAAATACCACCAAAAGAAAGCTCCATTTGTGTGAAAAAAAGGACAAAAATTTCATATAGATACAGTGTTGCATGACTGAGTAATTAATCGAAAACAAACAGTCAGCGCAAAACTCAGTGACTACTACCAGCAGCTGAACACTAAAGGCAAATATATAAACCCTTTTAAAACTAAGTATAACTAATCAGTGCAGCGCTAAATTAATAACTAAAACAATCAATGGATGAAAAGTCCATAAGCTCGTATGTAAAAAACACACATGTAGATAGAAAGGCACACAGACGTCAGCGGTGACAAAGGGTGCTTCATGCAAAAGTTTGAGGTGCTCCTTGGTCCGTGCTCACACCATTTGTTTAGCCAAACTGCTCACCTTGCATAATAGACCCCTGAGCTAACAGGAAGGTCATAAGAGCTTTCACCACCTCTGGTGGTAATGGTAAACTTGTAGATGGAAGCCGGGCACCTCTCGAACTCCACAGACAGACCTTGTAACTCTCCCGTGACAACATATAATACAAAGAAAAAATCTAGTGCTCTCTGTATAACTTGCAAAAGGTATCATTTATTAAAAGACGGGTACTCACATAAATAGCACTTAGTCCAAGTGCTAGGATATAAAGCGTAAAAAGACTGGTAACAGCAAAGCTGATAAGGTGGCTGTAGTGACATTCAAGGGAACTCCCGCACGTGTATCGTCCATAGGACTTCCTCAGCGGTACCGCTGAGGAAGTCCTATGGACGATACGCGTGCGGGAGTTCCCTTGAATGTCACTACAGCCACCTTATCAGCTTTGCTGTTACCAGTCTTTTTACGCTTTATATCCTAGCACTTGGACTAAGTGCTATTTATGTGAGTACCCGTCTTTTAATAAATGATACATTTTGCAAGTTATACAGAGAGCACTAGATTTTTTCTTTGTATTATATGTTGTCACGGGAGAGTTACAAGGTCTGTCTGCGGAGTTCGAGAGGTGCCCGGCTTCCATCTACAAGTTTACCATTACCACCAGAGGTGGTGAAAGCTCTTATGACCTTCCTGTTAGCTCAGGGGTCTATTATGCAAGGTGAGCAGTTTGGCTAAACAAATGGTGTGAGCACGGACCAAAGAGCACCTCAAACTTTTGCATGAAGCACCCTTTGTCACCGCTGACGTCTGTGTGCCTTTCTATCTACATGTGTGTTTTTTACATACGAGCTTATGGACTTTTCATCCATTGATTGTTTTAGTTATTAATTTAGCGCTGCACTGATTAGTTATGACTGAGTAATTGTCATTCAAAATGTGAGAGCACCAAAAGCTGAAAATTGGTCTGGTTAGGAAGGGGGTTTAAGTGCCCAGTTGTCAAGTGGTTAAAGAAATTTGTTGTACGAATGTATCAAACATTCTCACAGTCATCACAATCTAGTGGCCATAATGCAGTATTTCCTGGAAATATCCCAATCAGGAAAATACTGCATTATGGCCACTGGATGGAGCTAACGATCATGGGAATTAAACATATTACACAAACTATAGGGCTTTTGCGTGATGGCTGTGCTAATGCTTGAAACATTTGCACAGCATTTTTTTAATATACATGGACCTCAAAGTGTCTTCTGGAAAATTTGGTGACATCACAGGTCCTTCCTCTTGTCCTCCAGCAGTGGGTCTTCTTGCTGCCTTGAACCATGGTCACATATTAATTTATGAATGCCATCCAATGCAGTAGTACTCTGAGCCCAGGCCACCATGATGACACACTCCTAAGGGAAGCTTAAAGGAAGTGGGTTGAATGATGCTGCTTACAAGGCCAATTCAAGACTGATGACATCTAGTAGTTGAAAGTAATTACTGCTGGCAGAAAAGAATTACAGTTTAAGACCAAAGATTATTATTGCAGCAAAGCCTGCTTTTTTTTTTGCTTTAAGCTGGGCTTCTTTTTGCTTTTAAACTAGAGTTCTACTTTATATTGTTTTATGACATATATATGGCCCCTATTGTGTTAATAAGCAGCAGGCTATATATGCCAAGTAATAAACATGCAACCTCTATTAAGTATATTTATTTGGCAGTCAGGTGTCTTGGCACTGTTGTCCTTAGTGTGTGAAAAGAGAGAAAAAAATTGATCCTGCAGAAAAAGCGTGCTGTGCCACTGTGGATTTCAGACAATCTCACTGTACTGATGGAAAATTAAAATTCAATTTCACATTTGGCAAGTGTTAGAGGTATTAAAGGCTGAAAAGCTCCTTCCTGTGCTAACTTCTGAAAGAGAAGACAATTTGTGCATCTTTAGTGTGACAGAAATACAAATAATGACCCACCAACTGTCATTAGCAGGCCTAATGTTATTTTCATGTTTGCTTAGAGCCACCGCTATGACTAAGTGCACCTAAGGTGAAGAGAAATACACCACCGGCCACTAACACTATTACTTCTACGTTTGTGGAGTTTTCAAAAAATTATCTTTAGGGCCATTTCACCCGGGTGTAAAGGGACTGTAAAAATAGGCGGTTAATCTATTCTTTTAGCACCCCCCAACCACCCACCTAAATCCTAACACTGCAGCTGGAGAGTGTAGTACACATGCCTTGGTGGAATGCTTTGCTTCACAACCATGACAAATGTAACAGGGCTTGCAGAGTTTGACACATGGCACCGCTTGTCAAACTGGCCTATTGGTGCTTAGAGCACTGTACATTTGCAGCACGATATTTCAAAACAAAATATCCCCCTGGGATTTCATTTTAAAAAGCAGGCATTGCGGGGGGCATAACAAAATTATTTTACAAAATATTATTTTACAGAAAGAATAGTTGACACTTGAAATAGACTGCCAGTAGAGGTAAGGAATCAGTCAACAGTAAGTGGGTTCAAACAAGATTGTACCAAACATAGGTCTACTCAGACTAAATAAATAAATAAATAATAATAATAATAACAATAATAAATAAATATATATATATATATATATATATATATATATATATATATATATATATATACAGTATCTCACAAAAGTGAGTACACCCCTCACATTTTTGTAAATATTTTATTTTATCTTTTCATGTGACAACACTGAAGAAATGACACTTTGCTACAATGTAAAGTAGTGAGTGTACAGCTTGTATGACAGTGTAAATTTGCTGTCCCCTTAAAATAACTCAACACACAGCAATTAATGTCTAAACCGCTGGCAACAAAAGTGAGCACACCCCTAAGTGAAAATGTCCAAATTGAACCCAATTAGCCATTTTCCCTCCTCTGTGTCATGTGACTTATTAGTGTTACAAGGTCTCAGATGTGAATGGGGAGCAGGTGTGTTAAATTTGGTGTTATCGCTCTCACGCTGTCATACTGGTTACTGGAAGTTCAACATGGCACCTCATGGCAAAGAACTCTCTGAGTATCTGAAAAAAAGAATTGTTGCTCTACATAATGATGGCCTAGGCTATAAGAAGATTGCCAAGACCCTGAAACTGAGCTGCAGCATGGTGGCCAAGACCATACAGACAGGTTCCACTCAGAACAGGCCTCGCCATGGTCGACCAAAGAAGTTGAGTGCATGTGCTCAGCGTCATATCCAGAGGTTGTCTTTGGGAAATAGACGTATGAGTGCTGCCAGCATTGCCGCAGAGGTTGAAGGGGTGGGGGGTCAGCCTGTCAGTGCTCAGACCATACGCCGAACACAGCATCAAATTGGTCTGCATGGATGTTGTCCCAGAAGGAAGCCTCTTCTAAAGATGATGCACAAGAAAGGCCGCAAACAGTTTGCTGAAGACAAGCAGACAAGGCCATTACTGGAATCATGTCCTGTGGTCTGATGAGACCAAGATAAACGTATTTGGTTCAGATGGTGTCAAGCGTGTGTGGCGGCAACCAGGTGAGGAGTACAAAGACAAGTGTGTCTTGCCTACAATCAAGCATGGTGGTGGGAGTGTCATGGTCTGGGGCTGCATGAGTGCTGCCGGCACTGTGGAGCTACAGTTGATTGAGGGAACCATGAATGCCAACATGTACTGTGATATACTGAAGCAGAGCATGATCCCCTCCCTTCAGAGACTGGGCCGCAGGGCAGTATTCCAACATTGTAACGACCCCAAGCACACCTCCAAGACGACTACTGACTTGCTAAAAAAAGCTGAGGGTAAAGGTGATGGACTGGCCAAGCATGTCTCCAGACATAAACCCTATTGAGCATCTGTGGGGTATCCTCAAATGGAAGGTGGAGGAGCGCAAAGTCTCTAACATCCACCAGCTACGTGATGTCGTCATGGAGGAGTGGAAGAGGACTCCAGTGGCAACTTGTGAAGCTCTAGTGAACTCCATGCCCAAGAGGGTTAAGGCAGTGCTGCAAAATAATGGTAGCCACACAAAATATTGACACTTTGGGCCCAATTTGGACATTTTCACTTAGGGGTGTACTCACTTTTGTTTCCAGCAGTTTAGACATTAATGGCTGTGTGTTGAGTTATTTTGAAGGGACAGACAATTTACACTGTTATACAAGCTGTACACTCACTACTTTACATTGTAGCAAAGTGTTATTTCTTCAGTGTTGTCACATGAAAAGATATCATAAAATATTTACAAAAATGTGAGGGGTGTACTCACTTTTGTGAGATACTTTATATATTTAGGTGTTTTCCATGTCATGTTCACTTCTCTTTTTCTTTTGAAACTGCAGAAAATAGAGCAAATTATGTACTTGTGGAGGCTCATCATTTTCCACACTGAATTAATGGAATATGAAATGAAATAATTTCATTAAGCTCAGAGTATATCAAGTGTAATTTGTTTGGCTGGTTGTATTAAAATTGCCAATGTCTCATAATTTTGTTCTGAGTCATACTGGAAGCCGACTGTCTGCTCTGTGAAATCACAAATCACTTCTCCTTTGTTTTATATTCTCAGCGTCATAGTGAACTACATTGTTTTTCCATATAAATGTTCCTATAAGTTTGGGGTGTTTTTGGAGTTGGTGGTGATAGGAATTCGTTAAAAAAAAAAAACATGTTAACCACTTGCCCTCCGAAAGATTTACCCCCCTTCATGACCAGGCCATTTTTTGCGCTATGGCACTGCTTTATTTTAACTGACAATTGCGTGGTCATGCAATGTTGTACCCAAACAAATGTCCTTTTTTCCCACAAATAGAGCTTTCATTTGGTGGTATTAGATCACCACTGCGTTTTGTATTGTTTGAACTATAAACAAAAAAGACAGACAATTTTGAAAAAAAAACAAAACAATATTTTTTACTTTTTGCTTTAAAACATATCCAATAAAAAAAAATTTAAAAATCTAATTTCTTCATCAATTTAGGCCAACATGTATTCTGCTACATATTTTTGGTTATAGCGTCTACAAACTATGGGATATTTTTATTTTATTTTTTTACTAGTAATGGTGGCGATCAGAGACTTATAATTGGACTGCAATATTGCGGCAGACAGACGGTAAACTAACTGAGACTTTTGACACTTTTTTGGGACCAGTGACACTAATACAGTGATCAGTGCTAAGAATATGCTCTGTCACTGTACTAATGACACTGGCTGGGAAGGGGTTAAACATCAGGGGCAATCAAAGGGTTAAAGTGTTTGTTAACCAGAAAAAATAATAATTATACAGATCCTGGTCCCTTAAAGCAGATTACACAGCACAGTGCTTGTGCTTTGTAATCTGCCCCCCTCTAAACTTTAAAAAAAAAAATCCCTGAACATGGCACTGCCTGTATGTCCTCTCTGCCCTGACCACGAAAATAAGGGCTGCTCCGCCCTGATCACCGTGGTTGTCCCTGCATCATACGTTTCTGTCCCCTCTGCTCTACGTTCTCACCCCACACCCCCTCCTTCCTGCATGTCCTCTCCCTCACTGTCTGTCTCAGGCCCGGCCCGCCCCCCACCGCTATTCTTGTAAAAGAAAATCCTATGTCATTCGTTTTCAAAAACGAGTCTTCTAAATACCTAATTTGAGCTGTCTTCAGGCCAGTCACGTGACTTGCGGCCGCTTCTGCAGAGGAGACGAGCAGCTACGTGATCTCCCCAGCTGACTTCCGAGGGATATCACGGCTCCTCCCACAGAAGCACTCCATCGGAGCTGTAAAACGGCCGCTAGTAATGTGACGGGCCTGAAGACAGCTCAAATTAGGTATTTAGAACACTCGTTTTTTAAAACTACTGACATAGCTTGCTATGCCAGCCTCTAATAGTGGGGCTGGCATATTTTTATATAGATGGAATAACAAACCCTTTAACCGTGCGCCTAGCCAGTGTTCGTGTACTGTGTGGGAGGTGCTTTTACTAGGGGAAGGCATTGATCCATGTTCCTGCTTTACAGAAACACAGGATCAATGCCTTCGTTACTGACAGAACGGCGATCTGCCTTGTTTACATAGGCAGATTGCCATTCTGGCTCTCTGACTAACATTTTGGCAGGTGCGGGGACATCGAGTCTGCGGTACACGCAGATCAGCTCCCGCTGTGACAGTTGTCACACAACTGGGTGGGATCGGAGCGCAGTGCTCCGTGCCAGCCCTTTTTTGAAGGCTATTAGAGCTTCTGGCTCTAACCACGTGCTTAAAAAAAACCCACCACCCCCTCCCCATTGGAATATATGGTCCAGTGCCCTGCATGTAGATCAGGGGGCCGGACGCATGGATAGGGGGGTGGCGCCCGTGCACCCCTAATGGATGGGCCGCTACTGTTCGGACTACTGAGAGTGTGGGTAAATCTGACAAGCAAACTGTTGGTTGTCAGATGGAAGCAATTCGGCGGCTGTACAGCCGCTGGATCTTTGCCACGTACCCTGGTACCTGGTAGCTGTCAGCCTATTCCTGCGTACACCCCTGTCATGTTACCTAGGATCTGTATGTCCATTGGCAGACCAAGAACCAGCATAGCAGGTGCAGCTAGGTAGAAAAGAGGGAGATCAATGAACGTGTAAACTGTCACCTCTGGGTCCTGGTGTCACTTTGCCTAGAAGAAACTAATAGAGTGAAATCCACACTCCATTAGGTTTAGTGGAGGACAAGTGAGACATCAGGGGTATTTTAGACCCCTGATGTCTCATTAAAGAGAATCAATCACTAAAAAATGCATTACAGAGGGGATGTTTTGTCCCCTATGTGATGAAAAAAAAAGTTTATTAACCTCTTTGTGCAAGCATCTCCTATCCCTTTAAGAGGTTTCAGATGCTGGGAGGGGTTTATGGTCATGTGACCAGCGTGATTGGCTGTCACAGCTATCACATGATCGGAAAGCTCCAGATTGCAAGAAACTTTCCTTTAGGCCCGGTAACTGTGTTGGGAGCATGCGGGGCACACACTCTCAGAACAGCCGTATTTGCTAATTGGTAAGCAAATATGTGGATATGGGAATATGTAAATATATGGAATATGAAAAATTAAAACTACCATTGTTTTACTCTCTAGAGCAGTGATGGCGAACCTTGGCACCTCAGATGTTTTGGAACTACATTTTCCATGATGATCATGCACTCTGCAGTGTAGTTGAGCGCCATGGGAAATGTAGTTCCAAAACATCTGGGGTGCCAAGGTTCGCCATCACTGCTCTAGCCTGTCTGCTTTCAGAAAATACATAGGGGTTGATTTACTAAAAGCAAAAATACTGTGCACTTTTGCAAATACAGTTGCTCCAGATCTTAGTAAATGAGGTAAGGCTTCACTTTACAAAGAATACCCAATCACATGCAAGGAAAATTTAAAAAAACAACATTTTGCTTGCACATGATTGGATGATGGAAGTCAGCTAAGCACTCCCTCATTTAGTAAGCTCTGGAGCAACTGCACTTGCAAAAGCACAGTCTGCACAGTCTATTTGCCTTTAGTAAATGAACCTCATAATATTGGGGGGTTAGGTAATATTCAGATGTAAAATAATTTTTAAACATGTGTGCAAAAAAAAAATGCAAAAATTGCTCTGGCGATAGGGTTACAATATGCACAATTTCAAGGCACCCCACTTTAAGATCTAAAAAGGAAACTAACAGTTTTATATAATCATTGGAGGTGATTTATTTTTACAAAGCAAATACACCTTTGCATATGGGTACTGACTAATATTCCAGTGTTTCTATTCTCCCTCAGTTATTTTCCCTCACCTGGGGAGGGCAAACAAGGATGCTTATCAACCAATTAAAGCGGAGTTCCAACGACATATAGAATTTTTTTTTTTAAATGTATATATTAACATCATAATATACACTAATATCACTCATTATTCTTATACAGTAACAAATGATATAACTAGTGCGCAAATGACCACACTCAACAATAAAAATGGAGGAAGCCGCCTACATAAACAAGTGTACTCACAAACCTCAAAAAATATTCAAATAAATATATGTGGCGCTAACCCACCTAAAGGGCAATAACTGATATACTAAAACGTGAATAATAGCTGTATAATAATATAAACACTAAAACCATAAAAGTAAACACGATGGCTGGCACAGTGATCAAAAATACACATAAATAAGTGATAATGTGCAAATAGGCAATGGAGTAGATGCTTAAAGTGCAATGTGCATGTAAACGAGAGCCCTAATAAACATCATTAAAACAATATATGTGAACTAATAAATGAGGTGAAGTATCCGAAAGAATGTATAAATAACAGAATGCGATCCACAAATACATGCAGTGCGACTCCTAATGGTGACAGCCAAATCTTCTCAAAATAATAGGTAAAGTGCAAGTGCAATGAAAAAAGATTTTTTTAAAAATTGAAGAAGCTGTGGAACGAACCCGGAAGCTTCTCCGTTGCTGTGGAACGCAATTTGCTTTTATGTAAGTCGCTACTTTTAATTTCAAAATAAATTTCTGAATACTACACTATGGAGCCATTTCTGCTTTCTTTACCATCTATCTGAGGACATCCGAGGACTACTTTGTAGGACGGGAGAGCGTTGATTGTGGCTGATATACCTGTGTCCCCCGGAGGCTGTGACAACCATTGGCAGCTGATCCCCCGGATTTAAGTCTACCACTAGTTGGTATTACGCTCGATTCGGCCCACTTGGGGGCCACAACCTTAGGTGAGAGGCTGGGGAAATTGGTGCTGCACTCCGGAACAAGATCGGATATATTCAGACGCTGGTCATCACAATATTTATATATTGCACCCGCAATTTTGCACCTTCTCTAAGAAGATCTCATTGGGCTGCTATTGGGAAGTGGACTTTCATGTATTTTTGAACTGTTTGTTTGGACATTTATTTGCTAGTTAATACCAGTTCTTTTTTTTTTTACAAGAAATAGTTATCACCAGTTCACTTCAATTTTTAAAAAAAAAATCTTTTGTTCATTGCACTTTACCTATTATTTTGAGAAGATTTGGCTGTCACCATTAGGAGTCGCACTGCATGTATTTGTGGATCGCATTCTGTTATTTATACATTCTTTCAGATACTTCACCTCATTTATTAGTTCACATATATTGTTTTAATGATGTTTATTAGGGCTCTCGTTTACATGCACATTGCACTTTAAGCATCTACTCCATTGCCTATTTGCACGTTATCACTTATTTATGTGTATTTTTGATCACTGTGCCAGCCATCGTGTTTACTTTTACGGTTTTTGTGTTCACATTATTATACAGCTATTATTCACATTTTAGTATACTAGTTATTGCCCTTTAGGTGGGTTAGCGCCACATATATTTATTTGAATATTCTTATATAGTACATTGCACCGCTACATTTACTATTTTCGAACAAAAATCACCTTATATTTTTCTTTGTTGGCAGTCCCCATCTTGCTTGTGGGCATGTGAAGCACACAAGCATAATCTTCCGGGATACGGTGCTGCTGAATAACCAGCATGCACCACCCATTCTCGCGCATGCACAGTATGGACAGCTCGCAGAGCAGGAAACATCTCAGGCTGCCATCACAACGGGCGGCGGCGGCGGCAGAAATGCCCGACCCCATTGTGATGGTAACATCTCACAATGATGAGCGGCGGCGATCAACACTGACACCTGGGAATTATGACACAAGACTCCCAGGAGACAGTGCAGCGCCGGATATGACAGAGATATCCGCGGGTGGGAGAAGGCGTAAAGCCATATGGAAAATCATGGTAAGCTACCTGAAAAAAATAAAAAAAAATGCCCATTGCTGAAAACATGGCCAATAATATATAGATTGAGAATAGGTTTTTAAAGTGGGTGAAACTCCGCTTTAAGTCTTCAGGACATTAGTGGCTGGAGGTTGTAATTCTTTGTTTTATTAGGAGGCTCCATTTTTCAAAGTCAAAGGTAACTGTATTTTAAAGCTACTCTCTGGGCTCCCCTCATGCCCCCTAACTAACTGATGGCATAAAAAGATGCAGGCATCCAACACATCCAAAGGTGTCATTTTAATGATGGTGCTAGCTCTGTAAAAGTGCAAAAACTGGATTCAACTGACTTGGCAATAGTACATTTTTTTTTTTACTTGGAAAAAAAATGTATACTATAATGTGCATGTAAAAAGTTTAGACCTCTATAATAAAAATCATTTTACATCATTTTCAATTGCACAGAAATACACAAAAATATGTTTATTAATATGCTGTGGAATATGTCAAAGCTATAAAAAAAAAGAACAAAGACAAAGAAAAAATAAATGGTCTAGAACAGAAAAATATTTTGAAATACTCTTCTACGTGAGGTCTATGAAGTGTGAAGGTTTGATTTGTTTTACGTAATAAGCCTCCTTATAGCTAATCTTCAGCTTTGATCAGGTTTTTAAATAACAGCAAGTTACACAAGGATACGTGTTCAATACACAGTGAGATAAAGTCCTTGTCTTGCTTCCCATCTAATTACAATCCGTCATTATCTAATACTGACTAACTGCAATCCCATATAATTATTGCTATCTGTTTCCTCGCAAAATATAACTGCTGCACTGAGCGAAAAGACTAATGGCGTATTTACAGAAGGCAGCTAATTAAAATGAACTTCAATTGCTCTCAGTTTGCCAGAAGGAGCCATTTTTACAACAAAAATGGAGAAGAGTCTTCTGGGCTTGCTTCAGACATGTAAATTAGACATAATTCAAGGTTCCCAAGACAAAAATTCCCATCAAGGCAAATTTACACTGACAATAAAATGCTCATTAAAGGGGATAAGGAGATTTTGGTTGTCTCGGCACAACAGATAAATCTCCACGCACACATTTTTGCTGGGTTTTAAATAAAATGTGTATAATATTTCATGTTGACACTATAATAGGGTTGCAGAAAAAAAGGGAGTTGGGTTGTGCATATCCCCTTCTTGGAGGTACATGTTGGGTGAAGACCACTTAAGGCAGCAGACTTCTCCCAGCCAATCCAGAGTGTTATAGGCTTGATGGTATATAGGGTTGCTTATGGCTGCTTGGCTGGTGGATGCTGGTGTTGTCTTCTGTTGAAAACAGCCACCTCTTCTTTTGGTGGTACTTCTCTCTCGTGTGGGATGCTCAACTGGAGATCGGTGGGTCTGTAGGCAATCCAATGAAGTCAGCTTGGTGCTTCTGGTGCAATGTTGACACAATTTAGTGGGTAAATGCTATCAAAGACTGTAATGTGTACAAGAAACCTCAGATTGTGCTTCTGAAACATAAATTCCCCATAATTTAACCAGTCTTGTATCCAAAAAAACTTACCAAACACAGATTGTTCTTTAGCTCTGCTAGCGTGAACAAGCCCTTAAAGTATAACGAGGGCAAATCCTTTTTTTTAGTTTTGGATAGAGGGGAGAGGCAGTAAAACACATCAGATTCTAAATACTGTGCATGTACTGTGACAGACCTAGCTGGGAGAGAGACTTTTGGAGGGGACTGAATGCTAGTCTCTTGCCAACCAATTATGGGCCCTGGCATTTGGGGGAACGGTGGTCTTTGTGAGCTGTATGCCTGGGGACTCTTGAGGTGGTATTACTGTGGATTCGGGTCCTGGTCCCCCAGGACACACAGACTCTGGGGACCCTATGTATGCCATATGGGAAATGGTGACTTGGAGGGGATGTCTTGGATTGCTTAAAATGGAACAGTAATATTTATCCCCAATATCTCCCAGGATATATATGTAAAGACTATTATTGGTTTGTTTGATTCTGAACTCAACATGTTAATTGAGTGAGCTGATCACATTAGCCTCCAGGACTGGCTAGGAGACGAACAGTCTACTCCTACTATAAGTGTTGATGACTAGGCTAAGGAGGGGGAGAACACTGTTTGTATTGTTAATTGTAATTAGCTCCTGCTATTGTGAAAATGTCCTGTGGTTGTACTTATGATAATGTATAATGTACTGTGTGAAGCTCGATGACCACAAGTCTGGGCAAAAGGTCATGTTAGTAAACTAGCTCATGTTAATTAGGTTAATTAGGTTACAGATGTATTGTTAGAGTAATATGAGCAGGAGGTATGCACCTCCTCTTTTACTGTATAAAAGAGCCTGTATTCCTGTCAATAAAAGAGATTCCTGTTTGAACTTACATACAGCCTGCCTGGTGTTTGTTCTGAGCTACACAACTGGATTAGAACGGCACATAGCTGTAGTTCTAGTCCCGGAGCATCGGATGACCGAACCATCAGATGTTGCGATCTGCAATCTGATTCTATATCAGCAGAGGAGTGTCGGGAGAGTGGAACCGAGCGAGTAGGGGCTTGTTACATTGGTTGGCAGCCGTGGGATTTGCTCTCCAGTTACTGGGACACTCCAAACCAGCCTGCACGAGAGCCAAGCTGAAAGACTTACTTGAGAGCCGTGGAGGGAATGGTGGGATCGTGCTTCCTTGCCGTGAACACATCCAAACCATCACCTGGATCCAAGGTCCAGATAGCAGGAGAGGAGAGATACAGATACCAGCCACCATGGAAGAGGAATTCAGAAGGAGGTTGCGAGAGATGCAGATACTGCACAGAGGACCAGTATCAGAGCAGGTCCTGCTAGGATGGTTTGATTCTATCCGTGGTGAACTCTGGAAGGAAGCACTAGCCAGTGAGCAGCGAAACCAGGGAAAAGTTCTCCCCTCCACCCATGTAAGGTACTGGTCGCAGTATGAAGTACGAATGCTGTTATTGGGGGAACAGCTGAACCAGGAGTGGACAGCTGAGTTAAGCAGGCTGATCCGGGCAGAAATGCGGTTGGACGAGAGCTACAGAGCCCTCCAGTGGTATGTAGCCCAAGTGTGCCTGTGGACAGCGGATGACAGCCCCACGGAAGGCTTTGACTACGATGGCCTGGGATTGTTGTACTGAAGGCTGTCCAGGGACCCTGACTTTGGGAGTGATCGGGAGTGGCGTTTGGAGGAAATAATGGAGCACAGAGAGCGAAGACTGAATGTCTCGGAAGTGCACTGGGCACAGGAAGATTTGGAGTTTCTTGCTGTTCAGGAATGGGAGCTTGAGATGGCCTACAGACAGCTGCTAGACTCCGCTCAGCAGCAGGGTGGGGCTCCCTTTGCCTGGGACTATCAGGAAATACCAGTTGACAACTCTGAAATCCTGACTGAAGAGTTGACAGTGTGGCAGAGTAACAGTGTGCTTTGCCAACCTGCCCCACGGCTAGGGAGGCGGAGGTCTTATGGCAGATGCAGCAAGTGCTGACTGACCTTGATGATCCTGTTTCTGCATGGGATGATCTTGGGTGGAGGAATGTGCCTGTCCAGCAGCATGCCAGAGAATCGGCAGTGGAAAATCTAAAGATTGCCGTCCCCAAACCTGAAGTGCTGACAACAGGGCAGAGCTCTGCTAACCTCTGCCCAGCACTGATAGTATCTTCTGGGTTCCACAGAGAGGAGATGGTGAACCTTTATCCCCAGACACCAGTTGCAGAGACAGGGGATTTGATAGACTTTTTGGCTGAGGAAGAACAACCTGGTGAGCCTCCAGCAGAAGAAGAGCTGTTATTAGGGCCAAACTTCACTGTGCTCTGCCCAGCACCAACAGAAGTATCTGTGAAGTTACAAGGAACTTCCCCAGCTGAAGCGCTGGCAACCAGACAGAGGGTCCAAGATCTCTGCCCTACACCTGCGGCGGTTCCGGAGGCTCAGGGTGAGAAGGAGGTGGTCACTTCCCAGCAGCAGATCAGGATACAGGGGGAGAAGGGAGAAGAGGTGTTCGTCTTCCCTCCCCAAGAGTTGGCCAGGGTGGAAGAAGTGGTCTTTCCTCCCCAGCAAAGATCCGTGCACCTGGGAGACAGTACCACAGACATATCGTCCCAACATCCAGATGAGGGAATGGAAAAGGAAGCAGCCGGCTCACCTCCCCAATGGCAGCTACAGAGTTTGGGAGTGGAGGAAGCCAGCCTCCTGCCCCAAAGTTTAGCTGGAGCAGAGGATGCGGAGTCCCCAGCAGAAGTGCTGGCAACAGGGCAGAGTGCTACCAACCTCTGCCCAGCACCGGCAACAACTACAGAGTTCCAGGGAGGCGGGGCAGTCGGCCTCCCTCCCCAACAGTTAGCCGGAGCAGATGGTGTGGGGTTTCCAGCAGAAGGGCTGGCAACAGGGCCGAGTACTGCTGGACTCTGCCCTCAACTAACAGAGGATGGATTTCCTGTGAAGGTGGATGGGACTTCAGTCTCCACCTGTATACCCCAGGGATGCTGGGCAGTCGGCCCAGATCCCCAACAGCATGACGGAGTGAGCCCAGACACCCTGTCTTCTCTCCAGCGGCAGAAAGGACTCCAGGAAATAGGAGCAAGCCAGGCCTCTCCCCAGCGGCAGATATGTTCTCTGAGAGAGGCAGAGGTTGGCTGGGTGAGTAATGCTTTGCTTGGAACAATTTGTTTGGGGTACTGTGTGGGTACAGGCATTAGAGGACTGGAACTACTGACTAACTTCAGAGTCAACCCATCTGGGGTCTCCTCCTGTGTTAGTCTGCTGCCGAAAGGGGAGAAATGTGACAGACCTAGCCGGGAGAGAGACTTTTGGAGGGGACTGAATGTTAGCCTCTTGCCGACCGATTATGGGCCCTAGCATTTGGGGGAACGGTGCTCTTTGTGAGCTGTATGCCTGGGGACTCTTGAGGTGGTATTACTGTGGATTCGGGTCCTGGTCCCCCAGGACACACAGACTCTGGGGACCCTGTGTATGCCATATGGGAAATGGTGACTTGGAGGGGATGTCTTGGATTGCTTAAAATGGGACAGTAATATTTATCCCCAAGATCTCCCAGGATATATATGTAAAGGCTATTATTGGTTTGTTTGATTCTGAACTCAACATGTTAATTGAGTGAGCTGATCACATTAGCCTCCAGGACTGGCTAGGAGACGAACAGTCTACTCCTACTATAAGTGTTGATGACTAGGCTAAGGAGGGGGAGAACACTGTTTGTATTGTTAATTGTAATTAGCTCCTGCTATTGTGAAAATGTCCTGTGGTTGTACTTATGATAATGTATAATGTACTGTGTGAAGCTCGATGACCACAAGTCTGGGCAAAAGGTCATGTTAGTAAACTAGCTCATGTTAATTAGGTTAATTAGGTTACAGATGTATTGTTAGAGTAATATGAGCAGGAGGTATGCACCTCCTCTTTTACTGTATAAAGGAGCCTGTATTCCTGTCAATAAAAGAGATTCCTGTTTGAACTTACATACAGCCTGCCTGGTGTTTGTTCTGAGCTACACAACTGGATTAGAACGGCACATAGCTGTAGTTCTAGTCCCGGAGCATCGGATGACCGAACCATCAGATGTTGCGATCTGCAATCTGATTCTATATCAGCAGAGGAGTGTCGGGAGAGTGGAACCGAGCGAGTAGGGGCTTGTTACATTGGTTGGCAGCCGTGGGATTTGCTCTCCAGTTACTGGGACACTCCAAACCAGCCTGCACGAGAGCCAAGCTGAAAGACTTACTTGAGAGCCGTGGAGGGAATGGTGGGATCGTGCTTCCTTGCCGTGAACACATCCAAACCATCACCTGGATCCAAGGTCCAAATAGCAGGAGAGGAGAGATACAGATACCAGCCACCATGGAAGAGGAATTCAGAAGGAGGTTGCGAGAGATGCAGATACTGCACAGAGGACCAGTATCAGAGCAGGTCCTGCTAGGATGGTTTGATTCTATCCGTGGTGAACTCTGGAAGGAAGCACTAGCCAGTGAGCAGCGAAACCAGGGAAAAGTTCTCCCCTCCACCCATGTAAGGTACTGGTCGCAGTATGAAGTACGAATGCTGTTATTGGGGGAACAGCTGAACCAGGAGTGGACAGCTGAGTTAAGCAGGCTGATCCGGGCAGAAATGCGGTTGGACGAGAGCTACAGAGCCCTCCAGTGGTATGTAGCCCAAGTGTGCCTGTGGACAGCGGATGACAGCCCCACGGAAGGCTTTGACTACGATGGCCTGGGATTGTTGTACTGAAGGCTGTCCAGGGACCCTGACTTTGGGAGTGATCGGGAGTGGCGTTTGGAGGAAATAATGGAGCACAGAGAGCGAAGACTGAATGTCTCGGAAGTGCACTGGGCACAGGAAGATTTGGAGTTTCTTGCTGTTCAGGAATGGGAGCTTGAGATGGCCTACAGACAGCTGCTAGACTCCGCTCAGCAGCAGGGTGGGGCTCCCTTTGCCTGGGACTATCAGGAAATACCAGTTGACAACTCTGAAATCCTGACTGAAGAGTTGACAGTGTGGCAGAGTAACAGTGTGCTTTGCCAACCTGCCCCACGGCTAGGGAGGCGGAGGTCTTATGGCAGATGCAGCAAGTGCTGACTGACCTTGATGATCCTGTTTCTGCATGGGATGATCTTGGGTGGAGGAATGTGCCTGTCCAGCAGCATGCCAGAGAATCGGCAGTGGAAAATCTAAAGATTGCCGTCCCCAAACCTGAAGTGCTGACAACAGGGCAGAGCTCTGCTAACCTCTGCCCAGCACTGATAGTATCTTCTGGGTTCCACAGAGAGGAGATGGTGAACCTTTATCCCCAGACACCAGTTGCAGAGACAGGGGATTTGATAGACTTTTTGGCTGAGGAAGAACAACCTGGTGAGCCTCCAGCAGAAGAAGAGCTGTTATTAGGGCCAAACTTCACTGTGCTCTGCCCAGCACCAACAGAAGTATCTGTGAAGTTACAAGGAACTTCCCCAGCTGAAGCGCTGGCAACCAGACAGAGGGTCCAAGATCTCTGCCCTACACCTGCGGCGGTTCCGGAGGCTCAGGGTGAGAAGGAGGTGGTCACTTCCCAGCAGCAGATCAGGATACAGGGGGAGAAGGGAGAAGAGGTGTTCGTCTTCCCTCCCCAAGAGTTGGCCAGGGTGGAAGAAGTGGTCTTTCCTCCCCAGCAAAGATCCGTGCACCTGGGAGACAGTACCACAGACATATCGTCCCAACATCCAGATGAGGGAATGGAAAAGGAAGCAGCCGGCTCACCTCCCCAATGGCAGCTACAGAGTTTGGGAGTGGAGGAAGCCAGCCTCCTGCCCCAAAGTTTAGCTGGAGCAGAGGATGCGGAGTCCCCAGCAGAAGTGCTGGCAACAGGGCAGAGTGCTACCAACCTCTGCCCAGCACCGGCAACAACTACAGAGTTCCAGGGAGGCGGGGCAGTCGGCCTCCCTCCCCAACAGTTAGCCGGAGCAGATGGTGTGGGGTTTCCAGCAGAAGGGCTGGCAACAGGGCCGAGTACTGCTGGACTCTGCCCTCAACTAACAGAGGATGGATTTCCTGTGAAGGTGGATGGGACTTCAGTCTCCACCTGTATACCCCAGGGATGCTGGGCAGTCGGCCCAGATCCCCAACAGCATGACGGAGTGAGCCCAGACACCCTGTCTTCTCTCCAGCGGCAGAAAGGACTCCAGGAAATAGGAGCAAGCCAGGCCTCTCCCCAGCGGCAGATATGTTCTCTGAGAGAGGCAGAGGTTGGCTGGGTGAGTAATGCTTTGCTTGGAACAATTTGTTTGGGGTACTGTGTGGGTACAGGCATTAGAGGACTGGAACTACTGACTAACTTCAGAGTCAACCCATCTGGGGTCTCCTCCTGTGTTAGTCTGCTGCCGAAAGGGGAGAAATGTGACAGACCTAGCCGGGAGAGAGACTTTTGGAGGGGACTGAATGTTAGCCTCTTGCCGACTGATTATGGGCCCTAGCATTTGGGGGAACGGTGCTCTTTGTGAGCTGTATGCCTGGGGACTCTTGAGGTGGTATTACTGTGGATTCGGGTCCTGGTCCCCCAGGACACACAGACTCTGGGGACCCTGTGTATGCCATATGGGAAATGGTGACTTGGAGGGGATGTCTTGGATTGCTTAAAATGGGACAGTAATATTTATCCCCAAGATCTCCCAGGATATATATGTAAAGGCTATTATTGGTTTGTTTGATTCTGAACTCAACATGTTAATTGAGTGAGCTGATCACATTAGCCTCCAGGACTGGCTAGGAGATGAACAGTCTACTCCTACTATAAGTGTTGATGACTAGGCTGAGGAGGGAGGAGAACACTGTTTGTATTGTTAATTGTAATTAGCTCCTGCTATTGTGAAAATGTCCTGTGGTTGTACTTATGATAATGTATAATGTACTGTGTGAAGCTCGGTGACCACAAGTCTGGGCAAAAGGTCATGTTAGTAAACTAGCTCATGTTATTTAGGTTAATTAGGTTACATGTGTATTGTTAGAGTAATATGAGCAGGAGGTATGCACCACCTCTTTTACTGTATAAAAGAGCCTGTATTCCTGTCAATAAAAGAGATTCCTGTTTGAACTTACATACAGCCTGCCTGGTGTTTGTTCTGAGCTACACAACTGGATTAGAACGGCACATAGCTGTAGTTCTAGTCCCGGAGCATCGGATGACCGAACCATCAGATGTTGTGATCTTGCAATCTGATTCTATATCAGCAGAGGAGTGTCGGGAGAGTGGAACTGAGCGAGCAGGGGCTCGTTACATGTACCTATACCAGATCTAGTATAAACCAAGGTGTCACGTTCCAAAACAATAATAGCAATGTTAAAGGAAAAGGGAGAAGGGACTTTTAAGCACCCACTATAGACACAGAAATTATATAAAAGACTTTTATTGACATCATAAATTTTAAAGATCACCCTGTAGGATACATAGACACAATGAATGTATGTATGCAAAGCTAAAAACACATTATAAACCACCACTGAATTAGTATCTTCGATACTCCAAAGGGAGTGGCAGAAGTACATATATAAACCCCAACACATTTCAACTTGTGGATAATGCCTCTCTTCTTCAGGGGGTTGTTGTCAATATTAAGTTCTGTAATAGAAGTGTAGCACTACCCCCTTAGGGGTTGCAAATGACATGGATCCCCGCTCCTACACACCCAGGCAAGCAGCATTTTCAGCTTTCATCCAGACACAAGGAACAGGTCTTTGATCTTTGCTTTTCTTATATTTTATTAGGGGCAATAACTTGGATGGGGAATAGGAACTATGGGATGCTCAACTTTATAGCAACAAAACCAGGGACAAATTCATCCCTATGTACAACTCTGATTCCTCTCTTGGCAGCTAACAGTCTCTGTTAGAAAAGCAGAAAACCCCTTAAGGACTTGGAAGGCTCAGTCCCTTTAGAAAGTAGCACAATGTGTTTTAAAGTGTTTTGAACTGCATCCTGAAGTACCTCCAACTACCTTGTAGACACTGGTCCTAGCTCTACTAACTGCCGGAAATGCCAGCCTACCTGGCTGCTTCTCCACCAGCCCACCCGGCTGCCTCTTCACCAGTCTATCCGACTGACTCCTCCGGGGATCTCCCCAGGCAAGGTTAGGGAAGATTTAAAGCAGAACTCTGGGATTTTCAAAAAATCCCCCATTAGTACACCCCCACCCTCCACACACAAAACACTAAACAGTTATCATCTTTTCTGGCAGGGTGGATCTCTTAGAACAGGGATTGCATCATATCCTCTTCTTTCTCTCTAACTGTAATCAGAATACATTTCCCATAAAATAAATCCTTGGGATGGGCGTGAATGTGGGAGGTACTCTAGGCTTGTACATGTAAATGTGAACTTGCCCATTTCAACATAAATCACACGCCTAATTCTGCAGCCAGAAAGCCATACATAACACACGGTATGATAGGGTGGGACCACCATAGGACCACTATGTCAGGGACCACCATGCCAGGAACCACCATGTCAGGGATCACCATGGGACCACTATGTCAGGGACCATCATGTCAAGGACCACCAGTGTAAAGCCGGGATTATTATCAGAAATCACTTGTATGACTCATTGGGGATCTCCCGCTGCATCATGTATTGTATGTGAGAACACCGATCGCTGATGCCCCGACCCCGCCTTTATTATGATTGACAGCTCACTGTTCCTATAACGACGGGGGGGGGGGAGATCAGTAATACCTGATACAGTGGGAGATCTCCGCTGTGTCATACAAGTATTTACTGATGATAATCCCCGCACTGCACGGAGATAGCAGGCAGGGGGGGGTGCGGCGGGGATGAAGTGGAGGGGGGATTGCTGGCAGGAGCAGAGGAGGAGGAGGGAGGAGAAGGAGGACACCTTTTCCATGGGTGACACAGACCGGGGGCTGTGAGACCCCTTCCGCCCCCAACAGGTCTACTTCCTCCCTGCTCGTTTTCAGAGGACTACAAGGGGGCGTGTCAGACTGCTGGCTGAGCTTAGGAGAGGGATAGAAGCCAGCAGTCATACAAACAGGATGTCAGCAGGCAGTTATGGTTTTTCAGATAAAAGTGTGTATAAAGGTGCTTTATGTAGGAATAGAAGAGGGTCTTCATGCACTTCCAGCAGCACTTGAAGAGAGAAGCAAACTCTGGAAGTAAAATGAAAAGAAAAAAAGGCACCTCTAAGTGCAGAAGTAAAACTTTATATTTCCCAAAAAGGCTAAAAACACTTACAAAAGGGTGGATAGGTAGAAGTGCATCATATCAGTAATATGGCAAGTGGTCTCCTGGATACTGGGAAGACAGCTAGGTTGTCTGAGACAGAATGGAAGTCGAATCCAGGAATCGGAACCAATTAGCTGTTCCGAAACGCATTGCATAATGATGACATCACTTCCGGTTTGCTGTCCACGCTGGTTGTTGGTCCCTTCCAGTTGACGTTACTTCCTGGATTCGGCTTTCATGCTGTCTCAGACAGCCTAGCTGTCTTCCCAGTATCCAAGAGAGTTGTGGCTTCTATCTCCCAGTCACTTCAGAATATGCTACCATAGAATTACACCTCCGGATATCCCTGAGACTCCTTTGGACTACCAGAATGCCGGACCACCTGCCATATTACTAATATGATGTGCCCCAACCCATCCACCCTTTAGTAAGTGTTTTTAACCCTTTTAGGAACTATAAAGTTTTACTTCTGCACTTAGAGGCGCCTTTTTTTCTTTTCAATAATGGTTTTTCAGCAAGTTCAGCAGCCTATTACAGAGGAACTACAGAGCTCAGAAGAACATGGATGGCAAAGTTGGTGAGGGTAGGAGATCAGAAAAAAGGACATGGAAAAAAAAATTGCCGGAGTTCTGCTTTAAGCACACTGCTATCTTACAGAGAGACCTGCTACATGTGGCAGTCTCTCCCCTTGTAAGTCCCTGTCCATGCTCTAGTGCTCACATTGTCCTCCTTGCTCCTGCTGCCTCTCAGGAAAGACTCCTTCTAAACTGCTTCTGTTGTCAGGATCCTTCCAGGCCAGCCCTGAGCTCCAGCCTGAGGCAGAGCACCCCCTCCACCAGGGGGTTTGCTTCAAGGGCCACCGACAGTCCCCTCACCACTCCATCTCCATCTTCCACCTAACTTCCCTGCCAGCATGATTAATCCATACTTAAGGGCTGGCCTGGTCAAGCTCCCCTGAGTATGCAGAACAACCCTCCTAGCCTCCACCCTCCAGCTTCCAGAATGTTCACCAACATTTCAGAACCAGGGGGAGGTACCAGAGACTTGTCTGCATGAGTCATACAGCCCTGACCTAAAATAAACTTGTGACCCAATTAAGACGCACAGGGTAAATCATGAATCAACATACATTTTCTTACACACTACAGAAGTAGAAATCAATACCCATAATGGATACAAATAAAGTAATTACATAGAACTCAATTCTATTCAAATAACAAGCAAGGAAGTGTAAAGTGTCCACTCATCCTGCTGCCAGAGTACGGCGCTGTAGCTGAGGCTACATACAGTTCATACAGCGCTGACAGCCACTGTAACTGTTAATATATTAATAAGTTTGGATCAACCTGGTCCAAACAAACAATTTAAAGTTGACTGGAGCATGTAAATAAGCCTTAAAGAAAACTTGAGAAATATACAATGCCTTCCATTGCTGATCTGCTAAAAATACTAGTTGTCTGACAATTATGTTGACTTTCTGGCTTCATTACTTTCCAAATCACAAGTATACAAATTAAGAAGGTCAGAAAAGTATCATAAATCCTTATCCGCATGCATGTCTCGGGTCAGTGATACAAAGCATTGAAGTAATAGATGAGTATGATAGCCAGGCAACTATGATTTTCAGAAGGAGGGGACAGCAATGCCAGACTCCGTGTTTTTCGCTCAACAAGTTTCTTCTAAATTGCCCCAAACCAATTACTAAAGCCTTGAGATTCTTTTCAACTTCTGCTGTGTCTGAGTCTATTTGTGACTTCCTAATTTCCACTCTTCTTGCTGTTGAGAAGATCTGTTAGGTTGAAGATACCCCTTCTAAATGTTAAATTAATCCTTTTAATTCCGTGCTAAATTAAAATAATGGATCTTAATTTTACTCCCTGTGTAAAACTGATAGTTAATTATGGTTAGCACAAGAGATTTAGACGTACAAATGAATATTAAACAACCTCTTTCTGGCAGAGGAAAACACAGTTAGGGTTTTCAAATATTCATAATACAGTTAATAAAAACAGATGAATGCTCACTCACAGTGGCCTGGAACACAGCATCGCAATCCAAAGCCAAGAACTGAGCTACAGGTCCTACGGCTACACTTTTTTTTTGGGGGGGGGGTATAATGGGACCTTTGTAGATCTTGGGGATCCTTATCAATCAGTGCAAGATAAGTCTCATGTGATACTCTATATTCTCAAAATTTATTGGGGCACCTGCCTTTACATGCAGATGAACTTTAATGGCATCCCAGCCCTAGTCTGTAGGGTTCAATATTGAGTTGGCCTCCCCTTTGCAGCTATAACAGCTTCAACTCTTCTGGGAAGGCTGTCCACAAGGTTTAGGAGTGTGTCTATGGGAGTGTTTAACCATTCTTTCAGAAGCACATTTGTGAGGTCAGCCACTGATGTGGTCGAGAAGGCCTGGCTCTCAGTCTCTGCTCTAATTCATCCGAAAGGTGTTCTATCGGATTGAGGTCAGGAACCTGGGCAGGCCGGTCAAGTTCTTCCACCCCAAACTCATCCATGTCTTTATGGACCTTGCTTTGTGCACTGGTCCAAAATAATTTGGTGGATGGGGGATAATGGTGTGGGGTTGTTTTTCAGAGGTTGGGCTTGGCCCCTTAGTTCCAGTCAAGGGAGATCTTAAGGCATCAGCATACCAAGACATTTTAGACAATTTCATGCTCCCAACTTTGTGGGAAGATTTTGGGGATGGCCCCTTCTTGGTCCAACATGATTGCGCACCAGTGCACAAACCAAAGTCTATAAATACATGGATGAGTGAGTCTGGGGTGGAGGAACTTGACTGGCCTGCACAAAGTCCTGACCTCAACCTGATAGAACGCCTTTGGGATGAATTAGAGCGGAGACTGTGAGCCAGGCCTTTTCTTCCAACATCAGTGCCTAACCTCATAGATGCGCTTCTGGAAGAATGGTCAAACATTCCCATAGACACACTCCTAAACCTTTTGGACAGCCTTCCCAGAAGAGTTGAAGCTGTTATAGCTGCAAAGGGTGGGCCAACTCAATATTGAACCCTACGGACTAAGACTGGGATGCCATTAAAGTTCATGTGCATGTAAAGGCAGGTGTCACAATACTTTTGACAATATAGTGCATAAGCAAACTTAGTGAACTTAACTGTAGCATGTTGCAGTCATCCTGGATGGCATTATAAGCTCCTGATTTATCATTTGTAGTCACACAAGATAAAAATTTGCCAAGTCTCCATCATTTTCTCAAGACAGTCACCATATTTTACAGATACATATTCTGCGGACTGGACTGGACATGGCCCACAAACATATATTTTTCACTGAAATAAAGTCTTCTCTCCATGACAAAATATGAAACAATCATGCTTAGAGGCATTACTGATATTTATTTTGAACAACTTTCTATCCTTGAAGGTGGCACACTATGAAATGTTGACGCTACTTTACAATTATGTTAATAAATGGATCATTAATTGTTTTAAATGTTATGAAAATCACAACTTTAAAGCCTGTAATGAATCCAAGTCAGCTGAGTGAATTTTATTAATAAGTAAGGAACTGAGGAGCGTGGTGCATGAAAACATATTTGTGGCCCAGGCAATTAATCTGAACAAGGATGAACGGATCTGACACTAGCAATCCTCCGAGTCACACTTGTTGAGCATGGGGTACACATTAGCTTCCCTTCTTATGCTCGCCAGGAAAAACTGCTAATCTCCCAGCTGCAGACTAGCTGGCAGGCTGGAGGCTCGTCTACGCTCGAGTGTGCTCACTGCCATGTGTGATAATATGCAGATCTGGATAATACTAAAACAGCTTTGGTGAAGAGAAATGAAGATTGTTTTCCTATGGTTTTACTTTTCTACAAAATTTCCATGTATCCAAAAAGAACCAGGCCTACTGACCTGGATGTTGGAGGCTCTCAAAAGCCTTTGAATTAAAATCTTAAAGAAAAAGTTTGGGACTACAAAAAAAAAAACAAATATACATACTCACCTCCATGCTGTGCCATATGTCTGATGCTCCTACTGTCCCCTGCCTGCTCTAAGCTAGGGTTGCCACCTGTCCGGGATTCACCCGGACAGTTCGGGTTTGGAATCATGCGTCCGGGTTTCAGACTGCCTAAAACCCGGACACATTATTCAGACTATGGCTTCCCAGGTTGCTGGCTGCAGGGGTCTAAACACTCTTTCACGCTACCCACAGCTATCACTAACAATTCCCCCACACACACACACACACACACACAGGAGAGGAGAGAGGGCTCGATCTTCTTCTTTTCCTCCCACCCCTACCCCTCTGTGTCTGCCCCCACTCAGAAAAAAGTGGGGGCTGGAAATTTGAAGTCCAGCAGGCTCAGATACATCTGGATGAGAAATGCTGACTGCCAAGGGGTGAGTGAGCTCACCATCCATCCTTGTCTGTGACTGAAGTCTCCCCCTTCTCTGTCCTGCCTCTGAGTGAGTACACTAAAGTAAATCCAGGTCCTCAGAGCACCCCTTACATCAGAGTTCCCCTTTAAAGCAGAGGCCAGTGTTCCCCCTTACATCAGAGTTCTCTCCATACATCAGAGTTCTCAGTGCTCCCCCTTAAATCAGGGTTCCCAGAGCTCTCGCTTACATCAGAGTCTGCAGAGTCCGCCCCTTACAGTGTAAGGGAACTTTGCAAATTCAGATATAAAAGGGGTACTCTACGATTCAGATGTAAAAAGGGAACTCTGTGGACTCTGATGTAAAGGGGACTCATATGATTAGAAATGTTATTTAATTGCAAAATATATATATAGTTTATAGTTTGACCCGAAGGGAAGGTGGCAACCCTACTCTAAGCCCAAGAACTGAGCAACTGAGCATGACTGCTGATTGCTCAGTTCTCGGTCTGCTCAGAGCAGAGAGCGGTGACTATCAGTCACCACTCTCTGCTCTGCCCCTCCAGCACTCAAATGGAGAGGGGACAGGAACAGCTTAGCTCAGGCTCTCAGAAGAAAGCTGAGAAGCTGAGCCAGCTGCCGATCAGGCATCTGGTTGGAATCCGACATTATTATCAGGATCCTTCCAGAGTGGTTCTGTGATGTCAGCCAAAACAAGTAAGTGCACTCCTATTACCCACAAGAGAAGTATGACTAAAAAAGCTTTGATTTTACTCCTCTTTTAAAGCAGTAAACCCCCAACCCATCCTTAACCACTTGCCAACTGTATAACTTACATATTCAGCGGCAAGGTGGCTCTGCTGCGCCGGATCACATACCAATTATGTTATCCAACACTTTTGGGTAGGGGGCGCACTTGTGCGCCACCGACAGCCCACTCCCAGTATGTATAATCAGCTGATCTGTGGGTACCACTCACTCGATGTCCACCTGCACCCACCGACCATTAGGCAGAGAGCCAGAACAGCGGTTTGCTATGTAAACAAGGCAGATCGCCGTTCTGACAGGAACTAGAATTCATGCTTGCCTTCCCCTAGTAAAAGCACCTCCCACAGTACACTGAAACACTGGCTAGGAATACAGTTAACCCTTTGATCGCCCCTGATGTTTAACCCCTTCCCAGCCAGTGTCATTAGTACATTGACAGTGCATATTAGCAGCTGTGCAGCTGTCAGTTATTTGGATTAATAACATTAACATCACCTAGCGCAGAAATATTTTTTTAATACACTGTATTAGTGTCACTGGTCCCCAAAAAGTGTCAAAAGTGTTAGTAAGTGTCTGACTGTCAGCCGCAATATCGCAGTCCCGCAATAAGTCGCTGATCACCGCTTTAAAAAAAAAGATTTTCAATTCAGAATAATGATACCTCTCAGAGACGTCAATAAAGATGATATTTTACGATACTAAAGCTATATTACTAATTAACATTTAATAAAAATTTCTTTCAAATATTGAATACGTTATGACAATATAACATATTTGTAATTTTCTTTAATATACTTTCATGGCATATGTAAACAACTTTTTTGTACCAATGTTTTTACACTCAATAAAAGTTTGTAAACAAAAAAAACAAAAAAGATTTAAAATAACACATAAATAAATAAATAAAAATACCCCATAGTTTGTAGACTAAATTTATGAAGAAATTTGATTTTTTATAGGATATTTGTGTATAGCGCAAAAAATAAAAAAGCAGAGGTGGTCAAACACCACCAAAAGTAAGCTCTATTTGTGAGAAAAAAAAAGCCTTACATTTTATTTGGGTGTTGCATGACTGTGCAATTGTTAGGTAAAGTAACGCAGTGCCGTATCCCCAAAAAAATGGCCTGGTAATGAAGTGGGTGTAAATCTTCCGGAGGGCAAGTGGTTAATAAACTGCCTATGCTCAGGGAATGTATTTAGGGAAACTAACAAACTTACAAATAGGAACATTTACTTTACTTACCTAATTATTCTGTTGCACAGGTTCTTGCGTTGGTTTTTAAAAATGATGTCTATGGTGGACCTCCTCTTCTTCCTTGTTCTTTCCTGGCCCACTAAAGACTGTGATGATGTTGCATCAGATCTCATCATGCATCTGCCTTACACCTGATGTGGCTTCTTATGTTTAATAATAGGTCGCACAGCACATATGCCTTATGTGATCTGGTATATGCCGGTTCGGTTTGCAGGAGAACATGCGAACAGGCAAAAAATTTGTTCGAACACGCGAACCCCGTAAAAGTCTATGGGATACGAACATTAAAAATCAAAAGTGATCATTTTAAAGGCTTATATGCAAGTTATTGTCATAAAAAGTGTTTGGGGACCTGGGTCCTGCCCCAGGGGACATGGATCAATGCAAAAAAAAGTTTTAAAAACTGCCGTTTTTTCGGGAGCAGTGATTTTAAGAATGCTTAAAGTGAAACAATAAAAGTGAAATATTGCTTTAAATTTCATACCTGGGGGGTGTCTATAGTATGCCTGTAAAGTGGCGCATGTTTCCTGTGTTTACAACAGTCCCTGTACAACATGACATTTCTAAAGGAAAAAAAGTCATTTCAAACTACTCACGGCTATAATGAATTGTCGGTCCCGGCAATACACATAAAAGTCATTGAAAAAAACGGCATGGGATTCCCCCACAGTCCATTACCAGGCCCTTTGAGTCTGGTATGAATATTAAGGGGAACCCCAATCAAAACTAAAAAAAAAAAATTGCGTGGGGGTCCCCCCAAATTCCATACCAGGCCCTAAAGGTCTGGTATGGATATTAAGGGGAACCCCCGCACCAAAATTTAAAAAAAAATGGCATGGGGTCCCCCTCAAAATCCATACCAGACCCTTCAGGTCTAGTATGGATTTTAAGGGTAACCTTGTGCCAAAATTTTTAAAAAAATGGCGTGGGGTCCCCTCAAAAATCCATACCAGGCCCTTATCCGAGCACACAACCTGGCAGGCTGCAGGAAAAGAGGGGGGATGAGAGAGCGCCCCCCCTCCTGAACCGTACCAGGCCACATGCCCTCAACATGGGGATGGTGCTTTGGGGTAGCTGCCAAAGCACCTTGTCCCCATCTTGATGGGGACAAAGGACTCATCCCCACAACCCTTGCCCGGTGGTTGCGGGGGTTTGCAGGCAGGGGGCTTATCGGAGTCTGGAAGCCCCCTTTAACAAGGTGACCCCCAGATCCCGGCCTCCCCCCTGTGTGAAATGGTAACGGGGTACAAATGTACCCCTACCATTTCACAAAAAAAGTGTGAAAATGTTAAAAATGACATGACACGGCTTGGGGACCAGTCCTTTAATAAAACATTTTTAAAAAAAACTGTTTCACCTAGTCTTTTTCTTCTTCTTTTGCTCCGCCGACAGACCGAAAAAGAAAAAAAAAACACGACTGACCCGCCTACATGGGAGGCACCCGCCGTTATGACGGTCCTCTCAGGTGACAGCTCTTTTATAACTGAGGGTGGGGCCACACGGTGATGTTGCCGGGTGACCCCGCCCCCCTATGACGCACGGGGACCTCCCTATGGCTTCCCCGTACCGTCAGAGGGGGGGTCACCCGCTCCTGAAGGGCCTGGTATGGAATTTGGGGGGACCCCCACGCAATTCTTTTGAAAATTTTGGTTCAAGGTTCCCCTTAATTTCCATACCAGACCCAAAGGGCCTGGTAATGGACTGTGGGGGAATCCCATACCGTTTTTTCAACGACTTTTATCTGTATTGCCGAGACCCGTCAATTCATTTTTAGCCGCGAGTAGTTTTAAATGACTTTTTTTCCTTTAGAAATGTCATTTTGTGCAGACACTGTTCTAAACACGGGAAACATACGCTACTTTACAGGCATACTATAGACACCCCCCAGCTAAGAAATTTAAAGGAATATTTCACTTTTATTGTTTCACTTTAAGCATTATTAAAATCACTGCTCCCGAAAAAACGGCCGTGTTAAAAACTTTTTTTTTTTGTATTGATACATGTCCCCTGGGGCAGGACCCAGGTCCCCAAACACTTTTATGACAATACCATGCATATTAACCTTTAAAATTAGCACTTTTGATTTCTCCCATAGACTTTTAAAGGGTGTTCCGCGGCTTTCGAATTTGCCGCGAACACCTCAAATTGTTCGCTATTCGGCAAACTGGCGAACAGCCAATGTTCGAGTCAAACTCATGTTTGAAGAATAACTAGGCACTAGACATGTGCATGACGTTTTAATTTGTTAATCTAGTTCAATTCGGTTGATTTGTTCAATTTGTATTTGGAATTCGTATTCGGAATTCGTATTTGGAATTTTCAAATTTTCTTCAAATTTACCGATTTTTTCATTTTGAAATGTTCAAATCGATACATTTTCGAATCGGTCGAAACGAAAATGTTATATTGTTTTCGATCTGAATGCAGCAAAGTGAACAAACAAAAGAAAAATCTTCATCAAATGATTACAATGACTCTTTAAATCATCTTTGGCTTAACAAAAACAGCATTATTTCAAAATGGTACTTTAATAACTCACACAGTTTTTGATTTCAGCATTATGTGTAGTTTGAACTTGACTGGAGTTCAATGTAAAATTCCATTCGAATTTCAGTCCGAATTTAAGAAGTTCAAATGAATTTTGTTACGTTATTCAGAGCATTCTGTAAAAATGTGTTTATATTGTAATTTGGGTATTCGGATATATCCGAATCTCTGAATAACGAAAAATTTGTCCGAATATGAATTCAGAACAAAACTAATCGCACATGTCTACTAGGCACCCCGATTGTGTACTACTTAGGCACGAGACCTCTCTGGAGGAACTGGTGATGTAGGCATCCCAGGGGGAACCTTTGAGGCTAGGGCTATGTCACCAGTGCCTCAGGAAAACTAGCAAGTACCATAAAAAAGCAGTGGTTGCTCTGCAGAAGTCTGACACCCCTTGCTTAGTCAGAGATAGAGATCTCTAAACATGAGGGAACATGAGCTGTGATGACTGTAGAGCTATAGGATGAGTGTCCATCAGACCCTCAGCCTCGCAAAGAGTTTCCCCCAGTAATCCTAAAGAACTGTCATGCTATAAAACATGGTTCATAGTGTGGATCTATAACTTCTTAATAAGTCGTATCACATTAGAATGATCAAGCCTCTTCCTCTTCTTTGTGAGAACTCATAAGTGTTGCAGTGTCTCTGCCTCAGTTCCACTGAAGGTTCTCTTCTCTCTGATTGAGGTAATCGCAGCTATATTAGTTGACTTGCAACAAGAACAATTAAGTACTGTCAGTGATACTTTTTCTATTTGCACTAACATCCAAATATTCAGGACAATTTTGGGGGGTGCCTCCCCGTCTTCAAGGCCCAAGCAATACTGCTTGGACCTTAAAGAAGGGGATACAACCCGAAAGCTTGACCTGAAAATGTGGATGTTAGTGCAAATAAAAAGGTATCACGGACAGTACTTAATTGTTCTTTTCCCTCTGACCATATTTTTATCATTATAGCCCAAAAAAGTGCAGCTTTAACAGGTAGCATATATCACAAATATTGTGCAATATGAAAAAAAAATTCCATGCAGAAAATAAGAACAAGTAGTTGCATAAATAAACTCAAGAGTAAGTACAAACTCCCATTCTAGGGAAAAAATCCCCGGTGACCTATTCATACGATGCAAAGGTAAATACCAGAAGGGGCAAACTTCCAAATCCCAGTAAATCCCAGTGAATCACCACAGTGAGGACAAGGTGGGGGCTTACCGGATAATAATCACCTCCATTACCGAGAAGTCATAAAAAGCATTTGTAAATATAGGCCGGTTACATGGGACCTCCAGTTCACTCACTGCAATTACGGTAAAGCAGTATGTATCATAGTATATCACAACATATGCTGAGCATTGGGGCTCCATGTGCTGACATTACCATAAAAAGAAAAGAAGGCTCTCTATAGTGTGAATCAATTTAAAATAGCGACGTTTAATAAAAGAATTGCACTTACAATGTCTGTAGTACAAGCAGGTTTGTGAATCAAAGCAAGCTCGGATCTTTCCCACAAACAAAATGGCCATCGCTGGTTGGTACATGTGCAGTGGCGTGCATTCCGGCTCCACCCTACGTATTTTGTCATATGTGACGTCATCAGTCGTACCCCTGATTTGTACATATGCCTTGTATTGTGGCAGCTGCTATTTCACTTTGTATATGATTTTTTTAGGCATCCAGCACAGTTTTTATTTTTATATTATTATTATTGTCTGGTTTATAGTTGGGGAGATTTTCCTTTATTTCTCGTTAATGCCATAGAACAAAAATTGAAAATAATGTAATATGGATTCAGACAGTAATACATTCATTTTAATTAGTAGAATGTTGTCAGGTTTTAGCTGTTATCTGTGTCTATGTTAAGGATATGTCTTTACTGCCTGTTATGTCCCTGAAACAGTATGTAAGGAAAATCTTCCTGGTGGGGGAATAGACAGCAATAAAAATTGGAAAAAGGTTTACAATTTTTCTCTAATGTATCAAAAAAGGGTGAATGGAAGTAGCAGCTGTGAGCTTTCTTTTTTTCTTTTAATGGGCTCCAGGCTGCAATGTAAAAGTGACCTAGACAGCTTTAGAGTCACCCAATCACTTTTATGGTGCTAGCATTGTAAGGGTTTTAAGTAACGTTATAGCCAAAAATGCAGATTTTAATATGTGTGCGAAATATGAAACAACTGCTCTAAAGGGAAACTGGTTAAAAGTCAATGAACTAATTATATTATATGGGGCATAAAATAAACACAAAAGAAAAAAAATATATTTCCCGGATCTGGTCTTTGCAGTAGAATTTATTGCAATCTACAAGCCCGTACAGATAATGATTTGAGGCTTGGAACGCATTGTGATCCAGAGCTGACTATCTGTCATATTTAACTATACTCAGGCGAGAGCTTGTGGCCACAGATAGCTTTTGGCAAGCACTTACCATCCCTCCTCATTGTTTATCACATGATGCTTTTGGGTGACCACTGAGCCATTTCTTTAGGGAGCATAATTGAATAAAAACAGATTTCACATGGCTGTGCCATCGATTTCATTTAGGCCTGTAAAATAAATGAAAAATAACAGCTTATTAAATAAATGAAAGAAGCAGATTCAGGGCAATGTGTGTACTTGGCGATCAAAGGGTTTAGCGATAAAAAAAAAATATTCTTGCAGCACACATCCGTCTATTTGAAATGAAAAGAACAGAGTGACCTTTATCTGGAAATATTTGCACACCTGTTTATAGGAATCTGAACTTTGCTTTTCATCCAGAGAGATTTATTTTCAATAAACTGGAACTGGACACAATATCAAAAAAAAATATATATATAAATATATATAAATTTGAGTGAAAGCAAAGCACTCTGTACAATTTGCAGAGCAAGTATAGAACATTACAGTCAATGCATTTTGTAGGATCTTGTTGTCTTACTTTAAATAGTTGCTCTGATCCTACATTTAACATTCAATCATCTGTGAAGTTAAGAACGGTGAACCTGTAGGTCATATAAGGCAACCATAAGATAAAAAAATGCTGTCATCAATGACAAAAAAGTGTTCCTTTAAAGTTGATATAATGATAATTTCGATGGAAGCTGTGCTTTTTATAAATTGTTAAATTGTTCATAAATTGTTAATTGTTGATCCATTAAAGTGGTTCTAAAGCAGGGGTCTTAAACTGGCGACCCTCCAGCTGTCATGAAACTACAAGTCTCATGGGGCATTGCAAGGCTGAGAGTTACAAGCATGACTCCCACAGGCAGAGGCATGATGGGACTGGTAGTATTGCAACAGCTGGAGACCCCTGTTCTAAAGGTTCAACCTTCTGTGTGCAGCTTCCCCCCCCAGCCCCCCTAATACTTACCTAAGCCCCATCATGATCCAGCAATGTGCACAAGCGCCACAGCTCCCCAGGGACTCTCCTTTCTGAATCGCTGAGACAGGAGCCATTGGCTCCCGCTGCTGTCAATTACAGCCAGTGAGCCAATGAGAAGAAAATGGGGCAGGGCCAAGTCACTTGGGTAATCCCACAGCAAGCTGTTTGCTCTGGGGACTTGTAGCAGGAGGGAGGAACCAGGAGCTCCAGCGAGGGACCCAAGAAGAGGAAGATCTGGGCTGCTCAGTGCAATACCACTGCACAGAGCTGGTAAGTATGACTTGTGTTCCTTAGTATTGACGTGTTTCTTAGTTCGATCAGTGTATTGAAGGGGTGCTAAACTTTGCATGTTAAAGCATATGTAAAGGTAAACACTGCTGGATGTTACCAGCCTGAACAGCTACTTGATCCGATTCACTCTTATGTCATCTATCAATAGATACACCTATGAACATCAACTTTTGAGCCACCTTCAGGATTTGCCTCTCGGCCTCAGTGGAGCCTCAAGCATTTAGTTTATGCCCACATTTCCTGGGCTTTTCTTTTCAGAGAGAACAACGTATATATACTCTTGGTGGAGTAGAAAAACCCACTTCTACCTGTTTACATCATCTCCAACACATAGATGTTTGTTCATATTGGAATCAAGAGCATACTGGGCAGACAGACCTCGTCACTGTCGTTGTTTTTAATCACAAATCTTATGGAATGTCAAATCAGCCAATACAGTGTTTAATAACCAATTAAAGCATACACTACCCCTGAGGAAGGAGTTTAATTGACTCTGGGTGAAAAAGTACTGCTTCAAAACTCTGTATATACACGATTGTAATACTGATGGATTTACATTCCCAATAATAGATGTTACAGTTGTTGTCATATTTTATTATGTTAATTCAATAAATTATATTTGTACCAAGTATACCTCTTTTATGATTGCTACATGTGCCTGAAAAGTCCACCACTAGGGGACCCCCTTTGCTGTTATGTATAAATAATTTTGGATGTGGCACAAATTCACAGTCAGATGCTGATCTACAATATACAGTAAACAATACCTACTGCTAGGGTTGCCACCTTTTCTTCAAGCCAAACCTGAACATTTTCACAGCGCACGGCATTTTTTTTGTAGTACACGCTATAGGATTGTAAAATACCTGGGACACCAGGTATGGATGGTGTCAGAAGAGCAGTGGACGGTGTCAGAAGATCAGTGGATGGCATCAGTAGAGCAGTGGATGGCATCAGTAGAGCAGTGAATGGCTTCAGTAGGTCAGTGGATGGCTTCCGTAGAGCAGTGGATGGTGTCAGTAGAGCAGTGGATGGTATCAGTAGAGCAGTGGACGGTGTCAGTAGGGCAGTGGACTGTGTCAGTAGAGCAGTGGATGGTGTCAGTAGGGCAGTGGACCCTGTCGGTAGAGCAGTGGATGGTGTCAGAAGATCAGTGGATGGCATCAGTAGAGCAGTGGCTGGCGTCAGCAGAGCAGTGAATGGCGTCAGTAGAGCAGTTAATGGCATCAGTAGGTCAGTGGATGGCTTCAGTAGGGCAGTGGATGGTGTCAGTAGAGCAGTGGATGTTGTCGGTAGAGCAGTGGACTGTGTCAGTAGAGCAGTGGGTGGTGTCAGTAGGGCAGTGGACCCTGTCGGTAGAGCAGTGGATGGTGTCAGTAGGGCAGTGGACGGTGTCAGTAGGGCAGTGGACAGTGTCAGTAGAACAGTGGACGGTGTCAGTAGAGCAGTGGACGGTGTCAATGGGGCAGTGTACCTCCATCCAAAAACCTGAATCAGCTCTACTGAACCCAACCCCATACAAACTATTCACAAAGTGGCACAGTGCATTCTACAACCCTTTCAAGCACCTAAAAATAATCATAGCAATCCACAGGCAAATAGAGAAGAAAATAACAGATTAAATATCAGACAGTGCCTGTGCCCCCCCCCCCCCCCCAAATAGAGACCTCCATTACAGCGAGACAAAAAACCCTTACCTTTCAGGAGCCGCTGCAAAGATGTGTGTGTGTGAACCTGTTAGGGGGCGGAGTCTGTCATACCATGCTTTCTCCGGCAAAAGCATCCCTGGTTGGATGGATGGGATGTCAGCAGCCAAAGCAGACGCAGAGTTGTCACTCAAGTGACACTTTATACTATTCTCCTTTGCTCCTCCCCTGGCAGCTACATGAAAGGTTATATACAGAGAGGAGGATAGGAGTGGAGTAATGAGCCAGCACAGGCAATTAGACATTCCCAGAAGGTTCTAGGGCGTTAGCTTTCCTGTCAATTTTCTAGCAAAAATCATTAAAATAGAATAGAAGTAAAGTCGTGTAGGACATGCAAGGAGAATAAAAAACAACATTTTAGCTTGCACATGATTGGATGATAAAATCAGCAGAGCTTCCACTCATTTCAGATCTACCCCTCAGATTTAGAGCGACTGCACTACCAAGTGCACTTTCAGTGCAAAGTGGATTTGCCTTTCGTAAATAACCCCCATAGTGTAAATCTTTCTTACACAGATTAGTCAGCATGGGTGTCAGTAGATGGGAGGGAGCATTTTTAAGACTAGTTAGGTTTATCTTGGAATTCTACTTTTACAAGATAAACACAGCAAGTAAGCATTTAAAATACTTTATTAATATTATATTATTATTATACAGGATTTTTATAGCTTCCACAGTTTACACAGCGCTTTACAATATAAAGGAGCACAGTGCAATTACAATACAGTTCAATACAGAAGGAATAGGAAGGCCCTGATCATTTTCCCTGATTTTACCTGTAATTTTTAAGTCTGCGATAGAGTCTCTTTAATCCTTCCATACCCTAATGTAAAACTATAAAAATACGTTTTGGCTTGAGATACACTTAAATTTTGCACAGTGTAATCTACAGCTATTGGGGGAAGGCAAGGCCACTGATAAGGAGGTAACACCAGTCCTCCAGTATGGGCCCAGGCCAGCATGGGGGGTCCAGGCAGCAGAAGAATGGGATATGAGCAGTAGAGGGGGTGATCAGTAAAGGGGAGGGGATTAGAGGAACTGATCCCCTGGGTGTCTCTCCCTGCAGCAGCTAAAAGCTGGCTTTCCCTTCCCCTTCTCTCTCACCCATCAGCTTTCAGCTGCTGCAGGAAGAGACACACAGGGGGTCGGTTCGTTTAATTGCCCACCTTACCACACTCCACTGATCCCCTTCCCTGTCCAGGATTCAATTCCCCCTGCTGCCCACTAATAATGACTTAGTGTTTTTTAAATAAAGATATCATTTTAATATATTTTTTTGGGGGGGGGGGGCTGTCAAATAGGCTGTACGGGGCCCTGTGATTTCTAACAGCAGCTTCGGGCGAAGAAAATGTAACTGAATCTCATACTTAAGGGGTTGTAAAGGCAGTTTTTTTATCCTAATGCATTCTATGCATTAAGATAAAAATCCTTCTGTGGTGCAATAGCTACTACACCTGTCTAAAATCTTTAAAAAACGCTACTACAAATCGATTGCAATGCATATGTTCAACGCTGCAAGGATGTGTGTTCCAGTGCACTGGCGGTCGACATCCCCGCCTTCAGCAACAGAATGGTTTCATCAAATCAGCCGTGTGTCGCAGATGGAGGAGCTGATCTACATCACTTTAGACAAGATCCCGAAATTCACTGCCACATGGGAACCATGGACGACCTTTAAAAGCTCTTGACTATTCAAGGAGCTCACAGGTGGCACAACCTGACTTACCAGAGGACTATTTCATCTTTGACTCGGAAGGTCACCCCTGTGTTACACTGATGGTGTGACATTTATTACTGCTTGACTTCTAGACAATGTAGAGGGCAGTTGGTGATGTCCTCACCCCCTCTCCCTTACCTGCTCCTGTCCTTATTCTTAACCTATCCCATCCACCCAATCACCCCCCTTTTTTTTTGTTTGTTTTTTATCTTTCCCCGTTCCCCCCTCCCTCTTTCCCCCTGCCCACTCAGATTGACTGGCCAAAGCCCATGAGGGACGTAAATGACCTCCCCCACCACGCAGAGGAATGTATTATTACTGTTTAGAAATGATTCGTCCGATTTTATTTTTTCATTTGTCTTGCTCACCTTCTGGGTTTTCCCAGTCTGAGCTCCATTATTATTGCATGCGATTGTGATTTTGTAAACTACGTATTACCCCTTTTTTTTTCTTCTGTATCCCTGTGAAAATTCAATAAACAGTTTGTGCAAAACAACCCCCAAAAAACCCTTCTGTGTGCAGCAGCCCTCCTCAGCCTCCTAACACTTACCTGAGGTCCCTCTCTGTCCAGCGATGTCCACGAGCGTCTCAACTGTCTGAGATTCTCCTTCCTGATTGGCTGAGACACAGCAGTGGCGCCATTGGCTGCTGCTAATCAGCTAGCCAATCAGGGGAGAGATGGGGCTCTGTGTCTGAATGGACACAGGGAGCTGTGACTCAGCTCCGGTGCCCCCATATTAAGCTGCTTGCTGTGGGAGCACTGAACAGGAGGGAGGAGCCAGGACCACAGAAAAGGGACCCGAGAAGAGGAGGATCCCGGCTGCTCTGTGCAAATCCACTGCAACAGAACAGGTAAGTTTAACATGTGTGTTATTTTATAGGAAAAAAATAGACTTTACAATCACTTTAGTGCACTTTGACACTTGCACATTATATTTCACCGGTCAAAGATGAGGAGCAATAATACATTGCAAGGTACAGCTCCTGGTAACTATTTATAATCCTAGCCTATCCAAGCACAGAGACAACGTTATGTCTTCATTAAAAGTGTTACCTGGCAAGAGTAATGATAGCCAGGCACTGGTCTACAGATGTCACCGTATACTCATACGTCTTCTCCCCAGAATAAATATAGCGGGACAATTCATTTCTATGTAAGCGTTGCTGACTTTGTACAAAATGTCACCGGCACAATACTAAAAATACAGGAAGGGACTCGAGAACAAATAATGTTCAGCGGATTTACCGCCGGGAACTTAAAACAAATACATTGCATGAGTTGAGAGAGGTCAACGTAGAGCCGGAGAAAGGCCAGAGTAGGAAACTTCAACATGAATACAACTCATTAAAATTCCTGTGTTTGCCAGCCAGGGAGAATGGACTTTAATGGCATAAAGCCATGGGTGATTGTAAGAAAGTATACAATAGACAAGGTTGATGTATCTGACCTTCACAAACATTACAACCTGACTCCTAGCCAGCTCGCTTTTCTCCTATCATTTGAAATGAGTGAAAGGTCAGAAGAGGAAACTCTACACTTTGTATAATGTAAAATAAACAATATGTTTGGATACACAGCTGGTCCTCATCTATATTACCCTTGCGGATCAGCAATTTAAACCTCTATTAAAATATCTAGACTTTTGTATTGGCTATGTTTCAGCAGTTCCCAGAAGATGACCTTGTATAGCTCTAGTTCTTATTATATGTGAAATGTATTTTTGCTTAAAGGGGCTGTCTAATCACAGCATTTTACCTTTGGCGCAACATTTTGTCTACAGACAGCACCAGAAAAATGTCATACCTGAAATATACCTTTGAAAAGAATAATAAAAAAGTGAATTATCACATTAAAATATCAGATTCAAAATGAGCAATGATTAAAGCTGGCCATACACTAATAGATTTTTGAGCAAATATTTGTACACACATTTGGAGAAAAATTCTCATGGTACATTTTAACGTTTAAAATTACTTAAAATTTTAATTTGCATTGAACATTTAATTTAGAAATTTCCTAAACAAAATATTCAGGCGTTAAAAAAAAAAGAAAAAATCCATCTTGTTCCTTTAAAGTTTTTCATCATTGCGGCCAAAAACAAACTTTTTGAAAATCGATCAAATGGTTTTCGAACAAAATTCTTCTAGTCTATGGCAAGCTTGAGTCAATTAGCGTGATCATGAGCTTTACCCATAACCAGGGCCGTAGATAAAGGGGTGCAACCAGTCCTCCTGTACGAGGCCCAGGCCAGCAGGGGGGCCGAGGCAGCAAGGTGAATCGCATGTGGGCAGGAAGGGTGATCAGTATGGCAGGGGGGCAATTACTGGAACCAATCCCCTCTATGGATCTCTCTGCAGCAGCTGCAAGCTGGCATCTTCCTCTCGTTGGCTCAGCTGCTGCAAAGAGAACCATACAAATAATTGATTCTAGTAATTGTCCCCCCCCACCCACCACACCGATTACCCTCTCTGTTCACTATACATTTTCTCTTGCTGCCAAGGCCCCCCTGTGTGCCCCCCCCCAGCCCCACAGTGCTGCTGGCTTCCCTCCTTTTTCTTCCCCCTGGCAGCTCCAAGCACACAATACGTTCCTTCAAGATTGAGCGTGGGGGAAGGTTAGGTATATATTTCATATTTACCAGCCCCTTCCTTTCCTGAGTGAACACAATGAGAAATGAGTAATGATGGCTCACTTTGTTCATACTTAAGTAAAGTATTGGCTGTATGGGACCTCATGTCAGGTTGTCTGTATGGGGCCCCCAAGGTTTCTTATATCAGCCCTGCCCATAACACTAAAACTTGAAATGAGCCTTTAGCCTCCATTCACACCTGAACATTTTGTTATATGACCCTAAAGCACGACAACGCTCAAGATGAAGAATCGCATTATTCTCTATGGACTTTTTCACACCTGAGCAGTGTATTGCTTGGTGCTTGTGGCATGAAGCTCAAAAAATTATATGAGCTTGTTTGGGGCAGAATCACACTTTTTTTGGCCCCACTTTGACTTTAATGGAAGCAACTAAAAAACACTTGAAATGTTTTTCAAATATTTCAATTTATAGTCTATTTGCTGCCCGGGCCCCTGTGTCACCTCCCCCCCCTCCCCCTTCCAGTTACCCCGCAGCGCTGCTGGCCTCTCTCCTCTCCTCTTTAGCTGGCTGCTATGGAGCATATTTCAGAGTGGAGAGCGGGGGGGGGGGGGGGGCTGGTATATATGTCATTTATGGGCCTCTTCCTTTTCTGGCTGATACTGAGCACTCACTGTGTTCATTCATAATTGAAGCAAAGGAATCACAGTTGCCTATGATGCTTCAGTTTGTAAATGAATAGGAAGTTACTCAGCTGAGAGCACTGTCCAGTGCAGCTGAGTCTACAGAGAAAGGGACCGGGGAATCTCCGTCCTCAGTCCATTTGCCTGTCTCAAAAGTGAGACATCAGGGGTCTGTTTATACCTTTGATATTTCACCCAAAGCCCCCCAATGGTGCTCCTTAAATTAAATTGTAAAAAAAAAAAATATTGTAAAAAATAAATAAAACGATTTTTAAATATAATACAGGCTCTCCTCATTTAACAATATGTATATATACGTATATGTATATGTGTGCTTAAGATTTGGGGTGCACACTTATGATTGGAGGGCAGGGGAGATATTGGGGATCTAATAGACCCCTAAAGTCTCCATAAAGAGGACCTATCACCTGCCCATGCTTGTTAGCTCCCTTTTGATAGCAATAAAGTTAAATGAAAAAAATTAAAAAGGTGTAAAAAGATGTAATAAAATAAATAAAAATAATAACAATTTTAAAAGCACCCTAATGTCCCCTGCACATGCACGCTCATTTGTGCAAATGCATGCATAGGTCCTGCAGGTGTATGTAAACAGCGATTGTGCCACACATGTGAGATATTGCTGCAAATGCTGGAGTAAGAGTAATGATTCTAGGACCATAATTTATGGTTAACTCTAAACTGATAACCTGTGAGGGCTTTTAAAGAATCAGATATTTTATGTATCATTGTTTTTTACAATTTTACAGGGGCACGCAGTTTTGAGGCTTAACATGTTTGGTATTTGTTTATAACCACATCTTTAATATTTGACGAAAAATCGGGTATTATATTGTGTTTGTGTGCACTAAAATTAATTTAAATTTATTTTGTCAAAAACATGCATTTGATAAAAGGCTGCGCAAATATTATCTAATAAAAAAAAAAGCCACAGCTGCCATTTTAATCTCCAGAGCCTATGCTTTTTGGGAGGGTTTAAAGCAATTTCAAGCAAAAACTGCAGATTTTACCATGTGTGCGAAAAAAAAAAAAAAAATTGCCATGGTAGACAAATGGTTAAGGTGGAGCTGCTGTGGAGGGGGTAAAAACATGGCTCAGCCGCTTGTTTTTACTTCTCCCAAGCTCACATGTAAAAGAGGCCTGAAATAAAAGAAAGGGGTTCTGCGGTCTTATCACATTTCCCAGTAACATTGTTTAAAATAACACGCAGAATACACAAGACCGGATTTAAAGTGTATGTATAATACATTTTTTTTGTTAGCTGTGGATAAAGTAGGGAAGGGTTAAAACCCTGTTAATGGTTTTTTTTTTGTTTTTGCTGCTGTATGTGTTCTCATCTGAGATTTCACCTGAATTTCCAGACCTGGGGACACAACAGGAAGTCAGAGAAAAATTCCTGAAAGTTGAGGGGAGTTCCCATCTTAGACAGTTGTCATTGGAACATTTGTCCCCATTGGATGATTCACCCTCACTTTTGTCTGATGACAACTCAATAATGCAATAACTCATAATTTTGTTATTTTTTTCTTATCATCAGGCCTGGTGATAATATTTACAAGGACACATTGGGGTTGATTTGCTAAAACTGGAGAACACAAAATCTGGTGAAGCTCTGCATAGAAACCAGCTGCCATGTTTTATTTGTCAAAGCTTAATTAAAAAAAAACTTGTGTGATGGAAAAATCTGGACAGCCGCACTCCGGATTGGAAAAGTGAAAAATAAAATCCTCTTTATTGAAAAAATGTTTTCATGATTAAAATCCGTACATGGCTTTGTTGGAATGATGCAGCATTAACCGCTAACGCGTTTCACGCTCCCATAGAGCGCTTACTCATAGCTGGTTTGTAAAAAAAAACTTGAGTTAGAAGCTAATTGGCCACCAAGTACATCTGCACCTGATTTTGCACTCTCCAGTCTTATCAAACCTCCTCTATAGAGAGGGTGAATCCTATTAAGCAGGAACACAGACACTACTCAATTCAAAACTAAAACAGAAAGGTTTTTCCTTTACATACACTTTACCTCTTTGCACCGGCGCCTCCCGGCCCTTTAAGGGGTTTATGACACCGGGTGGTGGGGCGGGGCTTATGATCACATGACCTCCGTGATTGGCGATCCGTTGATCCGAAAGCTTTCGGATAGGCGTTGATAACTGTGCCGGGAGCGAGCAGCGCACATGCTTTTGGTACAGCTGTATTGACAGCAACTCAAATAAATATGCTGTTTTTCAGCCCCAAGGACCAGGTGCCAAGAGGCCGCATATTTGCGTGTGGCCAGCGCCAAGGAGTTAAGGCCCGGTTCACACTCCTGCGGCTTAGGATCAGACTTGTGAGACCCATGTGAAATGCCATGTATATCTAGCAGAGAGCTGATCAGGTTTACACTCCTGAAGTCACTGCAACTTCAGAAAAGGTTCCTGCCCTAGTTTGATGCGACTTTGATACAGCTTCAGTGCCAGAGAGTGTAAAAGTCGTATCCAAGTCACTTCAAAGTCATATAAATGTCGAATTCCAAAGTCATACTGAAAATCGTGCAACTTTGAAGTCAGCTAGTGTAAACCAAGCCTAATGCCGTGTACACACGGGCGGACTTTTCGTCCGGACTGGTCCGACGGAACGAATCCGTTGGACAATCCGACCATGTGTGGGCTTCATCGGACCATTAGCGGACTTTTTCTGTCGAAAATGAGACGGACTTTAGATTTAGAACATGTTTCAAATCTTTCCGATGGACTCGAGTCCGATCAAAAAATCTGTTCGTCTGTATGCTAGTCCAACGGACAAAAAAAGGATGCTAGGGCAGCTATTGGCTACTGGCTATGAACTTCCTTATTCTAGTCAGGTCGTACGTCATCACGTTCAAACGCCCGGACTTTTGAACAGACTTTAGTCCGTTCGTGTGTGCGCAAGTCCGGTCGTTCGCAAGTCCGTCGTAACTCCGGTGAAAGTCCATTGGACGTTTGATGCTGAAAAGTCCGCGTGTGTGTACACGACATATCAGACCAAAAGGCAGAAAGTAAGGGAAGTTAATTGTTAAGATTTACAAATACTTTAAGTCATTTTATGAGGTTAAAAAATGAGAAATGTGGAGAGATCCATTTGCCTGTTACTTAATCTAGTATTAACTATTTTTTTAACAGTTATCTAGACTGAACTTTACTTTGTAATTAACAGCTCTGAATCTGAATTTTTTATATGATTAATGAAGTACAGAAGTGTGATATTTAGTGCATGCTTCTCAATTATGAACAAATACCCATTTGATGAAAGAACAGTTCCATTTGGCGAAGGGATGTCAAACACAAGTAAAAAGCTGATGTCTCTCGTGGATAAACCACAAGATCAAAGTTTTGTTTTATTAAAAAAATATAAAAAGAGTGTCTTAAGCTTGGAGTTGAAAGAGAACATTTGCATTTAAATAGGAAGATTAATGGCTGAATGTTTGACGCTCAGCCACAATATTTTTTTTTTCAATATATACATTTTTGTTGCATTGTTGCATGTATGTATATTTAAATAAATATGTGCTGCATTATTTTGGCTTTTTTAACAAATGTAACTAGCAAAAGTATGGGTATTATATAAACAAAATTTAAAAAGTGTTTTAACAGACAGTATGTGCAGGAGAGGAGATTGCAGGGTATGACATGGGGAAGTATGTGCAGAAGAGGTGTTTGGAGGGTATGACTTGGGGTAGTATGTGCAGGAGAGGGTATGACACTGGACAATTTGTACAAAAGAAGAGTCTGGAGAGTATGCTATGAGGTAGTATGTGCAGGAAAGGAGTGAAGAAGGTATGACAACAGGCAGTATATGCATCAGAGGGTATGACAGTGGGCAATATGTACAGGAGAGGAGTTTGGAGGGTATAACATGGGGAAGTATGTGCTGAAGAGGTGTTTGTAGGGCATGGCATGAAGTAATCGTGCAACTTTGTACAAGAATGGGAATAACAGTGGAAAATTTGTGCAAGAGAGGATTTTGGAGGGTATGACATTGGTGTAGTATGTGCAGTAAAGGAGTGAAGGGGGTATGATAACAGGCAGTATGTGCACCAGAGGGCATGACAGGGTATTATGTTCAGAAATGGGTATAACAGTGGGCAATATGTGCAGGTGAGGAGTGTAAAGGGGATGCCCATGGGAAGTGTGTGCAGGAGAAGAGTGTGGAGGGTATGAGAGTGAGCAGTGTGTGTAGGAGAGGAGTGTGGAGAGTATGACGGTGGGCAGGTTCTGCGGGAGAGGAGCATGGAGGGGATTCAAGTGGGCAGAATGTGCAGCAAAGGACTGCAGAATGTATGACAGTGGGCAATATGTTCAGGATAGGTGTGGAGGGTATGACAGTGGGAAGGTTGCGCAGGAGAGGAGAGTGGAGAGTATGACAGTGGGCAGGTTGTGCAGGAGAGGAGGGTGGAGGATTTTTGTCAGAGAAATAGTGTTCAGAGAATAGACCATAGAAGTAATGGCAATCTTGCCAGTAGAAGAAATGGACGCCACAGGTGCATCATGTGATAGATGGTTCCCCCTGCTGGCCTATAAAAGGCTGCCTTTGACTGACCCAAGTTGCTGGATTGTCTTCAGCTCTTCCCTGTTCCTGCGTTATACTTTCAAGTGATTCCTGTTGTGACCTCGGCTTGCCTCCTCACCTGCTCTGATCTCCTCTACAGTGTTTGACCCCCGGCTTGGCTCACGGACTTTGCTATACTTGCACCTGCCTGATTACCAGTGTTTGACCCCCGGCTTGGCTCTTGGACTTGCTATACTTGCACCTGCCTGATAACCAGTGTTTGACCCTCGCCTTGGCTTATCACTTACCTGTGATTGACCCTCAGCTGGCCTCACCACAGCCTCCAATCTGCTCTCCTGTGTTCTACCCTTAGCCAGGCTTTTACTAGTGTCCAGATTACTCCTTGTCATCTTCTCAAGCAAAGTCTCCAAGTGATCATCAGCTCAAGCCTTCTCAACCTGCTGTCAACCCATGCTTCATTGAGCCCTTTACCTCCTTCAGGGGTATACTGCGCTTACCCGCAAGGGGAGCCTCTTTCAGCATCTTGGCCTCGGAAAAGGTACCTAACAATTTTACAGTGGGCAGTATGTGCAGCATAAAGGTAGACAGTGGGCAATAAGTTCAGGATAGGCATGTGGAGGGTATGACAGTGACCAGTGTGTGCAGGAGAGGAGCGTAGAGAAAATGACAAAGGGCTGTGTGTGTAGGAGAGGAGTGCAGAGGGTAGGAAAGCGAGCAGTGTGTACAAGAGAGAAATATGGAAGATATGACAGTTGTTTGTGTGCAGGAGGGCATGACAGTGGGCAATATGTTTAGCATAGGCGTGTGGAGGGTATAACAGTGGCCAGTGTGTGCAGGAGAGGAGTGGGGTGAATATGACAATGGGCTGTGTGTGTAGGAGAGGAATGCAGAGGGTATGACAGTGAGCAGTTTGTGCAAGAGAGAAATACAAAAGATATGACAGCTGTCAGTATGTGCAGGAGGGTATGACAGAGGGCAGTATATGCAGGAGGAAAATATAACAGCAGATTTGTCGTTGAGATATAGTATAATGTCGTGTACACACGCAAACTTTTCAGCATCAAATGTCCGACGGTCTTTCCGACGGACTTTCGATGGAGTTACGACGGACTTTTGGACGACCGGACTTGCCCACACATGAATGGACTAAAGTCCGTTTGAAAGTCCGTTGGTATGAACATGATGATGTACAAAGGGACGGGAATAAGGAAGTTCATAGCCAGTAGTCAATAGCTGCCCTAGCGTCCTTTTTTGTCCGTCGGACTAGCATACAGACGAACGGATTTTTCGACCGGACTCGAGTCCATCTGAAAGATTTGAAACATGTTCCAAACCTCTACTCCGTCTGATTTTCAACAGAAAAAGTCCACTGAAGGTCTGACGAAGCCCACACACGGTCGGATTGTCCGACGGATTCATTCCGTCGGACCAGTCCGGTCGAAAAGTCCACCCGTGTGTACACGGCATTAGTGAACCTTTTCTGGTCCTAGGCTGCTACCTCTGTGAAAACAACAAAGGCAGTGCTTACCAAACAGTAAATTCTTAGGTGCGCACTGATGAGCACCTGGGCACTCTTTTGTCTAGAGGTGGCCATCTTGGTAAAGGCAGAGCTTTGCTTCCTCATGTCAGACCCTCCAATGATGAGAACAGTGAGCAGCACAGTAATTACATCACGGATTCTCACTCTGAATCTTGTGGGATTAACCATGAGAGACAGCAGTGCCTTAGATCTCTATATACAGATATACAGCTATGAGGCTGTAGGCACAGGAGTGCCTAGGCACATTCATATACCTGAAAGTGTACTGCTATTTTTCAGGAGGAATTAGAGACAAATATGTACATGTTCAGTGTACTACTTAAGCATAATTGAAGTAGAATTCTAGGCTAGGACTAATTGGGCTTAAAACTGCTTAAAACAATACTTACCAATTGTCAAGGTGCTCTGGTTTGGTCATGTGATCGCCCTAGCAAGACAACGGATGGAATGCCTGAACAGTGACGACACCCAAAAGCTTACTATTGGGCATTCATTGTTGGCTGTTCCTCCTCCCCCTGAAACTGGCAACTAGGATCATGTGATCATGATCAGACACCCTGAGAATAGGTAGGTATGTGCATTCTTCTTCTACAGGGCAGTTAGTATAAGTGTTAGAGTGGAGGTGGGAGTATTTTAAGCTTAGTTAGTTGTAGTTAGGAATTCCACTTTAGTACTTCCAAATGATCCATATAATATAGCAAATACTGTATTTATTGGCGTATAACACTCACTTTTTCACCCTAAAAATTGGGTGCAAATAGCATGTGCGTGTTATACGCCAATACTTCAATTTTAGATGCCTCGGAGGGGACAGGGAGGGGCGTGGGACGAGCGATGTCAGATTACATACAGTGAGAATCTCCTGTTTACTTGGCAGCCTCTGTAAAAGGAAGTCCCGTGTCCTGGGCCACCCCCCTCCCTGTCCCCTCTAGGCTGCAGATGGGCATCGATTAGGCTGCACTGATGGCAATGGCGAGGCTGCTGCATTGATGGCAATGGTGAGGCTGCTGCATTGATGGCAATGGTGAGGCTGCTGCATTGATGGCAATGGTGAGGCCGCTGCATTGATGGCAATGGTGAGGCTGCATTGATGACACTTGTGAGGCTGCAGATGGGCATTGATGAGGCTGCATTGATGGCAATGGTGAGGCTGCTGCATTGATGGCAATGGTGAGGCCGCTGCATTGATGGAAATGATGAGGTTGCATTGATGGCACTTGTGAGGCTGCAGATGGGCATTGATGAGGCTGTATTGATGGCAATAGTGAGACTGCAGATGGGCACTGACACTTATTTTGCTTCAAAGTTCCTTATTTAAAATTACATTTTTTTCCCTGAAACTTCCCTCTTAAAATTAGTGTGCGTGTTATACACCTGTGCGTGTTATACACCGATAAATACGGTAATTGCTTTCTGAGATTATGTCTGTTTTAACCAGCTGACAAAAATGGTTTGCCCTAGCTGTTCACAGTGTCCATGCACATGAGGTTTTTTTTTTTTTTCTGTTTTACTATTACAAAAAAAATGTAATAGCTTCAAACTTTATCGTATTGATCAATTGACCATAGGCGCTCAGGATCTGGAGGGAAAGCGAGGTGAATATCTGCTGGGAAACAGTTTTAGGATCACAGATATCTCTGTGGATGTGACTCCTATGGGTTTTTTGCTTGTACTGTTAATATCTTATTCGAGAAGCCTAATGTATCAAGTTGCAGTATAATATAACACATGACAAAGTGTGATTTCAAGCGCTATTATCAGATGTGATAATAATCTTTGATATGTCAAAGAGAGAAAAGGTTTTAATTCCTAGAATTTTTCCTTGAGCTTTTAAGACATGAAAACTTCCTTTGCAAAGCATACGCTGGTGCATGATTTATTTTATGTATCCTGGGTACATATTTGCCAGACATTCATCAATCACATTGCTTTTTAAAAAAAAATAGGATGAAGGTGTACTTGGTGGTGAATAGGATAGCCAGCAAATGGACAGCACATGCCACATTTACAGATTTTTTTAGTTCTTACCTGAACAGAGAATGTGCCAATCAAAGCCATCTATAACGCTAAAACATGTGTTTTACAATGTTTAAGCACTAGGTTAAATAAGATAGTGGTGTCTTTTTATTTTTTACATAAAAATATCTAAAGTAAAAAAATGGTATCCCTTCAAACAGTACTATGCTAGGAGTGGGCTGGTATCCCCATGACAAGGAGGTAGCAAGTCTGAAGCTTTCTATCATGATACCAATCTACATGGTTTTCAGCATTATGGAGGTAGGGGTGTCTAAAAAGCCCAGTGCCCCCCTCCCCCGAAACAAAGTGGTTACACCTTCCAAATGGGGGGCTCATGTGACACCTATCCACATCACATGAATTTAGGTAGGTTAGTGTCAAATTCTTTGTGGACTAGTTTTAAGTTTTTATCTAAAATTAACCAAAATTAAATGTTCACTGTACATATGAAACAGACAAAAATGAAGTTGTATCAAAAGCCCAAACTTTGTTTTTACTCTTTTGGATTAAATATGGAATGGTTAAAACACCTATATATTTTTCTGTCCCTTCACTTCCTGTCCTGTTTGGGGTGATAGGAAATTTCTTCAAAGGTATTGGAAATCTCCTTTTCCACACGATCGGATTTTCCGACGGGAAATGTTGGATGTGAGGTTATTGGCGGTAAGTCCGACCATGTGTACGCTCCATCGGACATTTGTTGTCAGACTTTCCGCCAACAAATGTTGGGTAGCATGTTCACAAATTTTCCGTCAACAAATGTGTGTTGTCGGATTTTCCGAGCGTGTGTACACAAGTCCGTCGGACAAAAGTCCAAAGTACAAACACGCATGCTCGGAAGCAGAAGCGGTCGGTCTTGTAAATTAGCGTTCGTAATGGAGAATTAACATTCGTGACGGGGCAAATTATGAAATCTCCAAATGCAGCGCACAATTCTCTTCTTCTTTAATGGGATAATAATGAAGCTGCTTTGCTGGTGATACTGATGGAGTTTTTGCAAACAAATTTTCAAAGGCTTTTTTTTCTAGTGATATCAAAAATAATATTATTTTGTTTTGTTTTTTATTTGTGCTAGTTACCACAACACCAATATCCTGTAGTTTTTTAAGAACAAAGTTACAACTATGTTGGTGTCCCTTGTCAATTTTACATTGTATTTTTTTTGTATTTACCAAATCAAATCATTATTCAACCAAATAAAAATGTCAAAGCAATAACTCCAAGGCCAATAATAAATAACACATTATCTCCTCCGATTCCGCAACATGGCTGGTTGACGAATGGCCGTTCACAAAGGAACTGAAAAGCACGAAATTAAAAGTGATAAATGAAAAACCCGAAAAGAAAAGCGCAAATCAACACTCACCAAACTTCTACTAACAAGAAATTAGCAGAAGGAGCCCAAAGGGTGGCACTAAAGAGCTGAAAAACCACGTAGTACATCTAGTCCATCACTACGTTGGTAATTGTTGGCCAACATTTGTGTGACCGTGTGTATGCAAGACAAGTTGGAGCCAACACCCTTCGGACAAAATTCCATGGTTTTGTTGTCAGAAAGTCCGATCGTGACAGGTGTTAAGACAGGTGTAACCAGAACAATTATCCACAATAGAGAACTTCTTCTTTTTTACTGTTCTAGGTACAAGTCAGATTTTTTTTTTTCCATCACTTCCTTTTTCAAGGGTAATTGGGACAAACAGAAAGAGTGAATCACAAAGAACACTAAAAACCTGAAAGGGGTTTTAACCTGTTGTGATTAGAGTTGCGCACAACGGAAAAACTTGTTTTGCTTCAGATTAATTTGTTAAATTATTAATTTTTTTTTGTCGCATTCGTTATGTTAGAATAATTAGTTTGCTAAATTCACTTCGCATATTCAGATTTGTTTTGTATATTCAAATTTCTTTTGTATATTCGTTGTTCCAAATCGATTCATGTTTGAAAAGTTATTTCAGAAGATTGGCTTTGTTTAACATGTTAATTTATTTTAGGAGATTACTTATGCACTCGGTTTGGATTGGATGGAGGTAGATCCATCAGAATCTTTGAATTATAACATAACAAATGGAACAAAATAGAACAAAATGAATTGCTAATTTTTACATTATGTTATGATTTGGAGAGTCTGATGAATCCACCTCCATCCAACCCAAACACAATAAGTAGGAACCATCATCTTATTTCACTTATATACAGGGCCGTCTTTAATATTGATTGGACCCTGGGCAAACGTTTTCTTGGGCCCCCCCCCATACAATTTCGCTCTCCACCTGCTCTGAGACATAAATAGCAGCTAGACTTAAAATCGGTTTACTCTATCAGATCAGGCAGCAATTGCGATTGGTTGCCAGAGGTTACAGTTTATCATTACCGCTTACTGACTGGTTGCTAGAGGTTACAGCACACATTACGGCTCGCTCACTGATTAGTTGCTAGATGTTACAGCACATGATTTCTGCTTGTTCATTGGTTGCTAGAGATTACTGTACAGTAATACTACTCACTGATTGGTTGCTAGAGGTTACAGCACATCATCTCCTCACTGCAGGGGGCATGATATACATATGAATGCCACCTTTATTTACATATCTATGTTGCTATATCTATATCGGATACTGCTATTTACATATGAATGCTGCTATTTACATATAGATGCTGCTATTTACATATGAATGCCGGTTATTTACATATAAACACAGGGTCTACAGGTGAGTCATCTGTACACAACAATAGGGCAGAGCTGGGCAGCATTAGTAGTAGCATTTCACACTGAGATATCAGGACACAGCAAGGGACTAAAACTTCAAGAGACAAGGGAATTTAAACTGGGATAGTTGGCAAGTATGATGCAGCTGCTTTGGGCCCCACAACAATGACAGGGCCCAGGGCAGCTGCCCCTTTTGCCCTGCCTTAAAGACAGCCCTGCTTATATACCTTACTGTATTTACTGCAATATGTAACTCAATCGTCATTATTGAAAAAGAAAGGGGTTTTAATCTTTGCAAACCTAAAAAAAAAAAAAAGTTGGGGCTTTAGATAAACTTTGAATGAATTTGTTCTTGATTTAACTCCTAATATTTTCTTGCTCTATCAGTGACTAAAAATGTCATTCAGAAAATCTTCTCAAGTGCAGGATCCCAAAAGAGGTATCAAAATCTCCTCCTTCCTCCCTTCCAACTTTTAATTGAGAAGTGGATAGTATCCAGATGCTATGATGGTTTCATGTGTGTAGGGAACAACGGGGAGATGTCTGGAAGCCCATTTTTGGCACTAATACTGTATAAAATTACATTAATGACTTTTAATGAACACACAATTGCATTTTTATATCTGCCTAAAATTCCGTTCTAAGTTGATAAAATAAAACATTCTAGCAGCTTTCAAAATAATTTATCATCAGCTTCAGTGTCCACCTCCGAAAACGGCTCTGATATTGTCAATACTAATTTCATTATCTTTGGAGTAATTACAACTTCATAATTTAAAAGTCTAATTTATGTTGACAATGCTTGTACTGATTTTGTGATTATAAACGATGCCTGATCTTTTGTTTCTAATTAAAGAAGAGCTCCGCTAAGCACCATTTGCATCTGGAATGATGACAAAAACCCCAGGGTGATTTCAGAAAAACAATAAGGCAACACCTTACATACTCAGATCTAGAAATTTGGAGGAAAAAATAAGACACTTAAAATAATTTTTACAATAAAGATTTTTAGACACTGCAGACCAAAAATGTTTCTATTTTCATATTCCACCACTACACAGAGGCAATAGATTTCTTCCAATAGTCTCAAAGCAAACAGAGCACAGGCGACATTTATTTGGGGTGTTTGATTCTGGAGACCAACTCATAGGCATATCAGAGCCCAATAACCCCCAATACTTTATGCATAGATTGTATGACACATATTCAGAGATATAATCATCTACTGTATATACCAATAGCTTTTAGCAAAGAGTTTTTAGAGCCGTGTTAAGATAAAAGACTAAAACTTCGTAAATTTACAGTATTTTCGGTCCAGCACAGAATGAAGGGAAATCAGTGTAATATCATTCCAGGTTGGTCCACTCTTGCCCGTGCTGATCTAGGTACAGTAAAAAGGATGATGGATGGAAAACTACGTTTTATTTAAAAAAAAATCCATCAAAATCAATACAACATGAGATATGAGACTCCTAATGTGTTTCATGCTAAAGAAGGCTTAATCATAGAGTATCTATTGTAACACGATGCTTCTATCTATTCAATACTGGCCACTTTCACCCCCTTCCTGCCCAGGTCAAGTTTCATCTTTCAGCCCTGTTGCTCTTTGAATGAGAATTGCGCGGTCATGCTACACTGTACCCATATTACATTTTTATCATTTTTTTCCACACAAATAGAGCTTTCTTTTGCTTTATTTTGGTGGTATTTATTCCCCATTGGGCTTTTTTTTATTTTTTGCTAAATAAATGAAAAAAACTGAACATTTTTGAAAAAAATTAAAAACATTTTTTTCTTTGTTTCTGTTATAACATTTTGCAAATAAATAATCTTTCTTCATAAATTTAGGCATGTAAAATCAGTGTTTATTATGTGGTCTGTAGGAAAGTTATAGAGTCCATAAACTATGGTATACAGTATATCTGAAAGTTGATTCATCCTTAAGTACAGACGGCCTATCTTATTTCTTGAGGCCCAAAAAAAAAGGCAGGACGGTACAGATATTCCCCAAATTACCCCTTTTTTGGAAAGTAGATAGTCAAAGGTACTTAGTAAGAGGCATGGCAAGCTTTTTGAAGTTGTCATTTTTTTGTCACTTTTTTTGGAAAACGAAGAAATTTTAAAAAACTTTTATTCACAATTTTCTTTTTTACATACTTGCACCAGTGCAATACAACATCATCAAATAACTGGCATGGTGGTCAAATACATATATATATATATATATATATATATATATATATATATATATATATACACATATATGGCTTTTTTCAGCGGGAACGCGGGGAAACGCAGTTCCGGCACCTCCAGCACTGAATGTATGTAATAGTATGGGGTGTGGGGTGTGCTTGGGGGTCTATTGATGTTGTCTGCTGGGGGATCTATTGTCACTGGTGGGGATCTGATTTTGTGTGAGTGTCTATTGTTGCTGATGGGGAATCTATTGTTGCTTGGTGGGGGTGTCTTATGTTGCTGGGGTGGATATTTTGTTGTGGGTGGTTCACTGTTGCTGCAGGGAATCTATTGTTGTTGGGGTGGAGTCCATTGTTGCTGGCGGAGTCTATTGTTGTGTGGGGATCTATTGCTGGGATTCTATTGTTGCTGGCTGCAGGGGATCTATTTTACTGCTTTTCTTTTTATCATTAACATGTTCCATACAAATGATTTAGCACCACAAAATGATACTTGGTTCTGTATTCTCTAAAAGGGGCAGTACTGGTAGGTGGGTAGGGGGTGGAATCAAGGGACGGTGGTCATAGGTGGGTAGGGGGCAGAGACAAGGGGTGACTCGGATGGGGGGAGTTCCTGCACCTATTCTCAGAGAAAGAAAGCCCTGTATACATATATATATATATATATAGACACACACACACAGTATCTCACAAAAGTGAGTACACCCCTCACATTTTTGTAAATACTTTACCCTTAGGGGTGTACTCACTTTTGTTGCCAGCGGTTTAGACATTAATGGCTGTGTGTTGAGTTATTTTGAGGGGGCAGCAAATATACACTGTTATACAAGCTGTACACTCTCTACTTTACATTGTAGTAAAGTGTAATTTCTTCAGTGTTGTCACATGAAAAGATAAAATAAAATATTTACAAAAATGTGAGGGGTGTACGCACTTTTGTGAGATATTGTATATATATATATATATATATATATATATATATATATATATATATATATATATATATATTCATACTTTTTTTAATTGTTTTTATTTTTTTATTTTTTTTTATTACTTTTTTTATGATTTTTTTTAAACACACTGTGACCAGAGCAATAAAGTGTTACCATAGTAACATTGTACTACTCTGGGAAAGTGATCAGGATTTTTTGTATTTTTTTTTATTTTTACACATTATGATTGCTTATACCAGTGAATTTCACTGTTATAAGCAACCTTTTTTACTGAATGAAATTGATTCATTCAGTGTAGAAAGTTGTGATTGGCTGCGATTGGTCTGTACTATGTGATCGCTTTGGCTAATCACAGCTAGCAACACAATTGTACACAATGAATGGCATGAAAGGAAGCCATCCAGTGTTTACAATTGTCATGTGATCTGCTGTGATTGGTCACAATGATTGCATGGTACCAGCAATGGCCCGATACAGTGATCTGTCATTGGCTGTGTCCAATTGACACAGTCAGTGACAGATCATGCCACAGCATGGCCTGTGGTGTGCGCAAAAGGCACATTCCAGGAGGAGGTCATATGACATTGAATCAGAATGACGAAGGTCCCACCCAGCCATCATTTGACAATAGACTGGGCGGGAAGTGGTTAAACGTGTATGGCTCGCCTTCCATCCAGAGGACTAATCATTACAGCTGAGAGCTATCATTAGTTACATCGTCTCATATAAAGTTAAAGAATAAAAACATAAACATGCAAAGTCACTTAAAAACATGACCTTATAACAGCAGTTGCCATCATATACACTCCCTAGACACTTATTAGGTACACCTGTTCAATTTCTTGGTAACACAAATTGCTAAACAGCCAATCAAATGGCAGCAACTCAGTGCATTTAAGCATCTAGACATGGTGAAGACGACTTGCTGAAGTTCAAACCAGGCATCAGAATGGGGAAGAAAGGGGATTTAAGTGACTTTGAACGTGGCATGGTTGTTGGTGCCAGATGGGCTGGTCTGAGTATTTCAAAAACTGCTGATCTACTGGGATTTTCACACACAACCATCTCTAGGGTTTACAGAGAATGGTCCGAAAAAGAGAAAATATCCAGTGGGCGGCAGTTATGTGGACCAAAATGCCTTGTTGATGTCAGAAGAGAATGGGCAGACTGGTTTGAGATGATAGAAAGGTGACAGTAACTCAAATAACCCCTCGTTACAAGGTATGCAGAATACCATCTCTGAATGCACAACACATCAAACCTTGGAGCAGATGGGCTACAGCAGCAGAAGACCACACCGGGTGCCACTTCTGTCTGCTAAGAATAGGAAACTGAGGCTACAATGAGTCTCGATTTCAGCTGCGACATTCAGATGGTAAGTAGGGATGGGCCGAACACCTCCCGGTTCGGTTAGCATCCAGAACATGCGAACAGGCAAAATTTTGTTCGAACACACAAACACCGTTAAAGTCTATGGGACTCGAACGTGAAAAATCAAAAGTGCTAATTTTAAAGGCTAATATGCAAGTTATTGTCATAAAAAGTGTTTGGGGACCCGGGTCCTGCCCCAGGGGACATGAATCAATGCAAAAAAAGTTTTAAAAACAGTCCTTTTTTCGGGAGCAGTGATTTTAATAATGCTTAAAGTGAAATAATAAAAGTGAAATATTCCTTTAAATTTCGTACCTGGGGGGTGTCTATAGTATGCCTGTAAAGTGGCGCGTGTTTCCCGTGTTTATAACAGTCCGAGAGGAAAATTACATTTCTAAAGGAAAAAAAAGTCATTTAAAAGTGCTAGCACTAGTGCCGGCTATTAATGAATTGTCGGTCCCGACAATACAAATAAAAGTAATTGAAAGTCATTGAAAAATGAAAAAAAAAATGCGTGGGGGTCCCCCAAAATTCCATTACCAGGCCCTTCAGGTCTGGTATGGATATTAAGGGGAACTTCGCGCTAAAATTTAAAAAAAAAATGGTATGGGGTTCCCCCTAAAAATCCACACCAGGCACGCAACCTGGCAGGCCACAGGAAAAGAGGGGGGAAAAGAGAGCGCCCCCCCCTCCTGAACCGTACCAGGCCACATGCCCTCAACATGGGGAGGGTGCTTTGGGATAGCCCCCAAAGCACCTTGTCCACATGTTGATGGAGAGAAGGGCCTCATCCCCACAACCCTTGCCCGGTGGTTGTGGGGGTCTGCGGGCGGGGGGGCTTATCGGAATCTGGAAGCCCCCTTTAACAAAGGGGACTTCCAGATCCCGGCCCCCCCGTGTGAAATGGTAATGAGGTACATTGTACTCCTTCTATTTCACCCAAAAAAGTGACAAAAAAGGTAAAAAATATATAATAAAAAAAAAATTCCAGCGATGTAATCCTTCTACGATCCACGAACGATACAGCCTCCTCCATAGGAGGCACCCGGCAGAATGACGTGCGACTTGGATGACAGTTCTTAAATAACCGAGGGCGGGGCCACCTGTGAGGTGATGGGTGACCCCGCCCCCCTCTGACACAAGGGGAAATGCCAGGGTTACCCAGTGACATGTACTGGTGACCCCGCCCCCTCTGACACGTCACGAGAAACCCCCGTTGCGTCAGAGGGGGCGGGGTCACCAGTACATTTCACTGGGTAACCCCGGCATTTCCCCTTGCATCAGATGGCCGAAAAAACGGCCGTTTTAAAACTTTTTTTTGCATTGATACATGTCCCCTGGGGCAGGACCCAGGTCCCCAAACACTTTTTATGACAATAACTTGCATATTAGCCTTTAAAATTAGCACTTTTGATTTCTCCCATGGACTTTTAAAGGGTGTTCCGCGGCTTTCAAATTTGCCGCGAACACCCCAAATTGTTCGCTATTCAGGGAACGGGCGAACAGCTGATGTTCTAGTCAACTCGAACAGACATCCCATACCTAATGGTATGGTCAGAATTTGGCATACAAAACATGAAAGTATGGATCCATCCTGCCTTGTATAAATGGTTCAGACTGGTGGTGTAATGGTGGGGGGGATATTTTTTTGGCACACTTTGGGCCCCTTAGTACTAATTGAGCATTGTTTAAACACCCCAGGCCAACCTGAGTATTGTTGCTGACCATGTCCATCCGTTTATGACTACAGAGTACCCATCTTCTGATGGCTCCTTCCATGTCACAAAGGACAAATCACCCCAAACTGGTTTCTTGAACATGACAATGAGGTCACTGTACTCCAATGGACTCCACAGTCACCAGATCTCATCCAATAGAACACATTTGGGATGTAGTGAATGGGAGATTTGCATTATAGATGTGCGGCCAACAAATATGCAGCAACTGCGTGATGCTATCATGTCAATATGGACCAAAATCTATGTGGAATGTTTCCAACACCTTGTTGAATGTATACCAGGAAGAATTAAGGCAGTTCTGAAGGCAAAGGAAAAAAAAACCTGGTACTAGCAAGGAGTACCTAATAAAGTGGCTGATGAGTGTACAGTATATCCTGATTGATGTAACTATAGAAGATCTAGTTTCCTAGTAAAAAAGATGCTCAGACACATCCAGACCCTGGTTAAAGCCCATAAACAATGCCATCAGACCTTCTACAGAGTGCACCAGTATGTAGATACAGGATGGGCGATGCCACACCTTCTGTGGATTCCGACCATTTCCAGTCATTTTGTGTAATTATATATGAAAGTAAATGTGTGAGACTTGTATGTGCTCAGCTACAGTAATCTCTGCACTTCTTGATTATTCAAGTTGTAATTGTCTTTTTGTCTGAATGTGAATAAATAAATTGATAAAAATTAAAAAAAAAAAGCAAAAATATAAAAGCAAAAACATCAAAAGTATGTAGGATGGGTGTAGGACATATGAATACAGGACCAGGATCTACAATTGTAATCAAGTCAAAACACACTCAAATCATAGTAGTGCACCTAGGACAGATTAGCTACAAGGCACATGAACAGAATACAGACCTTGGCCATCTCAATCTCTTAAAGTTTTTAATAAAGCTTATATGTTTCCAGACTACTTGAAAGAACAGATATTGACTAAATCAGACCAGTATACAGTTCATTCATAAAAATGGGTCTGGTCCCACTCGAAATTCAAGCCTCCTGAAGCTCTAGTATGCTCAATGAAAATCCATTATACCTCCCTTTCATGTAGCCTTTGGAACACATCTCCACCCCTCCTGGGGGTTTTAACCTTCTGTATTCACTAAATCTTTAGGGCGGTTTTGTCACCACAGTGACCTTCATAAACTGCAATCAATCCCTTTCAATCAATCAATCAATCAGTAATCATACAAATGAGCATCTCATCAATCTCTAAATCAATCTCCTTGTGGTTCTACCAGCATATCTGGGTTGATTTAATAAAGGCAAACAGGCTCTTCCCTTTGCAAGAGAAGTTGCATATTGCAACAAAAGTTACATTTTGCATGGGAATTTTCGCCAGAACTTAGTGAACGTGGTAAAATTCAAATCAATCATGTGCAATGAAAATTAAGCAAAAAAAACCAACAGCCTTTTTGCTTGAACATGATTGGATTATGGATGTCGATAGATGGTAGATTTTACTACTTTACTTTTCAATATATGAGCACAACAACATCTATTTCAGCCACTTTTATACAGTATCTCACAAAAGTGAGTACACCCCTCACATTTTTGTAAATATTTTATTATATCTTTTCATGTGAGAACACTGAAGAAATGACACTTGGCTACAATATAAAATAACTCAACACACAACCGCTGTCAACAAAAGTGAGTACACCCCCTAAGGGAAAATGTCCAAATTGGGACCAATTAGCCATTTTCCCTCCCCGGGGTCATGTGACTCATTAGTGTTACAAGGTCTCAGGTGTGAATAGGGAGCAGGTATGTTAAATTTGGTGTTATCACTCTCACTCTCTCATACTGGTCACTGGAAGTTCTACATGGCACCTCATGGCAAAGAACTCTCTGAGGATCTGAAAAAAAGAATTGTTGCTCTATATATAGATGGTCAAGGCTATAAGAAAATTGCCAAGACCCTGAAACTGAGCTGCAGCACGGTGGCTAAAACCAAACAGCGGTTTAACAGGACAGGTTCTACTCAGGACAGGCCTCGCCATGGTCGACCAAAGAAGTTGAGTGCATGTGCTCAGCATCATATCCAGAGATTGTCTTTAGGAAATAGACATTGTGCTGCCAGCATTGCTGCAGAGGTTGAAGGGGTGGGGGGGGGGGGGTCAGCCTGTCAGTGCCCATAAACCACACACTGCATTAAAAAGGGTCTGCATGGCTGTCGTTCCAGAAGGAAGCCTCTTCTAAAGAGGATGCACAAAAAAACCTGCAAACAGTTTGCTGAAGACAAGCAGACTAAGGACATGGATTACTGTAACCATGCCCTGTGATCTGATGAGACCAAGATAAACGTATTTGGTTCAGATGGTGTCAAGCGTGTGTGGTGGCAACCAGGAGTACAAAGACAAGTGTGTCTTGCCTACAGTCAAGCATGGTGGTGGGAGTGTCATGGTCTGGGGCTGCATGAGTGCTGTCGGCCCTGGGGAGCTACAGTTCATTGAAGGAACCATGAATGCCAACATGTACTGTGACATACTGAAGCAGAGTATGATCCCCTGCCTTCGCAGCCTGGGCCGCAGGACAGTATTCCAACATGATAACGGCCCCAAACACACCTCCTAGACGACCACTGCCTTGCTAAAGAAGCTGAGGATAAAGGTGATGGACTGGAGAAGCATGTCTCCAGACCTAAACCCTATTGAGCATCTGTGGGGCATCCCCAAACAGAAGGTGGAGGAGCGCAAGGTCTCTAACATCCACCAGCTCTGTGATGTCATCATGGAGGAGTGGAAGAGGACTCCAGTGGCAACCTGTGAAGCTCTGGTGAACTCCATGCCCAAGAGGGTTAAGGCAGTGCTGGAAAATAATGGTGGTCACACAAAATATTAACACTTTGGGCTCAATTTGGACATTTTCACTTAGGGGTGTACTCACTTTTGTTGCCAGCACTTTGTGTTGAGTTATTTTGAGGGGACAACAAACTTACACTGTTATACAAGCTGTACACTCACTACTTTACATTGTAGCAAAGTATCATTTTTTCAGTGTTGTCACATGAAAAGATATGATAAAATATTTACAAAAATGTGAGGGGTTTACTCACTTTTGTGAGATACTGTAGTTCCCTATAAATTGTAGCCAGATATTACTAGTTGTTTTGTGTGTATCAAAATATTTGGAGATATCTCCCTAAATTTGAAGCCTATCTGGACACTATTTTTAACCCTTGTTCTTGAACCCTTGAATATAAGTGGTCTATATATAGTACAGGTAGATAACACTCAAATATTTCCGTAACCTCAGTTGACACTTGTCACTTAGCGAGTTTAATAAGAGAAGTTGTCAGCAACCAATCCCGTATTTTTTTTCCCCCTGCTGAATAGAAGTTCAGAGAAGGATGGTGATTGGTTGTTGTGAGCATTTTCATTTCCAGCATCTCAATTATGCTATCAAATAAAACCCATAATGATCTTGGATCATTAAAATGAAAGTTTGTTCCTGGGCAATGTAAAGTTTATTTGTAAGAATACTCTTCTTTTTTCCTACTAAAACTCCAGCTCCCTTACCTTAACTATATACAAATTGCTTATATTTTTACTCAGCCTGGAAACGCAGTTGATTGATGGTCTCATTACTCTGGTGACCAGGGCTGTAACACAATGTGACAAATAACTGCCATTCTCTCACTCCAAACCAGCAAAAACACTGACTGAATTACAGTAAATAAAGTTACAGAAGTTTTATGATGTCTGTGAAATGACTTTCTCGGCTTTTATTGTGACCATATGTGATGTTTTTTTTCCCTCCAGAAAGGTTACTGGGAAATGTCTGGCAGTATTTAGACACAATGCTTTTGTACGCATCCAGATCACAAAAAATCCTAGATAATTCATATATACTATATATACTGTTATATATATATATATATATATATATATATATATATATATATATATATATATATATATATATATATATATATTATAGTGCAAACGTTCTAGGCAGTTATAAAGAAATGCTGTTAATTAAAAATGCTCTCAAAAATATATATTTGAATTGTTTATTTTTTTTATCAATTTACAAAATGCAAAAAGTGTGCAAACAGAAGAAAAACTGTGGCCTGTTCTATTGCTTTTGGAGCTGCTCAAATTATATCTCTGTGTACCAGAGCATGGGTTGCAGGCTTATCCTGATACAAATCCAGAGGGCTAGTAAATGTAGTATGCTCCTACTATGTACTATGACTAAGTCCCGGTGGGAGGGGAAAAATGCATCAGGATGTGTGATGTAGTGGAGACATGTAGGCTGAGGCCACTCCTTATCATTTGTTCACCTGGGCTGATCAGGTGTTGCGGTGATCCTTTCCTCTTAAGAAGAAAAACCTAAAGCAGATCAATATTTGGCGTGACCAACCTTTGGCTTCAAACCAGCATCAATTCTTCTAGGTACACTTGCACACAGTTTTTGAAGGAACTTGGCAGGTAGGTTGTTCCAAACATTTAGGAGAGCTAACCACAGATCTTATGTGGATGTAGGCTGCCTCATATCCTTCTGTCTCTTCATGTAATCCCATGCTAGATGACTACAGCCTGTGTGAGTGCACAGGTGGGCAGGATTCCTATACACCAGATCTGAGAATAGCTCAGTGCAGTTGTTGCTGTTTGGAGATAGAGCCCCATCTGGATACCCGGTTGTTTTTGTCAGAGACTGCATCCCTTGTGTGGGGATATTCTGGCCCAGAGGACTAGTAAAATCAGAACAGCTACTTAGGCCTTGGAGATCAAGAGAGGGTCTGGGAGGCTGAGAAAGCTGAGGTGGCGAGCGGGTCCAGGTGGGCTGTAGGAAGTACCCATTGCCAGAATATTTGTTTTTTAGCAGGTTTTTTTCCTTACAGTACAGCAGCTAGTAGTGACAATATTGCATTCCATATTTTGTTTAGGTGAACGTGAGAATTTTGATTTATACATTTGCCTTTATTGGTCATTTCTTTCTTCCTCATCAATGTTCTAAAGATTATTTTTTCAATAATAACTTTCTGTTTGCATTACCTACCTTATATTGCACCCAGTGATGTCATCTCTAGGTTTGTGTGCTTCTCTATGCAGGCAGATCATGGCTGGTGGGAGGGAGCAGCAGGGCGCTGTACAAAAACATCACTGCTCCCACCTCAGGGATTCTCTCACAAGCCCTCAGCCCTGATGTAAACAATGGGTTGGCTCTTTTAAGGAGTTATGAAAAAAATCAAAATGCCTTGATGGGTGGATGTCAGCCTGGAAGAGTGGGATTCTTACAAAGGCTGTATTTGCATTTAGACCACCCTAGGTAACACCTGCCTTTAATGCTGAGCCTCCATGATTAAAAGAACTGAAATCCAATAAATGATTGGGGGATTGAGGAGGAAAGGTGAAAGGTGAAAGAAACGGGTTAGATGATGCTAGATGTCCCACAGCTGAGAAATGAGGCTTTACCTGACTTGCTGTACCTGCTAATGCACACGTGAGAAGTTCACAGAATTTTTATTAGGGGAGTTTAATTCTGTTTTAATGGCCATGTAATCTATTTTTCATGAAACCAATTCTTCCTATTTTCTTATGCATTCTTGTAAGGTCCTCCATGGGCTCCTGAACCTCTGCATTTCCCTCTTTTGCTTGGAAAGAGTCTTGCACATTATTTGTGGTCATATGAACTGCTCTATACACAATACAAATCCCATAGTCCATCTTGGGAGTGGGCAAGACAGTGGCTACATTCCTATTAAGAGAATGAATGTATCCACCTTCTAACAGCATGTCAGATCACAGCAGAATTTGGAGATTTGGAGGAGGCTTAGTGCAATTGAAGGGACTTTTCTGAATTAGGAATAAATTGTTTAACCACTTCCCACCCGGTCACTGCACATAAACGGCCGGGTGGGCTATCTCTCCTTCTGAGTGGATGTTCAGGAACATCCCTCAGAAGGAGCGGGATCGCGCGCTCGTGTCACTCGGACACGGCACATCTCAAATTGGCAGGAGGGCTCTGCGATTGGCCCTCCTGATCACATGATGGCCATGTCGAATCACAGCCATCATGGGATGTAAACACAGAGCCAGTTGCTAGGCTATCGGCTCTCCTCTCCTCACACGGAAGTTGTCGATGAGGAGAGGAGAGCGGATCGCTGCAGCCGGCTGGTGATCAGTGAGTATGAGTTGTTTTTTACAGCTTTTTACTCACTGATCACCAGTCTAGTGACCCCCACACATGTAAAAACACAAAGTAAACACAAAGTAAACACACAATGTCCCCAAAACACGTCCCCAAAACACATGACCCCAAAACACATGTCCCCAAAACACATGTCCCCACATAGTAAAAACACCGGTCCCCCACATATGTCCCAGTAAAATCACATGTCCCAATGATTATCTGCACACATATGTCACCTGCGCACATCTGTACATAATTATTTGCGCACATGTGTCCGTGATCACACGAACCAATTATTATACACTTAACGGAATTTTTTTTATCAAAAACATGTAGCAGAATACATTTTGGCTTAAATTTATGACAAAATTTGATTTTATTGGATTTATTTAAAAAAAAACGGAGTCGTGAATAAATACCACCAAAAGAAAGCTCTATTTGTGTGAACAAAATGATAAAAATTTAATTTGGGTACAGCATTGCATGACCGCGCAATTGTCATTGAAAGTGTGAGAGCGCTGAAAGCTGAAAATTGGTCTGGGAAGGAAGGGGGCGAAAGTGCCCAGTATTGAGGTGGTTAAGATTTTTTTTATTTTTAACCAGAGTTTAGTATCACTTTAATCAACAAAACTGAGAGGCCTATGTTAAATGAATAATAATATACATACAGTATATACTACAGTATATACTTTATATACACAGTATATACAGTGGGTATAAAAAAGAATCACCCTCTTTAAAATAATCAAATTTTGTTGCTTTGCAGCCTTAAATTAAGACAGACACATTTTTTTTTCAGCTGTATTTACTCAGTGCAACTTATAACATTTAAGTGAAAGATCACCAACATGTCGGGTAAATAAAAATAAAAATAAAAATAAAAAACAGAATCACTGAGTTGGAAAAAGGATCACCCCCTTATTTTGTTGAAGTACCTTTTGCTTTAATTACAGTCTTTAGTTTGTTGGGATATGTCTCTACTAAACTTTGCACATCCAGACTTTGCTATATTTGCCCACTCTTCTTTTGCAGAACTGCTAAAGTTCAGTTAAAGTGGATGGTGACCGTTTGTGGACTGCAGTCTTCAAATCATTCCACAGATTTTCAATGGGGTTTAAATCTGGGCTTTAACTAGGCCATGCAAAGACATTCAGCTTTTCCTCCTTCAACCACTGTGGGGTCATTTTTGCTGCGCTTTAGGTAATTGTCATGTTGGAAGGTAAACCTTCTTCCTATTGACAACTATCTGGCAGAGGACAGCAGATTTTCCTCAAGAATTTGATGGTATTTTGCCCCATATATTTTTTCTTCTATCCTGACAAGTGCTCCAGACCCTGCTGCAGAGAAACACCCCCGTAACAGGATATAACGACCTCCATGCTTTACTGTAGGAATGGTGTTATTTGGATGGTGAGCTGTATTGGGTTTCCGCCAGACATATATTTGTTGTGAGGCCAAATAATTCAATTTTAGTCTCATCTGACCATAACACTCTTTTCCCATGTGCCCTCAGAATCTTCAAGGTGAGTTTTGGCAAAGCTCAGTCATGACTGCATGTGGCCTTTCTTCAGGGGTGGCTTTTTTCTTGCACCCCTCTCATACAAGACACATTTGTGGAGAATTTGTGATTTTGTCACATGCATACAATGACCACTCTTTGTCATAAATTCCTGCAACTTCTTCAGAGTTGCTGTAGGCCACTTGGTAGCCTCTCTGACCAGTTTGCTCCTGGCACTTCCATCCAGTTTGGAGCGACTTCCTGATCCAGGGAGGGTCTGTGTTGAACCAAATACCTTCCACTTTTTAATAATAGACTTCACTGTGCTTCTAGGCATTGATAAAGCCTTTGAATTTTTTTATCCATCTTGTCCCTGTCCACAACTTTATCCCAGAGATCTTTTGACAGTGCCTTGGCCCCTATAGTTGATTTAAATGCTCCAGGAAAGCACTTTTCATGCTGAGCTAATTAAAATGGCCATAGCTGCTCAAAGCTGAAAGTCAAATGGCTTTGTATGCCATTTAGAAGATGATCAGCTAAACCTGGTTGAGCTTACAAGTCATTATTTGGAGGGGGTCGATCCTTTTTCCAACTCAGTGATTCTGTTTTTGAATTAATATTTTTTCTGACATGTTGGTGCTATATCTTTCACTGTTATAAGTTGCAGTAAATACAGCTGGATTAAACAAAAACTGTGTCTTCATTTCAGGCTGCAAAGCAGCAACAAAATGTGATTATTTCAAAGGGGGTGGGGGATTCTTTTCTATACACACTGTATATACAGTGCCTTGAAAAAGTATTCACACCCCTTGAAATTTTCCACATTTTGTCATGTTACAACCAAAAACATAAATGTATATTATTGGGATTTTATGTGATAGACCAACACAAAGTGGCACATAATTGTGAAATGGAAGGAAAATGATAAATGGTTTTCAATTTTTTTTTCAAATAAACATGTGAAAAGTGTGGCGTGCATTTGTATTCAGCCCCCCTGAGTCAATACTTTGTAGAATCACCTTTCACTGCAATTACAGCTGCAAGTCTTTTTGGGGATGTCTCTACCAGCTTTGCGCAACTAGAGAGCGACATTTTTGCCCATTCTTCTTTGCAAAATAGCTCAAGCTCTGTCGGATTGGATGGGAAGCATCTGTGAACAGCAATTTTCAAGTCTTGCCACAGATTCTCAATTGGATTTAGGTCTGGACTTTGACTGGGTCATTCTAACACATGCATATGCTTTGATTTAAACTATTCCATTGTAACTTTGGCTGTATGTTTAGGGAAGATGAACCTCCGCCCCAATCTCAAGTCTTTTGCAGACTCTTACAGGTTTTCTTCAAAAAGCCTCTCTCTTCTATCCTATAACATACATCCTTGCATGGAGTGTTTCCTTTGGAGGATCCAGGAAAAGCAACATTGTGCTGAGCGGGAGCAGGAGGAAGGTCTGTGTCATCACTGATCGTTTCATCTGTGGCCGAATCTACCCCCCCCCCCCCCCCGTGTGTGCTCATATGATTGCTATAACTTGAGATCCACCTGATCTGGTAAGCGGCGCTGTTTGCTTTGATTTTTGAGGAACAGAACAAAATCATTTGAAACGCTTTACATGCCCCATGAAGTTTTATGTTCGGATATAACACTCACAACAGTCTACAGACTATAACACATAGGATTGCTCCTTTTCTTCTTTATTTCAGAAACTGCTACCAGTGTTTAATATATAGTTTCAATTGCTACATTGTTGGGAATATAAATATTTGTTCATCTTTTGGATACAACATCTACAGCAGTCTATGGACTATATAGGACTGTATTATTCCTTTTTCAGCAATTGTCACTAGGTGTTTCATCACAGTTTCAATTGTTATATTGTTGGTAACACATTATCACATCACTATTTACAATTTTTATTCAATTTTGGTTGCACATTTTTTTTCTTTACACATTTCTATAAGCTGGATATTCTGGTTTTGATTGATGCTGCACCTTTGTTTACGTATTCATTTTTGTATATTGTATTCATTTTTTCATATGCATACAGTTGAGGTTTAGCACAGATTATCTCCTTTATTTATTATTGATCTAGAGAGCTGAAAGCATTAACATCTGCTTCTGGTTTTTGAAAGCACTTTTAAAAAAGTATTACTAAAATATTTGGTGGAATACATCTGCTTGCACACAACGGCCAATCATAATTTAGCTGTCATCCTCAAATGCAATTTGAAAGAATTAAGTAAAGTGTCCCAAAATCAAAAGCATGAAACATGTGCCATGTGACAAATGTGACAAAATTGTATCTGTGGTACTACCAACACACACCTTCACCCGCAACAGTGCAATACATTATTGTTTTTAGTTATTTTTATTTGAAGGGATAGCTTCCTTTTGTGTCTGCTGCTGTATTTATTATGTTTTTTTTTTTTTTTTTCTAGCACATATTGCAAAGTTTTCACAATTTCTGAGTTTGAAAGAATGAAAAGAAGAATTTGAATGAAGCAAGAGGACCTCTTCCATAGAAACGCTTATACCATATGCTCTATTTTTCACACTTCATAAATTGTATTTAAAAGCACCTCTGTAGAAGAAAAGGGGCCTACAAAACTCATTACTTATTTGGTGTCTGTGGTGACTTTCAATATGAAACATTCATGTACATCTTCTGCGCTGGATCAATATGAAACTTCAAACAGTTTTTCAATATGCCTTTAAACCAGAATGGTAGATCTTAGCTGCAGTGGCGGAATTACAGGGCTCGCAACAGTCGCAAGTGCGACTGGGCCCTGTAGTTCTCCGCCACTTCAGGGGGCCCATCAGCCGCCCGCCCTCCGTGTGAGGGGTCCGCCCGCCCACCGTGTGAGGGGCCCACCTGACTGTCCGGAGGTGTGTGTGTGTGTCCATCCATCATGTTTCACTGTGTCGGGAGGGAGGGGGGCTTTCACCCGCTACGCCTGCACAAGAAGCGCTGAGCTGAGGCCTGAGGGACTGTGTGGGCTCCGCCAATGAAGCACACCAATTCACTGAAGGCGGGGGAGGAGCTCTGCCCTCTGCTTCTGCGCAGTGTGCAGTACCTATGGCGGCGTGTGACCTGTCCTGTCCTGAGGCAAGCACAGCATCCTGGGCTGGAGGAGCAGGCACACCCATTCCGAAGGATTGTTTCTGACTTCGTTGTTCTGAGGAGGGGGAATCGATCGATTGATTGGCGGTAAGTCCCCATTTTGCACTCCAATCGATCGATCCCAACCTCCACCACCTCTGCGGCTCTGTCTCTTACGGCTGCACTGGGGACACCGACTGCACTGGGGACACCGGCTGCACTGGGGACACAGGTGGACACGGGCAGGTTGCATTGGTGACACCGGCTGCATTGGTGACACCGGCTGCACTGGGGACACAGACTGCACTGGGGACACAGGTGGACATGGGCAGGCTGCATTGGTGACACTGTCTGCACTGGGGACACTGTCTGCACTGGGGACACTGACTGCACTGGGGACACCGGCTGCACTGGGGACACAGGTGGACACAGGCAGGCTGCATTGGTGACACTGTCTGCACTGGGGACACTGTCTGCACTGGGGACACTGTCTGCACTGGGGACACTGGCTGCACTGGGGACACAGACTGCATTGATGACACCAGCTGCATTGGTGACACCGGCTGCACTGGGGACATAGGTGGCACTGGTGGACACAGGCAGGCTGCATTGGGGAGACTGGCTGCACTGGGGACACCGGCTGCACTGAGGACACAGACTGCACTGGGGACACAGGTGGACACGGGCAGGCTGCATTGGTGACACTGTCTGCATTGGGGACACTGTCTGCACTGGGGACACTGGCTGCACTGGGGACACTGGCTGCACTGGGGACACCGGCTGCACTGGGACACTGGCTGCACTGGGGACACCGGGGACACCGGCTGCACAGGGGACACCGGCTACACTGGGGACACCGGCTGCACTGGGGACACAGCTGGCACTGGTGGACATGGGCAGGCTGCATAGGTGACACTGGCTGCATAGGTGACACTGGCTGCACTGGGGACACTGGCTGCACTAGGGATACAGGTTGCACTGGTGGACACGGGCAGGCTACATTTTTGGGCACGGATAAAGTTGTTGTTAATATTTATTTTCATAACTTAATTCTACATAAAACATTTAAGTGTAATTTCATGAGATAAGTTATGAGGGCGTGTTTGGGGGTGGAATTAGGGGCGGGGCATGGTAGAGGTTGGGTGGGGCAACAGATGGCAAGTAACCCTTGAGGCCTGGCTAGTAGCTCAGGATTTGAAATTTTGAGCCCTGTGTATACAAATGTTTTGCTTTTAATTTCCATTTTAAACTGAATGGGTAGTTTTACAAGGTGATCGTTTACATATACTCAAGTAACCAACTGCAAAATTTCTGTCTAGAATTCCTGGAAGGTCAGCTACAACTTCGCCTTTCTGGTGGTCTTCCAAACAACGTGGGAGGTTAAGGTGGACCCTCACAGGCCGCTCGAAGACTTGCAACGGGCAGCTTTGCAGGTATGTTGAGCCAATATCTGTACCAGATTCATATGTCGATGTCATAGACTCCCATTGATTCCTCCATCAACACACAGTGCTGACAGGGGAATCTGTCCTGCCAAGCAATTGTCTTCTCTCAGCTGGGGGGGGGGGGGGGGGGGGACTAGGGGCAGGCAGGAGAAGACAGTGATTATTGCTAAAGGCTATAGCAGCCATTAGCGATAATTAGGAGAGAATTCGGCAGGCTGGTTGTACCCAAGTTGATCGATCGATCAACTTGGTACATTCGGGCTGCCCATTCGAATCTTGTCCAGTCCCTGCTGAACCGACCAGGATTTAAACGGTCTATGGCCTGCCTAAGACTAAAGCCCCGTAAACACGATTAGAAAATCGTAAGAAAAAATCCACTTTCCAACTTCTAAATCGGTAGAGTTGTCGTTCAGGAATGCAATACAAATACATTACAATACATGACATCACTTCTGAAGTCTTATTCTGTCAAACGAGAATTTTCGTAACTTTAGTAAGCTCTTCATTTTTGATATGAGATTAGCATGCAAAAAAAAACAGAAGATCATTTGTCCGACAATCTCATCATGTGTACCAGGCATAACTGTGGTTCCTGATATATGCATTAAATATGACGCCATCTCTCAGCTAATAAGAGCCCTTACATATGAGCGGTCTGATTGGGTCCGCCTGTCGGGTTTTCATTTAGACCCCATTGGACCCTCCATTCTCCTCTATTAAGTTGTGGGTGTAAATGGACTTGTGACCATTTACAGCCACCTACCTTCAATACGATCCACCAAAAACAAACAGAAGGGGATCCGTTCCCCTCTGCTTGGGTGGACTGGATTGGAGGGCAGTTGGGTGTAAACAGACAGGTGGTTGTGCTTTTACATGTTTCTATTTCCTCCGCAAAGTGCTGCTTTGATGATATATGTACATATATGAATTTATTAAATGACCAATCAATTATTCCAGATCACCATGTGGTGCCAATTTGTGATATATAATTATGTATCCTGGATGTTCATGCTACATGCGCACATATATGTGTGTGTGTGTGTGAATAAAGATGACATTATATATTTTTTTATGTGCTTTTTATTACTGTTACGCATTTTTACACTCTTCTATGTTCAATAAATATGTACTTCTATTAATTTACCGCCACAATGTCACTAGCCTCATTTAAAGTCACAACTTTCCTTCTTTATTTACATGTGATCCTGGAAGGAACATTCTCCCTCCTCAATTTTTTTCCACACTTGTATCAGCATTTGTCCTAGGTACCACAGGATGTATATATGTGTGTGTGTGTGTTGTATATATATATATATTTTTTTTTTTTTTTTGTACCTTGTTGCAATTACTGTTCTGTGCAAAATCACAGTAAAAAGTGTTAAAAAAAAAAAAAACAGACAGGTGGTCCATGTACATCTAACTGCACATATAGCAGAGTGGGCTATGTTATCCACACACTACAAGGAAATGGCATAATGTGCTAGTATTCATCCCATACCAGCACATTATGAAATACTTACCTTGGAACTAAGCCCTCCGGCGCTGTAATGTCACCGCTGAGAGGGCTGACATGTTCCCCAAGTCTTTTTTTCATTTGTGTGCTCCGGGTATCTGATTGGCCGGTGCCACGATGACGTCACTCCCGTGCATGTGTGCAGGAGACCTCAGTTCTGGTACGAAGCTTTGAAGTTCCGGCAAGGTATGCCAGACCTTCAGAGCGCATGCACCAGTGATGTCACTGGCTGCATGCAGGGTGAATATCTCCTAAACTGTGCACATTTAGGAGATATTGATTTTACGTATAGGTAAGTCTTATTATAGGCCTTATAGGCTTACCGGTAGGTAAAAATTAACAAACAGGATTTACAACCGCGTTAATAAAAGATCTGATTAATCCTCAATGATCATCAGCTCCATCTAGGAGTCATAACATGGTATTTCAGGAAAATACTGCATTATGGCCACATAGGAAATAAAAATTTTGCATAGCAATTTTTTATTAAAATTGAAACACAAATAGTTAATAAATATGTTTAACCCCTTAATGACTGAGGGGAAAAAATGTTAATGCCTAATTCTGCACCTTTGACATGTGTTAGTAAAACTGTACATATCATCACAACTACTTTGTGTATCCAGGTGGATTATACCTTTTTTTTTTCAGGATGAATTGGGCTTTCTTTAGGTAGTGAAGGATAATGGATATCTCCTGATTTTTTTATTATTATTATTATAATTATTATTTCTCCTGATTTTTTTTATTTGTAGCTGCTGACTTAAAAAAACGGCGGAACTCCGCTTTAACTAATGGCTAAACGATGGCAGTTGTGGACTGTCTGTATTCCCCATGATGCTCAGCCAGCCATGCTTTATGGGAAAAAGTAATCCAAAATAGTGACAATGGTTATCTAGCATTGTATTGTAGGAAAAACAATGTATCACTGAATACTGAAGTGCAGCATTATTTTTCTTTGGTGTTTATGTGTTTTTAATGCTCACAGCTTAGTTTCTTTTATGCAAAGTAAAACCTAACTAGAGAGTTTATTTACTATACTAGTGTATTTCCCTCGGCGGAGACCCGCTCTCCCTCTTTCCACGGGGTCCTGGCTCTTGATTGGATAGATTGAAAGCAGCGCAGCAATTGGCTCCCGCTGCTGTCAATCAAATCCAGCGGGCTTCGTTTATATGGACGCAAATGCTGGACTCGGGCAAGGTAACCCCCCCGGGAGAGTGCTTCTCTTAGGGGGTTATCTGATTGCGGGGAGGAGCCACCGGGGGGACCCCAGAAGAGGACGATCAGGGCCACTCTGTGCAAAATAAGCTGCACAGTGGAGGTAAGTATGATATGTTTGTTATTTAAAAAATATAAAAAGAACGAGGGTTTACAACCCCTTTAACTTGGGCTTAGGACTGAATATGCCCCACCTACACTTCTTATCCTTCTAATCCTTCACTTTGGGTCACCTTATCCAGGTGGTTCCCAGCAGTCAATTACTAGGCCGCACCATGCTGAGAGTCCATTTACTATAAAGCTTCATCTAAATCGGCTAGTTTTTATTTAGAATGACCCTGGCTAATCCTGGGTCACTTCTATGAAAGTGTGGTTTAATGGATCAATACATTGAATTTTTCAAAATTTGTGTGCTGCCCCAGAAATATAGCTGCACTGAGACGATATACAAAAGTTAATAATAGTTTAAAATATTTTACAGCATTTTGGTTAATAATACCCTAGTTGCCCTGTTCATTGTGAATATTGAACAATGCTAGACTGTAAAATGTGTATCTGTTCATCTCACATGTAATCCTAGGTATTATATATGGAGTGCCTTTCCTGAAGAGCTTGCATACTATGACTCTAATATACTTTTATTTACAGAAAATAAAAAATAAACACTTTTCCATCATAATGTCATCCACGCAGTCCAGGAGTGGTGCTCAGAAACGTAAAAAGGCTAAGGAAGAGCAGATAAAAATTCAAAAACTGCCTAAAATAAGTCATTTCTTTCCCCCCCCTAAAACTGTGGCTGAAAGTTCTAGAGATAGCAGTGAGGAAACTGAAAAAAAGTATTCAGGAAAGTGTAAATATTTCAAGGATCAGTCAGGCGACAGTCAGTGAAGAAACTTGCTCTATTGAATTTTCTCTAGAAGATGACAGCAGTAATCCACTTGAAGGCTGTAGCACAATACAAGACCAACCTCTTGGCACCACCCCAAATACTGATGAAGATGAAGATTTAGATCTTGTGAGCAGTAGAGCATCTTCAGGTGGTGATATTGAAAGTAGTATTGTTGGTGAGCAATATGTGACTGATAGGGGACATTACCCAGTCACAATAACAGATCCAAACGTTAAAAGGTTTATATTAGCTCATGGCCCATGCAGACCTCCAGGACCTTTCCCCCGAGATAATGATACTAAGAAAAGATGCTTTTCTGAAAGTTATTATGAGCAAGTCACCAAGACAGGGCTTAAACTACCTTTAATGTGGCTTTGTTACTCTCCAAAGCTTAATGCAGCGTACTGTGAACCATGCTGGTTGTTTGCAGACCGTAAAAAAGTAGGATTTGAACCTGCATGGGCAAAAGGGATCCAGAAGTGGCAGAGTCTGTCTGCTAAAATTCAGATCCATGAGTCTTCGCAAACTCACATGGAAGCATGTGTAGTTTATGATCAGTGGAGGCGTAATAAAACAATTGATGAGGAAAATGAAAAACAAATTGGACGAGAAAAAAACTTTTGGAGGCAGGTCCTACAAAGAATTGTTAAAGCGGGGGTCCACCTATCTATCGTTTTTTTTTTTTTTTGAGTTCATTCACAAACTTTTCTTCTTAGCATTACATACTCACATATTGTGTGTAATATGTCCGCCTGTGTCAGATTTCGTCGGAAAGAATAACTTATATTATTCACTGCAGGCGGTTTCCATCTTCATTGTGGGCATTTGAAGCCCACAAGCATTTATTTCCTGGATGTGGTGAATGCTGTGCTCCCAGCATTCACCGCTCGTTCCCGCACATGCTGAGTGGCATCCTGGGAAGCCTGAGACTAGCTCCCAGGAGTCTGGGAGAGGCTAGAATCACGCCTACTCCCATGGGAGGAGAACCAGGAAGTGCAAAGACGAATAGAAAAATAAAAGGTAATTACAGCGATTTCAATTTTTTTAAACGGCATGTCAGCATCTAGGCAAGGAAGAGAATACATACAGATATTGTTAAAAATTTGGGTGGAACCCCGCTTTAATGTAACATTAACAATGGCAATGGCTAATCTAGTCTTTCGTGGTCACAGGGAGCGCCTGGGAGAGGTTAACAATGGAAACTTTCTCTCCATTATAGAGCTACTTGCAGAATATGACCCAATTTTAAAGGAACTTCTCCAGTTACCCCAAGGCACATTTAAATATTTGAGCCCCAAAATACAAAATGAGTTAATAGAAATTCTGTCCAAAAAAGTGCAAAGTGAAATTGTTTCTGAAATAAAAAAAACACAATTTTATTCTATAATAATGGACACAACCCAGGACATATCCAAAGTAGATCAGATGAGTCAGATATTTCGATATGTGTCTGTGGAAAGAGATACGAATCAACGAGCCTGCAGTATAACAATAAATGAGGCTTTCTTAGGGTTCCATGCCATTGAAGATCAGAGTGCAGCACAGATTACTAGCTATATTGTTGCCTGCATAGAGAGCAAGGGGCTTGAAATATCAAAGTGTCGTGGTCAGGGTTATGATGGTGCAGCAACAATGAGTGGTGTCTATTCGGGTGTTCAGGCTCGGATAGCAAAGATGGAAAAGAATGCCCTCTATGTTCATTGTGCAGCACACAATCTAAATCTTGTCATTCAGGATGCTGTTTCTGACATACCGGAAGTTTCTAGATTTTTTGATGTGGTGCATAATTTATACACCTTCTTTGGGGAAAGCATACGCAGATGGGCCTTTCTCTCATCATTCACATCTGAATCCTCTGTCACACTGAAACGGCTTTGCCCTACACGGTGGTCTTCTAGACATGATTGCCTGCTTGCACTTCGTTTCCGTTTTCTAGACATCATGCAAGCTTTGTCAAAAATAATCCTTCTTTCATCAAAACCAATAGAAAGAGATGACGCTGCAAATCTAAAAAAGAAAATAGAATCTTTTGAGTTTGTGCTTCTTGTCGCCCTGCAAACTAAAATCTTGAACCATGTGAATGCAATTTCAAAAGCCTTGCAATCAAAAGACATGGAACTGTCTGGAGCAGTGCAGCTCATTCAGAATGCTGTTACAGCCCTTTCCAGCTACAGGGATCATTTTGAGGAAGCCAAAGAAACTGCAGTGACACTTGCAGAAAAGTGGGGAATTGAAGCAAAGTTTTCAAATAAAAGATTTAAAAAAGTAAAGCGCCACTTTGATGAGCTGTGTATGGATGAAAGATTATCTGATCCAGAGGAACGCTTTAAAACAACTGTATTTTATAGATGTTTGGATATTATTATAAACCAGCTGTCAGACCGATTTACAGGAATGAATGCAGTCTTTCATAGATTTGAGATAGTTCAGCCTGCCATTCTTGCTTCTCAATCTGATGATAATCTGATTGCAGCAGCATCAAAACTGCATGAATTTTACAGAGAGGATCTATCACCAGATTTTCCTGTGCAGCTTCTTTCATTCCGTTCAGCACTTCAAGAAGAGGTTCGCAGTTGTTCCACTGTAAAGGATCTTGCTCACCTACTACTTGTTGAAAACAGTGCACTGTCTTCTACTGTCCCAGATGTCTGCATAGCATTACTTTTGTTCCTCACACTTCCAGTAACCGTAGCAACTGCAGAAAGGTCTTTTTCAAAATTAAAACTAATTAAAAGTTATTTGAGAAACACCATGTCTCAACAAAGACTCACTGGACTTGCTTTGTTAAGCATAGAAAATGAGAGAGCTAGAAGACTCAACATTGAAAGCATTATAGATGACTTTGCTGAAGCAAAAGCAAGGCGTCGTCATTTTTAAAGACCGTAGTAAGTTTGCAGTTATATCTGTTCTGTTACAAGTTACACCAAACCAGCCTTTCTCAACCTTTTTACCCCAGAGGAATCCTTTAATAAATTTTCAGGTCTTGGGGAACTTTTACTAAAACCTATCCATTAGGGGTCAATGGGAAGAATTAAGCCTACATTGGTGGTCAGTGGGAAGAATGTCTGTCTTTCTAATGCCCCGTACACACGGTCGGACTTTGTTCGGACATTCCGACAACAAAATCCTAGGATTTTTTCTGACGGATGTTGGCTCAAACTTGTTTTGCCTACACACGGTCGCACAAAGTTGTCGGAATTTCCGATCGCCAAGAACGCGGTGACGTACACCACGTACGACGAGACTAGAAAAGGCCGGTTCAGAACCAAGCGCGGCACCCTTTGGGCTCCTTTTGCTAATCTCGTGTTAGTAAAAGTTTGGTGAGAGACGATTCGCGCTTTTTCAGACTCGTGGCTTTCAGATCGTTTTCTGACGTTCAGTTTGTGCTTGTGGGTTTGTATCTGCTCTTCAGTGCGTGCAGTCAGTTCGTATCGGAGTTTTCTGTGTGATCTTGCCTGCTCGTTGCTGTTTTTCAGGTCGCTCTTCACAGGCCTTGCTGTTCTTCAGTGCGTTCTGTTACTTCGTTCTGAGCAGCCGACCGTTTTCTAGCCATGTTTCGTATGCGTACTCCTCGTACAGTTCGTGTTGTGCGGGGGCTTGGTGTTGGGGTCCTGACCTTGACACAAGTCCAGTCCATGAACAGGGTGGGGGGGAGTTCATGGACCAAGAATTGGTTGCTTCAGCGTGACCAGTTCTGTCATATGCCTTTGCTCCGTGAGAATAATCCTGATGATTTCAGGAACTTTCTCAGGATGACAGACCCCGTATTTCACCGTCTGTTGGCTTCGCTGACCCCCTATATCAGCAGTCAGGATACCTGCATGAGGCAAGCCATCACTGCGGAGCAGAGGTTGATCGCTACCTTGCGGTATTTGGCCACAGGGAGAAGTCTGCAGGACCTCAAGTTCTCGACAGGCATCTCCCCCCAGGCTCTTCTTTGTGGACATTTACTGCTTGTGTTTGTTTGAGCTGACCCTGACAGAAATGTGTGGAGTCCAGAAAATGTCGTGATTGTGTAACCTTATACAAAGCACTGTTGGCTGTTATTTACTAAATGCAAAGACACTTTTCACTACAAGTGCACTTGCAACTGCACTGAAACAGCACTTGTAGTGCAAAGTGGATTTCCCCTTAGGAAATAACCCCCATTTTCTCCTAAAACAACAATTACATCACCCCAAAAGTGTTGTAGTGTTGAGACAATAATCCACACATTCTTGATGAACAATCTTTTTAATACCTGCACAATCACATGTGCATTTACCAAAGGTTTTTCTGACAAACCAACATGTTTGTTGTATACCAATTTTTGTGGTGTCATTATCCAAAATCAAAATGTGCATTTTATAGAAAACAGGCCTGTGTAAAACCAGCAAGAAAGACACAAATCTTGATCTTACAAACGTCACATTTGGTAGAACTGGAAGGCAATATCAGACATGAGTATTTAGGAACTGTGTTTGATATTGCGTTCAGATGGGGTGAAATCACCCCAGGAAAAGCCAAATTTGGAAGATGCACACACATTTCCCAATGTCAACATGTGCTAGCTGCCATCAGGGGGGATCAAGGGATGTGTTTTGGGGGAGAAAGCCCTTCCTCACTGCTACTTTATAATTGAGGAAGGGGTTGCACCCCCAAAACACGTCCATTGATCTCCCGTGATGGCAGATAGCACATGTTGACACACTGTGTGCATCCTCCAAATTTGGCTTTGGGAAAAATCACAAAAACATTTTGCACATTGTAGCAGACAAAAGAAGAAAATGATTTGGAGGGGTTTTAAACTCGCCCCAAAACATCAATGATGTTTTTATATTTTGGAATAACATCATTGATGTTTTGCTTGATGTTTTCCAATTGTAAATTACACCCCATGATCTCCCCGATCAGGATCTGGGCACTTTCGGATGTGAAAGGATCTGGATCCACAACCTCACGATCACCTAAAAAGAGAGGAACCCAAAATAAATTAGTTTTAAAAAAAATGCCGCCATCCATCTCTTATCTAAGCCTGTGGTTGCAGACACTCACCTGTTGTGGTGACAACTTCCACCACGTCTTCTTCCTCCTGCTCATCTTGTGTTGGGGGGATTTCCCCTTCTTCCATAGGTGGGGGGTCTCTGGTCTCCTCGGATGAGGGGTGTCCTCCGAGTCTTTTCTCCCCTATGTAAAACAAAAATGGTATAATTAGCACACAGATATTTGAGGTCAGAACTATAAAGAGGAAACATTGCTTGGAAGTGGGGTACAATTGTCTATTTTAGCCGAGTTCCAAGATGTAGCTTTTTTAGTGCCCTTTGTCAAGCTGCAATACTTTACCTGTTTGGTAAAAGCTTCACAGATGTAGCCCCCCCTATAGTATACACTGGAGCACCTGTGTGGCCCCCCTAATAAAAATGGTGTTCTTGTGTCCCACACTAGTGCTCCAGTGTCCAGATGTGAAAACAGCTGCTGAGTGTCCTCTCCTTACACACAATCTAGTTTGCATTTCATTCTAGTAACAAAGCCATCTACACAACACAATTCTTTGAAGACAAGTATAGGGCCTCAAAATGGTGGCCAAATGCATATGGCCTAAACAATGGTATTTTATCGTCCGAAATAACAATGTGTGATCCGAACGAATAATGTGCCCATGAACATGAAAGTTGCCATTTTAAACTGTACAACAGTTCCTAAAAGCACATGGAGCAGCACGAACGTAATAAACACAAAAAGAATAGTAACACAGCACAACTACTTACTTTTTTGCAGCACTCTCCGGATCTTTCTGTACTGCTCATGTTCTCGTAATTTTAGGTCCGACCACCGCTTCCTGAGCTGATCTTTCGATCGTCGTACCCCGAATTTCCGGTGCAGACTCCTGACCACTTTCGCCATGATCTTGGCCTTTCTGACATTGGGGTTGGGGTAAGGCCCATACTTTCCATCATAGTCGGCCTTCTTCAGGATGTCCACCATCTCCAACATCTCCCCAAAGGACATATTTGAGTCCTTTAATCTCCTTCTGGATCGGGACGTTTCAGGCTCCAGCCTTTCCTCCTCCTCCTCGTTGCTGTACTTAGCACTATCCTGCTGTCTCTCCGCCATGTGCACTTCCTCCACTGCGCCGAACGAAAAGGGGCGGGGACTAGACTAGAAAGAACGTCAGGGGCGGGCGGAGTTATACGCATGCGCAGTGTGTATAAATCGTAACGCGCGCGTCTTACGTACGATCTGTGAGCGGAGGAAGGAGCATCGGAGACGCCGATCGTGCTAACGAAGGTAGGATCTAAACTTGGGCCTATACTGCTTCGAAATGGAAGCCTATATTGTAACAAGATTAGGGGAGTTTGGCCTGACATTAGGGTTTGTCTTGTGTTGTGTCTTGCAGAGAAAATGGATGGGTTCAACGACCACAATTTCCTGCCCCTGTTCATAGACAAGTACAGGGAGCTGCCCTGTCTGTGGCAAGTGAGACACCCCCACTATAATCACAAACAGAAGAGGCAGGCAGCGCTGGAGAAACTGCTGGAGTTGGTGAAGCCGGTGGTCCCCACAGCAACCATCCCTTATTTGAAAGCTAAAATTGGTGGCCTGAGGAGCACATATCTTAGGGAGCGCAAGAAGGTCACAGATTCCCAGAGGTCCGGAGCTGCAGCAGATGACATTTATGTCCCCAGGCTGTGGTACTACGAGAGACTGCGATTTCTGTCAGACCACACTGAAGTCAGGGAATCCCTCTCCACTCTTCCTTCCACGCTTCCTTCCATACCAGCTGAGGCTTCCGATGTCCAACCTGGGCCTTCCAGCCAGGAAGAAGTGGAGGAGCCCAGCTGGAGTCAGGTATAGCATTCTTCGACAGATTTCTTGTCAATAAAGAAATTATGTTTACTAGATGTTATTATTGATCATTAATTGCTGATTAAAAAAAGTGCTTTACATATCAATAGACAGTAGTGGGCACCCAAAATTGGGACAAGAATGAAAACTGCTGGCCTCAGAAGGATAGTCTGTTATATTTGTTAACATTCAATTTGCAGCAGTCAGGAGGTGAAAATTGTGTGTGATTGATGAATAAAAAACTAAAACTATGTCCCTTTTTCATACACAGGAAGACCTCAGCCAGGAGGAGGCTGTGGAATGTGGCAGCCAGGAGGAGGCGGGGATTATTAGTGTCAGCCAGGAGGAGGCGGGGATTAGTGGCAGCCAGGAAGAGGCGGGGCAAGGGACAAGTCGCAGCCTGACTGAGTCTCAGGTCCCTCCCCTCCGCCTGCCATATAAACGAGCCAGGAAGGCCACTCCGAGTCCCGTGCAGGATTCAGCATACAGGCTGATCCAGGAGGCATCGGCGTCCCTCCGAGCCTTCCCCAGTCCTGAAGAGGCCTTTGCCTGCATGGCTGCCACAAAATTGCAGGACCTGATTTATAAAGTCCTTCATAAGGGGTTGAGTGGGGAACTGACACACAAGACGGATGTCATTGAGAGGGACGATCCTCCTCCTCCTCCTCCTGCTGCCACAACTCCACCACCACAGCCAAAGCCTGTAAGGAAGCGTGGAAAGAAGACCAAAGAGTAATGGCCCTGGGTTCAGTCTTTTCTGACAGAAGATGCAGTCTCTCGTATGACCACAGCCTGGGGACACAGATGTCATCTGCTGCTTTCCGGATCTCTGGGACTTCTGGACCAGACTGCCCTCCCTTATGATATGGACTCCTCAGGCCACCAATTTTGCTTTTAAATAATTGATGTCTGCCCTGGGGGTCCAAGGCTTCGCCCACTTCTGCAGTTTCTCCAGCGTTGCCTCCCTCTTTGTTTATAGTTGTGAGCCCTTAATAACATTTTTTTAGGGAAATTATACTCTCCTGTGTGTGTTTTCATCCAAAAAGGACAGTTTGTTGGTGAGGATTCAGGTACATTTCTAAAGTACAATGTGAAATTAACAAGGGACAACAACACCAAACAATCTCCTACAGATTAAATAGAACAACATATTAGTGGTGTTGTGGGAACTTGTCACCAAAAACACACACAAACATTTTCGGGAGTACAAATCAAAATCACCAAAAAAAAAAAAAAATAAAAAAGAGAAACACAAAAAAAGAATCTACATTAAAGTCCAAAAATAAAAAAAAATTTTGTTGTCAGATGTGAGAAATCTAAATATATTGAGGGAATCCCGATAAATAGTAACGAAATAAGTTTGTGAGAAGTGTGTGTGAATATGAGCATCAAAACTACTTAATTCTTGTCACATTATAAAGAAGAAGAGAGTGCGCTGTATTAAACCATTTTGAACATTGCAGCGTGACGAAAGTGCTGTATCCATTCCGAACGCTACGTTTACCAGAACGAGCTGTCCCGTGTCGGAATTTCTTCTGAGCATGCGTGGCACTTTGTGCGTCGGAACAGGCCACACACGGTCGGAATTGACGCGATCGGATTTTGTTGTCGGAAAATTTCATCTCCTGCTGTCCAACTTTGTGTGTCGGAAAATCCGATGGAAAATGTCCAATGGAGCCCACACACGGTCGGAATTTCCGACAACACGCTCCGATCGGACAATGTCCATCAGAAAATCCGACCGTGTGTACGGGGCATTACAGTGGTGGCCAGAATGCCACCTTTCAGACGGCTAAATAGATCAAATTGCCCTGGATCAAAGCAGATGCCATCAGATAAGAGGTCAATCAGCTGCAGCTCATGGAACCCCTAACAACCTCTGTAAGAACTCTAGGGTTCCTCTGAACCTTTGTTGAGAATGGCTTTTTCAGTTTTGTTACCAGTTACACTAACCTATTTTTATGGTTGAACCTTGCATGCTTGGTTCCAAGTTACACTAACCAGTTGAGTTGAATGCATGCTAGTTTCAATAAACCATGCTAATAAATATATATATATATATATATATATATATATATATATATATATATATATATATATATATATATATATATATATATATACATTTCTATTTTACAGGTCTTTCTTCACAGAAACAAAGTTAAATGTTATAGTTTTAAGTTCTAAAAAAGTTGGAAGTTATTGTTGGCTCTGTTGTGGACCCTTTTTTGAAGAAGTTATTGTTGGCCCTGTTTTGGACCCTTTTTTGAAGATTTTCTTCTACCTTTGTGAACATTTTTAGTAAGTTTGTGTGTCTATACATGTACAGTGTTTTTATATTTTCCAAATTAATCTCATTCAAAATGTTATATTTTATGTATTTAAATATATAATTTAAATGTGGATCTTTGACTATAACTTTGTCTAATGGATGTATATATCGCCTTGATTTATGGTTGTTCTTCATGATATTTTGCAGGTACATTCTCATCATTCTGACCTGTTATGTGACCATGTCCTATCCTGAAGCTTCCTCTTGACAGTTACGGTAAGTTGAAATCAGAAACAGAAATGTTTTACTTTGTTGTACAATGGAAAAAATATAGTATCAAAATCATGCTTTTCGGGGGGGGGGGCCTTCATGATTTCTTGCACCGGGGCCCTGAGGTTTCTAGTTACGCCTCTGCTTAGCTGGTAATAAATTGGGAGGAATCCACTTCCACATACATAGATAAATAGCCTAGAAGCCCCGAATAAAGACTTAGAATACAAAAAAACGATATCTATTTCTCCACACAAGATCCATTTATAAACCTTATTGGGTATGCACATCCATGAAAAAGGTATAATTACTTCAACATGCCTGAAAAAAACAACTGATCATCTCTAAACTGGGCAAACCACCCCTAAAGTCCAGAGTATTATTATCAGGCTTATCACTAGATAAGTAAAAAGATGTTCAGCATAGCAAATGTCTCCTTTTGCTCAATATCTAGTACTCATGTCCCATATGGAACACAATCTCACATATACAGAATGAGGGTCCAAACTTATCCTTATAGTAAACGTCCTTACAGGGAACAGATGCTGGAGAGACACTGGGGTCTGATCAGTTTCGCCAGCAACATCTGACTTCTTTAGAGTTATGTAACAGAGCACCAAAATAGTATCAGCATGGCCTATCATGCCATGGTGCAATGTCATCTCCTCCTGTTCTGCTGATCACGCCGGGACCGTGACGCCACTTCCTTTGACACCATCTCCAAACACTGTATCCCATGACAGGAGGAAAGACCTGCCAAGAGAACAGGCGTACTCCATTTTAATTACTAGATGGCCTGCAACTATATTTCAAAAAACAACACTATATTTCACCATCCTCTCTATATTGATACATCATTAGATATATAAAACAGTCCTTGCACTCAGCTCCAAAATAGTAACAGGACTGCTGCAACTAGACTAACCTGAATACTGGACTGATTAATTGTGCTATGCTAATGGCGTGTTGTCCTTTTTAATAATATCTTGAATGAAGGATGAACACCTAGTGCAAACCTAAAAAAAATAATAAACCAATTCATATATACAATAAATAATACCTATATACAATAACCTTGTTGATGGTGCACTGTCCCTTTACATAGTAACTAAAATAAAATGAATCATTCAACGCTCATACATGAATAAATACAAATTGATATAACAACTCATGTATACAATAAATAATTGTAAATAATAATTGTAAATAATTGTATTTGTACAAAACCCCAAAAGAATATATAACCCACAGAAAAAAAAAAAAAAAAAAATATATATATATATATATATATATATATATATATATATATATATATATATATATATATCTCATACAAAAAAAAAAACAAAAATAACAATAGTCCATAATTAAGTCCAAAGTGATTAAAGTGCTCTGTGCTCATAAGCTTTCATATAAAGTGCTGCAGTGCAAATAAGGTGCTCCTTAAGCTGAAATGGACACTTAACGGACACTAATGATCTTGAATTACAGAGATCAAAAGAGCTTGTTTACTTCAAGATAGAAATCGCCACTACTAGACTCTAGGATGATTAAAACATCTCCTCTATAGAGAATATATTAAGGGTTAGGGAATATACGGCAAACCTGTCACTACCTCTAGGCCGAATGCCGCTCACCTGCAGTCACATATGAGAAGCACAAATAGAGAGAGGCCTCATGGTGCAGCATGTCAAACCTTCTCTCCATTAAAAAAATGAATTGCACCCACATGTTACTAGATAATAAATGTGATAAAAGAATGAGAAATGTCCAGCTGTGGTGATCAGCCAACACACCAGTACACTGTGATGTCACGTTCCAACTCCGCCTGATGTGTTTCCCCACAACTGGCACCACCTGGGATTTTTTGGTGTTAGTCACTATTTAAAGGAACAGTGCACCATCAACACAGCCATTGTATATAGATATTATTTGTTGTATATATGAATTGGTTTATTATTTTATTTAGGCTTGCACACTAGGTATTCATCCTTCATTCAAGGTACTTTTGAAAAGGACAGCACACTATAAACATTGATACACCATTGCAAACAATTTCAATGCACACAGACATACACTATATTACCAAAAGTATTGGGACGCCTGCCTATACATGCACATGAACTTAAATGGTATCCCAGTCCTAGTCCGTAGGGCTCAAAATTGAGTTGGCCCACCCTTTGCATCTATAACAGCTTCAACTCTTTTGGGAAGTCTTTCTCCACCTCAAACTTGCTCATCAATGTCTTTATGGACCTTGCTTTGTACACTGGTGCGCAGTCATGTTGGAACAGGAAGGGACCATCCCCAAACTAATCCCACAAAGTTGGGAGCATGAAATTGTCCAAAATGTCTTGGTATGCTGACACCTTAAGAATTCCCTTCACTGGAACTAAGGGACCAAGCCCAACCCCTGAAAAACAACCCCACACCATAATCACCCTCCACCAAATGATTTGGACCAATGCACAAAGCAAGGTCCATAAAGACATGGATGAGCAAGTTTGGGGTGGAGGAACTTGACTGAATTAGAGCGGAGACTGCAAGCTTGGCCTTCTTGTCCAACATCAGTGCCTGACCTCACAAATGCACTTCTGGAAGAATGGTCCAACATTCTCATAGACACACTCCTAAACCTTGTGGACAGCCTTCCCAAAAGAGTTGATGCTGTTATAACTGCAAAGGGAGGGCCAACTCAATATTGAACCCTACAGACTAATTCCCCGTACACACTGTCGGACATTGATCGGACATTCCGACAACAAAATCCTAGGATTTTTTCCGACGGATGTTGGCTCAAACTTGCCTTGCATACACACGGTCACACAAAGTTGTCAGAAAATCCGTTCATTCTGAACGCGGTGACTTAAAACACGTACGTCGGGACTAAAAACGGGGCAGTAGCCAATAGCTTTCATCTCTTTATTTATTCTGAGCATGCGTGGCACTTTGTGCGTCAGATTTGTGTACACACGATCGGAAATTCCGACAACGGATTTTGTTGTCGGAAATTTTTATAGCCTGCTCTCAAACTTTGTGTGTCGGAAAATCCGATGGAAAATGTGTGATGGAGCCTACACACGGTCGGAATTTCCCACAACAAGGTCCTATCACACATTTTCCGTCGGAAAATCCGACCGTGTGTACGGGGCATTAGACTGGGATGCCATTAAAAATCATGTGCGTGTAAAGGCAGGCAACCCAATACTTTTGATAGTATAATGTATATCTTTGTAATTAATTATATAAAGAAACCAATTTAGCCTTCTTTAACCATTGCAATCAAATACTGCAATAATGTTCAACATCACTTGGACAAGATAACAATTATAGCAAATGGTTAATAGACTACATGACTACTTGGTTTATGAAGCCTATTTCTGCTTGTCATCTCCCTTATAAGAAGGGTCCTCTTTTTGTTGCTATTCGAGATTTATGTGTGAACAACTTTTTAGAGGCTAACATTGTGGGCCAAGCTACAGAATTAACACCAGATTTACAATTTGATATATGCAACCTGATGATGATAACTTCCTTGTGCCCATATAAATACCCTGGTCTGTATTCAGTTAGATCTCACATTACATATTCAAGTTGGAGGATATCAGGTCTTCTTTCAGTTTTTCATCGAAAATCTATTTTTGAATGTCCCTTTGTTCTGGGATGGACAACATTATATAAAATATATAACTTTTTATGTGTATTCTCCACGTAATAAATCGCCTTAAAGATTACATGACTGGTGAAATTTTTTGGTAGGTTGCATTATTTTATGTTATATATTAGTTACAGATCTTTGACCCATTGTAGCCTCTATAGTGGTGTATGACATATATATATATTTCCCATAAATTCTATTTACCGCAAACAAAGGAAATTCACAAAGGAAAGGATGAAAGAGACACAAATGCAAAGCTGTGAAAAATTAACCAACCACTGGCTGGACAGATTTATAATCTCTCTGGCTTTCTGCAAAGGCTATGAATTATAATCTATTCTATAAACCGGAACAAACAAATGTTACTATCAGTGAAGCAGAAAATGAATATAAAGTATGTACAGGTGATAAAACTGATCCTTTCGCTGAAGAATATTGTATAATCTAGATATTGTGAACTAGAATATAAAAACCTTTCCAATTCTTTCCTTAATCATCAGCCAAAGGTAAGTCCCCATTCACACCTAAATGATTTAACGCACTATTTGAAGCTTTCTTTAGAAGCGCTTTAACCCTGGACACTAGGTTTTCCATTATATTCTACAGTGACCATATATACTTTCACTGAAATATATTTCTCAACAGCCACAATAGACACTATCAAGAAGAGAAGAAAAGATTGATCGCACACTTGAACAAGCACGGTTCTTTTCGTGTGAAACGCGTCAACTGATCATCATTGCAATTTTGTCTGGCTCATGACAATAAAGAAATTTCTACAGCTTTATTTATACAGTATAAATGGGTTTTATATGTCAGAGTATATTTAGGTTTTTTAGGCTTATCACTCTCCACATTGCCCAGTTTTTATTTTTATGATCACTTTTATACTTGTATGCTGGTTTTTAGTAATAAAATACCATCTTTTTTGATCAACACCGTGTGGAAGCATTTTCTTTTTCCACATAATGCTTCTCTGAGAGTGGCTCCAGAGTCCTGTTGATCCTACCATCAAGATCCAGTTTGATGCACCAAGGATTGGAGGTACATTTGGAGGTTTTCCGTCTCTTTTCTGGATCTCACCCTGGAGGTCCTGGACCCTGCTGAGCTCCATGCTTTGGCCATTTTTGGCACCATGTCTGTATGATTCCATGTCGCTGACATAGGAGTCCACCCGTTCCGTTACGGGCACATGCACTTCTTTATTATTGATGAGGCAATATCTTTGATGTCCACCATATCTAACAGTGTTCGGGTCTTCACATGCTTGACATCGAAACCATTTTTGGTTTTAGCGCAGTAATTATCCCCACTCCACTACCACTTTTATACAGTATATACAGTGTCAATGGTCCCAAAAAAGTGTCAAAAGTGTCCGATCTATCCGCCGCAATGTTGCAGTCACGATAAAGATCGCTGCCATTACTAGTAAAAAAAAAACATTAATAATAAAAATGCCATAAATATATCCCCTATTTTGTAGACGCTCTAACTTTTGGGCAAACCAATCAATATACTTATTGTGGTTTTTTTACCAAAAATATGTAGAAGAATACATATCGGCCTAAACTGAGGAAGAAATTTGTTTTTGTATATATTTTTTGGGGATATTTATTATAGCAAAAAGTAAAAAATATTGTTTTTTTTTTTCAAAATTGTCACTATTCTTTTGCTTATAGTGCAAAAAATAAAAACAGCAGAGGTGATCAAATACCACCAAAATAAAGCTCTGTTTATGGGGAAAAAAGGACATCAATTTTGTTTAGGTACATTGTCGCATGACCACGCAATTGTCAGTTAAAGCGATGCAGTGCTGTATCGCAAAAAATGGCCTGGTTATTAAGGGGGCAAATCCTTCCGGTCCTTAAGTGGCTAAAGTGGTTGTAAACCCCAACATATACCAAGTGAAGTGACTGGCCTCAGGTCAGGGCCAATCCTAGGGTCACAGACGCCTGGGTGCAGAAATATTTTTGGCACGCCCACATGGGCAAGGTTATCTAACTCCTCCCCTTTACAAATGTTTCCATGGCAACGACCCAAACACAGAGCTCTCCTAAGGAGTCTTTGTTACCCTGGGAAACTCCCACGATATCTTAATAATAAACAAAATACAGGAAGAGAAGCAGAGTACTCTAATGAACCTGGAGGGGGGTCTGTCTAATGGACACAGAGAGGGCCTCTGTTAGAAAGAGCCCCCAGACCTATCACAGTAGAAGGTCAGAGACTGCAGACACCATTCAGGAAATGGTCAGAGACTGCGGACATGATGACTATGGACATGATACAAGAGATGGTCGGAGACTGCGGACATGATACAAGAGATCAATGCATCAATGCAGCCTACCAGTGTCCATCAAATGCAGCCTACCAGTGCCCTCCAAATGCAGCTTATCAGTGCCCACAAAATGCAGCTTATCAGTGCCCATCAAAAGCAGCCTACCAGCGCCCACCAAATGCAGCCTACCAGTGCACACCAAATGCAGCCTACCAGTACTCACCAAATGCAGCCTACCAGTGCCCACCAAATGCAGCGTACCAGTGCCCACCAAATGCAGCGACCAGTGCCCACCAAATGCAACCTACCAGTTCCCAACAAATGTAGTCTATCAGTCCCCATCAAATGCAGCCTACCCGTGCCCACCAATTGCAGTCTACCAGTGCCCACCAAATGCAGCTTATCAGTGCCCATCAAATGCAGCTTATCAGTGCCCATCAAATGCAGCTCATCAGTGCACACCAAATGCAGCCTACCAGTGCCCACCAAATGCAGCCTACCAGTACCCACAAAATGCAGCCTTATCAGTGCCCACCAAAAGCAGCCTTATCAGTGCCCACCAAATGCAGCCTACCAGTGCCCACCAATTGCAGTCTACCAGTGCCCACCAAATGCAGCTTATCAGTGCCCATCAAATGCAGCTTATCAGTGCCCATCAAATGCAGCTCATCAGTGCCCACCAAATGCAGCCTACCAGTGCCCACCAAATGCAGCATACCAGTACCCACAAAATGCAGCCTTATCAGTGCCCACCAAAAGCAGCCTTATCAATGCCCACCAAATTCAGCCTACCAGTGCCTATCAAATACAGCCTACCAGTGCCCATCAAATGCAATCTACCAGTGCCCACCAAATGCAGCCTATCAGTGTCCACCTAATGCAGCCTTATCAGCCTGCTAGTGCTCATTAATTGCAGACTACAAGTGCTCACCAAATGCAGCCTACAGGTGCCCACCAAATGCATCTTGCCAGTGCCTACCAGTGCCCCTGCATCACACAGAGCAGCGATCTCCTGCTGTCATGGAGCTTGGATTTGAATCACCCGGACAGCCGCTGTAACAAAGTTCCACCTCCTAGACCAACCTGCGACCCCTATGATACACGTCACACTGATTCAATTTCACTGCATTGGATCAGTGGGTCGTCTATTACAGGAGCCTGATCTAGGAGATCCGACTTTGTTACAGCACCGCTGGGCATTTCAGAGGAAGGCTCCATGCGGCATGTGTGACAATAGTAAATTTATATTTGCTATTGTCTTCCTGATTTTCCTCCTGGCCAATCAGGAAGCGGGTCCTGAGACCCGATTGGACAGGGAGTCTTAGGACTCCTGGCCAATCAGGTCTCTGGACCCACTTCCTGTTCAACCGGGAGGAGAAGCCTCAGCTCTTTTCTCGACAAGCTTTCAATCTTGCGCTGCCTGTGAATGTGGGTGCAGGAAGAATCGTCATGCCAACATGGAGACTTCCTCAGGAGTATGCACAAGGTGGCTCCAGTGGGACCACACAAGCTAAGGGGCCACCCTGAAACCATAAACTGGACCAGCAGTCAGGGGAACCGGGTGAATCTCGGCAAGTTCCTAATGTAAGGCCTCTAATTGCCTCCTCCTTCCCATCCGTCTCCCGTGGGGAGGGGGTGGCAACTGCAGCGGTGGTTGTGCGAGTGAGAGGGGCAGGTTTGTTTGCCACCCCCCCAAAATATTGAGCACCAGCCACCACTGGAATGAACATTCCTGCTACGTGCTTTTTGAAGCTTGAATGTCACCCAATCCTGCATGTCACATAAAGCCAGCCCATTCATTTGAATGGACTGACCTATGCGCGTTTGTCAGCAGAAATGAGTGCCTGCTCCTATTCGGAGCACACATTTCATGTGGTTTTTTAATGTGCAGTTTCCCACAATTCCTGCGCAATCCAGTCATGCAACAATCAAGGCAGAATCGCAACATCTTTGGTGTGCCATTGAGGGATAATGGCATCCCCAAAGAGGAGCAGGGCCGTCTTTAATATTGATTGGACCCTGGGCAAACATTTTCTTTGGCCTTCCTATCCCCATGCAATTTTGCTCTCCACTCCAACATCCCCAAAAAACAAAGAAGCACTTTGACTTATCTAAAAAACTTTAATAATGTCAACATAAAGAACTGGTCTACACTCACTAATTGGTTCAGACTCACTGATTGGTTGCTAGAGGTTACCACACATCATTAACAATCACTGATAGGTTGCATGAGGTTACTGCAGATGATTACCACTCACTGATTAGTTGCTATTGGTTACTGCAGATGATTACCACTCACTGATTAGTTGCTATTGGTTACTGCACATTATTACTGCTCACTGATTGGTTGCTAGAAGTTACTGCTTTTCATTACCGCTTGCTGACAGGTTGCATCATGTCATTACCACTCACTGGCAAGAAGTTACTGCACATCATTATTGCTCACTAATTGGTTGCTAGAGATTACATCTGGTCACTATTGTTCACTGAATGGTTGCTAGAGGTTACAGCACAGCATTACAGCTCACTGATTGGTTGCTGAAGGTTACAGCACATCATCTCCTCACTGCCAGCACACCATAGACGGGGAGGCGATGGGGACCCACCATAGAAAGTTCTCAAGCTTGTTATTAGCAATGAGCCGTTCTCTCCTCCCCCAACATTGGCTGTGGCCACCCTGGTATCTGAGCCAGGCCACCACTTTCATTGGCCGTTTGCACTGTCCATCTACCATTGGGCTGCTGCTGATTGGGCAGGACGCTGTAGACTACAGGGTGCAGACTGCATATATTGTGTGTCTACACATTGCGATGGGTACACGCTGAAAAGCAAAAGCTAGTTTGGCACCACTCCCGAAGGAGCCGCTTGGTAATTTTAGGTTCTCTGTTCTCTGTCTCATCTCCAAGAACATCCTCAGCCCCTCTGACACACCGGGTTGAATAAAAATCACTAGAGACACGAGTAAAGCCACAAGTGTAAAATACCTTTAACCTGGCTGTGAATTACTATAGTAAATAGATACACACCAATTTAGTGGTAAATACTCTGAGCCCGGGTTCACACTGTAGCGATGTCAGACATCGCATGTGATTCGCACCTCCACTGCGGTGCCGATCACATGCAATGTCTGTGCAGTGCAAATTCAGCCATACAGTTGTATGGCTGAACTCGCATTTGATTTGCATAAAAAAAGGTGCAGGGACTTTTTTCCCGGCACTGAAATCGGATCGCATGAGGGTTGTCCCCCATGCGATCCGATTTCTGTCTGGATCCACAGTTCACACTGCCCAGACACCCATAACATCATTTTTAAATGAGCAGTGATTTATTGATGCCTAAAGTGAAAGCATAAAAATGAAAAATTCCTTTCAATATAGTGCCTGGGTCGTCCCCTTAGTCTACCTGTAAAGTGGCGCATCTGTGCTGTATATAGAAGCTGCTGCAGCAATAATTGTATTTATAAAGTTAAAAAAAAATACATTTTCCCTGCAAGCTTTCTTTATTTTGTAAACAATGGCTTGCAGAGCCAGTCTGTATGATGAGACTACAATGTAATGCACTGGGAACAAGATTAGAGATTTTTTTTGGATAAATTCTGGTGTCTCTCCACAGACTTTGGATAGAAGTGACAGGTGCAGAAATATTAGTCTTTGGGGTACTCTTGATGAAAGCAAGAATTTGCCTTGCTGTCAAAAATTGCAATGATATGCACCTGTCAAACAGGTGCGGAAAAATTGGTCTTTGGGTGTCGGTGGCGCCTTCACACCTATAGAGATGCTCTTGAAGAAAGCAAGAATTGGCCTTGCTGTCAAAAATTGCAATGATATGCACTTGTCAAACAGGTGTGGAAAATAGTTTTTTGGGTGTCATTAGCACCTTCATCCGAGCACTGTGTATTACCACCTGAAATGGCTACAGACTCTTCTGGCCTGCTTTAGTAGATCTTCCAACTCTGGGTACCTATTTAGGAAATGCTCCACCACCAAATTGAGGACATGTACCAAGCTTGGCACATGTGTCAACTTTCCCTGTCTAAGGGCGGACAGGAGGTTTGTGCCATTATCAAACACCACTATTCCTGGCTCCAGCTGGCGTGGCATGAACACCTCCGGGCTTGTCCCAGCAGAGCTGCAAGAAGCTCTGCACCAGTCTCTGCTTGGGTGACGGAGAATGAGGAGGATGAGGATGGTTTAGTAAGCCAGTCCACCACCTCCTCTGCATGCTAGCATGGGCAACATCACTAAACAGAGGAAATGATGCCCTGTCTGAAGACTGACCACGTCCACCTTTGCCTGTGGACACATAAGCTGCTGGCCCCATCGGAACATCTGCCTCTCCTTGTTGTCCTTACAGACATGATGGGGGGGTGCTTATTAACATAATATAATATAGGTGTGGCACTGAACTATACTGCGTTAAATGGAAGATAACACACTGAAATATATAGCGTTGAACTTGCAGTAATGCACTGAACTATACTGCATTAAACGGAAGTAACACACTGAAATATACAACGTTAAACTTGCAGTAGCACACTGAACTGTACTGTGTTAAATGAAATATAATGCACTGAAATATATGGCATTAAACTTGCAGCAACAAACTGCAAGGCTCATGCTTCTGCCTTCTTAAACCTCAACTTCAGAACCAACATCTGAATCAAGTAATGGCTGTGCATTGTCAAGGAGCAAGTGGCTGATGCTGTGTTCAAATAACTCAGCTGACTCCTCCATGCCTGATGCGGGGGCTATGGCAGGAATAGCTGTGGACAAGGAGGCAGGCTTAGCCACTCTGGCAGCTGCAGTGGACTGTGCACCAGTCTCTGCTTGGGTGACGGAGGATGAGGATGTTTTAGTAAGCCAGTCCACCACCTCCACTGCATGCTAGCACAGGCAACATCACTAAACAGAGGAAATGATGCCCTGCCTGAGGAATGACCACGTGAACCTTTGCCTGTGGACACATACGCTGCTGGCCCCTCACAGTACCATCGGAACATCTGCCTCTCCTTGTTGTCCTTACAGACATGATGGGGGACATGATTACAAAATGTAATATAGGTGTGGAAATGTGTATGTGGATGTGGTGTAGGTGGATGCACTTCAATGGAGAGTGGTGTTCACTTAAACTGGAATAATCACTACACAGACACTCCACTGATACACTATAATATACTGCAGTGAAACTGCACTGAGGCACTGCAATATACTGCATCAAACGTGCAGTAACGCACAGAAATGTACTGCGTTAAATGGCAGCTAACGCACTGAAATATACGGCGTTAAACTTGCAGTAATGCACTGAACTGTACTGCATTAGAATGGAAGGTAACACACTGCAATATATGGCGTTAAACTTGCAGTAACGCACTGAACTATACTGCGTTAAATGGAAGATAATGCACTGAAATATATAGTGTTGAACTTGCAGTAATGCACTGAACTATACTGCATTAAACGGAAGGTAACACAAAGAAATATATGGTGTTAAACTTGCAGTGACGCACGAACTGTACTGCGTTAAATGGAAGGTAATGAACTCCAATACACGGCATTAAAATTGGTGCAGTGCATTGTGGTCGTTCTGCGGGCTGACCAAACCGTCAAACGTCCTAATAATTTGGATGTTCGGTAAACGTGCGAACAGCCAATGTTTGGCCCGAACTCATGCTCGGACCGAACCATTCACCCATCCCTAGTAAACAGTGACTCATACAAATAGCAGATGAAGGAGTTAGCAGATAGAAACTATTGTGCTTGGGTTTGAGGCAAGCGCACACTGTAGAGGGATGTGCTTTGTTCATTTTTCATTTAAGAGGTTTACAACCACTTTAAAGTCACTGTTGGATAGATGGGAGTTGGATATGATAGGAGGTCTGCCCTGAATATAACAGCAGTCCTCTGTTCTTGTGGCAGCTTTGAAAATCAAATTTTGGGTTGACATGTTCCTACCTCATCTGCATTATATGATAATGTAACATTACTGGTATCCAGAACAGTGGCAATAAAAAATTTGAGCACTAATGACCTCCTTATTTTCTGAAAGATACACCTAAAAATACATTTTTTGTAAAGCATTTCAACACTTCTCTGCTTATGATTTCTGCAATGGCTGCATATTTATAAACCTCTTCCAATGGTCATGCCCTGTACTTTCATTCCAGTATTGTTTAAATCTGCAGTCTCCTTTGATGTTGGAGTTTGTCTGGATTCAAAGTGCAGGGGGAATATAAATACATTAAGTTTATATACGTGCGTACTTGAAAGATTGCTGTCATCGTGTTTCCTTTTTTTTTGTGGGAACGGTATTCTTCTTGATAAGGTGCTCTGGTGACTCAGAGACACATCAAAGTTACAGCCCAGAGGTGCTTAGCAGACTGACATAACACAAACACAGCTATAGTTAAACCGATATGATGGACTTGTCCCGCTGCTGACATCTGTTCCTTTATTCTGCATTGCCCACTTACATCTAGCACAGTCTCAATGTCTAAGATACTTGCACGGGGATTGTAACTTCTGACTGCATTATTAATAGAGTAGGCTTTAGAGATCAGTGAACTTTTAAAAACTCTGTCATCATCTCAACCCAACCGACTAAATGATATTCTTGAACTGCTATGTTGTTTGGCTCCGTTTTAACTTTTTTTTTAACAACTCTTAAAGTGATATTAATGTCTTGTTTTTTTCTGTTTAAAAACAACAAACATGTTATACTTACCTGCTCTTTTTAGTGGTTTTGCACAGAGCAGCCCGGATTCTCCTCTTCTCTGGTCCCCCGCTGGCGCTCCTGGCCCCTCCCTCCTGCCGAGTGCCCCAAAGCAAGCGGCTTGCTATGGGAGCACCCGAGCCGAGCCACTGCACTATTTGTCCATTCAGACACAGAGCCGCGATTCGGCCCCGTCCCCTCTCTCTCCTCATTTGGCATTTGGCTCACTGACTTTGAGGAACCAATGGCACCTGCTGCTGTCTCAGCCAATGAGAAGAAAGATTCCCCGGACAACCAAGACTCCTGTGCAACATTGCTGGATTGAGATGGGAGATGGGTAAGTATTAAGGGGGCTGTGAGAGCTGCTGCAGAATGCATTATGACAAATGCATTATTAGAATGCATTATGACAAAAATCCTTCTGCCTTTACAACCACTTTAAAATTCAAAAACTCATTTGAAACGACTTAACCACTTGCCGCCAAATCACATACCTGTAAGTCATTGGCTTCAAGTGGTTGTACCGGAATGATACCTGCAGCTTCAGGCACCGCCCCGGTACAATTTTTTAGAGCTGATGGTTGGCAATTTAGTAATAACAACCAATGCAGCTAAGCAGCCACTCAACTGTTATTACAAAGCTTCTGCAGCTCACCCGGGCTCTCCCGTCCTACAGGGAGACCGGAGCGACCAGCCGACACGTCCACCGGCTGGCCGGAGACCCGAATAAAGCTAGAATTGGCTTTGATCGGGTTTTGCATGTAATATCCTGGAAGCGACGTCATGACATCACTTCCGGTTTACTCAGGAGCCAACGACGCCAGTTTTCAAAAATCGAACCGTATTCAAAAACGCTGATCTTGGCATTTTGAATACTTTCAAGTGCAGAGGGGGGAGGGGGGGTTGGGGTCTTATAGACCCCAGATCCCTTCATAAAGAGTACCTGTCACTGCCTATTACTGTCACAAGGGATGTTTACATTCTTTATGCCAGCAATAAAAGTGATGCAAAAAAATATTTAAGGGGACAGTGTAAAAAAAAAAAAAATAGTAAAGCACCCCATCCCTTCATGCTCACGCACAGAAGCGAACGCATACGCAAGTCGTTCCCCGCAAATGTAAACAGTGTTCAAACCACACATGTGAGGTATCACCGCGATCATTACAGTGAGAGAAATAATTCTAGTACATGGCCTCCTCTGTAACTCTAAACAGGTAACTGTTACATTTTTTTAAAGCCTCCCCATGGAGATTTTTAAGTAGTTTGTCGCCATTTAAATTTTAAAGCATGACATGTTAGATTATGATTATTAGATTACATGTTATTTATTCGGCATAACATTATATTTCACATCATACAAAAAAATTGGGCTAACTTTACTGTTTAGTTTTTTTTAATTCATTGAAATGTATTTTTTCCAAAAAAATTGCGATTGACAGTGCGCAAATACAGTGTGACATCTGCAAAAATCGCCATTTTATTCTCTAGGGTCGCTGCTTAAAAGTATATATATATATATATATATATATATATATATATATATATATATATATAATATTTGGGGGTTCTAAAGCTACTTTCACACTGGGGCGGGCTGGCGCCAGCGGTAAAGTGGCGCTATGTTTAGCTCCGCTTTACCTTTGTTTTAGCGGTGCTATTCGGCCGCTAGTGGGGCGGTTTTAACCCCTGCTAGCAGACAAAAAAGGGTTAAAACCGCCCTCAAAGCACTGCTACGGCGGCGCTTTGCCAGCGGGTTTGCGGCGCTTCCCCATTGTTTTCAATGGGAAGGGGCGCTTTAGGAGTGGTGAATATACCGCTCCTATAGCACTGCAAAGATGTGGCTTGCAGGACTTTTTTGACCGTTTTGCAAGCGCACCGCTCCACTGTTAAAGCCCTTGGGCTTTCACATTGGAGTGAATTGAGCGGCTCTTTCAGGGTGCTTTGCAGGTGCTATTTTTAGCGCTATAGCACCTACAAAGCCCCTCAGTGTGAAAGTAGCCTTAGTAATTTTCTAGCAAAAAAGACTGATTTTAACTTGTAAGCAACAAATATCAGAAAAAGGCCTGGTCTTTAAGTAAGGCCCCTTTCACACTGGGGCGGTTTGCAGGCGTTATTGCGCTAAAAATACCGCCTGCAAACCGCCCCTAAACAGCCTCCGCTGTTTGTTCAGTGTGAAAGCCCGAGGGCTTTCACACTGAAGCGGAGCACTGGCAGGACGGTAAAAAAAGTCCTGCGAGCCGCATCTTTGGAGCTGTGAAGGAGCGGTGTGTTCACCGCTCCTAAACCGCTCCTGCCCATTGAAATCAATGGGACAGCGCAGCTATACCGTGGTAATACCGCGGCTATAGCCGCGCTGTACGAGCGGTTTTAACACTTTTTCGTCCGCCAGCGGGGGTTAAAACCGCACCGCTAGCGGCCGAATACAGCCGCAAAAACGACGGTAAAACAGCGCTAAAAATAGCACTGTTTTACCGCCGACACCCCCACCGCCCCAGTGTGAAAGGGGCCTTATTAAAGCTGAACTCCAGATGAATGTAAAGGTATCCTTTAATCTCCCCGCCGGGAGAACACAATAGCTCGCTGACTGTGCTGATGGGGTAATTCAGTGATTTTCTCACACCATCTTTGGCTGGCTTTAGGCTAACCAAATGGTTTGAATGGGATATGTTTTAGTACTGTGAATAATTCCATGACTGCCTTTCCTTTTACTCCACCTCAAACTCTTTTCCCCCTCCTATTGTTTTCCCATTGGTCAATGAAGGTTAATGGCTACCATGCAGCTACAGAGAGCATTGGATAATACTACTACAGTTCATTGTCACAACCACAGCCCCAGGGCCATATTTCATATTGATTGGACCCTGGGCAAACATTTTCTGGGGCCCTCCCTAATCCACTTATCAACTATTTGCAAGCAGTGTTGGCTCAAGGGACAGCTGCATTGGGACCCACAACAATGACTGGGCCCGTGGCAGCTGCTCTTGTTGTCTCTCACTCAAACCCTGTAGCCTCTCTTGGAATTCATAGGCGTCTTGAGTGTTCCAAAGGTGTTCACTATCTAGTAGTTAATACTGCCTCATATGTGTCACAGATATGCCCCCATGTCATCTACCAGTTTTGGTCAGTTTTACCCATTTTTAATTGCCCAGGTACACCTGTGGATAATTACCCTAAGAGCTTCTGTATATAAGACTTCATTCAAATGGGTGGCCGATGTTGGCCAACTGGCCAAATAACTGCATGCACACAGCGTGTACAAACAATTGCAGCCAGATTTTTACATTGTACAAATCAATGGCGGAGCCACCAAGTGGTTACATTCTTTTAGGGATTCTGACCGGTCCTGAACACAGAGAGTTTGCATCTAGGGATGGTGTTTTGCTACATACAAACCTAGCCAGAGCTAACTGTCCAGAATATAAGTGGCAAAAGCACAGTGTGCTACTGGATCTAGAGGCGACATTTAGCCACATATGAATGCAACTTTTTGAGATGGAAAAGAGGGACACCTATCAGCAAAGGTATGTAGGCATAGGACACACACCCTCCAACGCCACTTTAAAGGATAATTATACAAAAAAATGATTAGTTAAACCCGCATGTTACCACTACTATTCCTTTATATTGGCTTTTGAAATTTTTAAATGCAGCAATTTAGAAATTGGATGAAAGGTTTAGCACTGGGAAATACTTTTTGAAAGATAAAAAGTGAATTTTATATACAACTATATAGATCAGACCAAATAGAGGGACACATTAGGAGGAAAGAGGGACATTGTTCCAAATCAGTGACAGTTGGGAACTATGGGAATGTCTCTGCCCTTGTTCATCCATTTGAATGAGGCCCAAGGAAGTGCTCAGCCTATCCAACATACCTAAGCAAAGACCTCTCTTTGATTCTGCTTTTAGTATCACAGGAGGATGTAAACACAAGTCGGTTATCAGCTTTTCTTTCCTCACACTGCCAGCGCGAGGAGAGAAGAAGAAAGCCGATAACCGGCTTGTGTTGTAGGGACATCGGTCCCAACATTGCCCACCAGTGCTGCTAATCAGTGCCAACCAGTGCTGCTAATCTGTGTCCACCAGTGCCACCCCGCAGTGCCGATCAGTGCTGCTAATCAGTGCCTACCAGTGCAACCTATCAGTGCCCATTAGTACTGCCAATCAGTGCCCATCAGTGCTTCGTCATCAGTGTCACCCATGAGTGCTGCCTATCAGTGCCACCTCTCAGTGCCCTTTAGTACCGCTTATTGGTGCCCATCAGTGCCACCTATCAGTGCCCATCAGTGCAGCCGCATCATTGCCTCCTGAGCAATGCCCACCAGTGCTGCCTCATCATTCCCACCTACCAGTGCCAATCAGTTATAACAAACTATGATTTTTTTTTTTTTTTTTTTTAATTTACGATCTTTTTTTGTTTGTTTAGCAATGTGAATAAATACCACCAAAAGAAATCTCTATTTGTGTGAAAAAAAATGATAAACATTTTTCATATGGGTAGTGTTGCATACATGTGCAATTGTCATTCAAAGTGTGACAGCACTAAAAGCTGAAAATTGGCCTGGGCAGGAAGGGGGTAAAAGTGCCCAGTAGGCAAGTGGTTAAACTCTGCTTACAGTATTATGTGTATTTTTTACCAGTAAGGCCCCTTTCACACTGGGGCGGTAGGGGGCGTCGGTGGTAAAACAGCGCTATTTTTAGCGCTGTTTTACTGAGGTATTCGGCCGCTAGTGGTGCAGTTTTAACCCCCCGCTGGCGGCCGAAAAAGGGTTAAATCCACTCGTATAACGCGGTATAGCCGCGCTGTCCCATTGATTTCAATGGGCAGGAGCGGTTAAGGAGCGGTGAATACACCGCTCCTTCACCGCTCCAAAGATGCGGCTGACAGGAGATTTTTTTCTTCTCCTGCCAGCGCACCGCTTCAGTGTGAAAGCCCTCGGGCTTTCACACTGAACAAACAGCGGAGGCTGTTTTGGGGCGGTTTGCAGGCGGTATTTTTAGCGCAATAACGCCTGCAAACCGCCCCAGTGTGAAAGGGGCCTTACTGGACTAATCAATTATTTTTATTAAATAAATGGATAGTGGCGTGGCACTGCAATGTGACCAAACTAATGATATGGCGCTCTGACGTTATCAAACTAATAATGTGTATTAAATAATGAAGTCAACTACAATACACCTCCCTCTACAGTGATATTAAAGTGATTTTATGGTGATGTGACACTGGGATATTACCCAACTGATAGTGTGACAGTACACTATTACCAAACTAGTGTTTGAACTGGAAATTAAAAATCTAATATAGTGGACAACAAAAGACCTCCCTTCTCGAGGGTAATCAATGTTAATTGTTATATATCAAGACAAATGATTGTATGTGTTCAATCCTAAATTCCTATATTTATAGATACTACAATACACCTTCCCCACTGGGACTGCTAATTATTACACCTGTGATACTGCATATAACATTGTTTAACAATTATTTTTATTTATTTATTTTTATTTTATAACTATTGTTATTGATAGTTATTTACTTTAGAGCTAGCCATTTATAAAAAATGTATACCCGTGGAACAAAAATCTACTTTATCAAATATATCAGGTGAACTTGATAATAAGGGATAACCTTGCCAAGGTATAATCAATCATGTAAAGCTATAATCAATCGATTCTTTTTTTAAAGTATCAGATTCATAAAATGAAACTGCGCAATAAATCAGTAAAACCTTTTAGTCATATTTTCAATTCCCCTTGAATCCAGTTAACAGTTAAACAGTTTATACAATTCAGATTTTGCAAATCATAAGTTCGACTCAACCATGGACTTGAATGGCGTTAAAGTTTCATAGCATGACATCAGTTTCCGCTTTGGAATAATGCATCTGAGTTTTCCATTATGGCCCTGCCAAATTTCATCTTCAAAGCTCATGTCTGCATCCGGCACACAGGTGTTTCACGCTGCTGCGACAAGCCGGATAAACTGTCTGCATCTCAACACCGCCTTTAATTAAATGTCTTCAGCACTGAGTTTATTTCGTATGAAAATATTTTTTTAAAGACTGCTATAAAATGATTTGTTAGTTAATATGTCTGCAGAAATCTATATGTAAATAAAGATAAATTTGCACAATATTTTATATTTACTTTTTGTAAAATGATTAGGTTCATATATTCGTCAGTAATGCTATATATTTACATTTACAGTCAAATTTCCACTGCTTCTAGCAATGCGCTGTTGAATTCTGTATAATAGAAATGGATAGCGTTTATTCCTATTATGTAATTATTAAAAGAAAAAAAAAACACTGAAACTGAAAGCAAGATTGGTGTCCTGTTATTATCACTCCTTCGAGATCTTTGAGTGGTGGATTCAGGTACACAGTAGCAAAACCTACCAGCCATAATAACAGTATAAATGTCTTTATTTTTTTATTTTTTAACACATGTCAAGGTTAGAAGTGGAGACGATCCACTTCTACCCTTGACATCTGTTCAAAAAAAAAAGTTACCAACAGGCAACAGAAGGTTATAACCAAAAAGGCAAGATTCAGCACCACCTAATCTTCTCTTGATGATTGCACTGTGGACAGACACTAGATTGCAACTCTAAGGACTGCCCAGGCACTGCTGACCAACCATGCAGAGAGGACCAGGACAAATTATCAAATCATTCAGCAGAGACAAGGTTAGGACTGTTTGAAAGTCAGTGTTTGCAGCAGATGAGCATATTCAAAGAACTAACAGAAGGTCAGGGCAGGTGGCAGGCCGAAGGCAGAGACCGAAAAGTCAGTAACCTGAGGCAATCAAACGTAATCACCCAGGACTTTTTCCAGCTGTTAACACACCTCTTGTTTTTTTTTGGCCATAACTTAAAATAGGTAAACAGGCATAATACCAAGACCAAGGAATTTAGAGCCTATTCACAATTGAGTGTTGTGACGATGAATGGTAAAATATATGCATTCCTATTCTATATGCAATCTATGTGAATGGCAACGCAATGGCAACGCAATGTACTGTACAACAGAGTACAATACACCAATATGGATGTAGCACCCTCCAAGTTCAGGATCCTAGGTACAATTCGTTTTTGGCTTCTTCCGTAATCAGGGGAGCAGTAATTGTTTGTTTGGCCTGTTCAAGATTTCACAGGCAGGAAGTTTGATTGCTTCCCCCTGCTTCTGGAAGAAGCTTCTAGAGCTTAGAGAGGGAGATGTAAATAACCAGCCTGAATATTTATCATGCTCCAGCCAGTCCCTAGAGAGGAATGTTCAGAAGGGCGCTGGAAAGGTGAAAAATAGTCTGAAACACTTCAGAGCGGGGTTCCTTCTCCCCAGGGGGGTTCCAGAGGGGCTGCTGCCCTCATGCAGACCATGGACTATGCAGCTGTTCTAGAGGCCTCAGTGGCGTCAGGACTGAGGGCTTAGATGGATGTGTTTAGAAGCTGATTGCAGGACCTTACCAGGAGGGATGTGGTCTGGAGAAGGATTGTCTCACTCACTGGACCTTCTTAGGAGGAAGCTAAAAGGTGGCAGCAGTTTAGAGGACTTTAGCCCTGTGACTGTGCGGTGTTCTGGAAATCACATTGGCTACCAGTAGTTGTGCATATGGAGGTAAATTGGGTATCTGGCACTCCAGGAGGTAATTCCCTTAGTTTGTAATAATGTACATTTGATTAGTCAGTCTTTAGGTAAAAACAAAGTTGAACCACGGTAAGGAGTTGATTTAAAAAGGGGCAGCCATCCTCATGGTGTGTCCAGCAACTCTGCAAAACATATAAAAGAAATAAGGGGGGGGGGGGCTCCTCTAAGTGTAGTATTAAAACAATATTATTTATTGCACAAGATTAAAAACACTTGCAAGATATAAGTGGGAGTAATGCTCGTCATAAGTATGTAGTCCTGGCAGTTCTACTGTGTCCCACAGGCTTCTCGCATGATTCGGGTAGCTGGGAGAGGTTCTGGTGTGATGTTGTGCTGAGTAGCTTTACATTCAGGAAAACCAGGAAGTAGTCAGCTCCATGCTGTCCAGCTTGAACCGGAAGAGGAAATTATGTCACAAGCAGGGGGCAGGAGGAAGGGGTCAGGACTGTCTCTGTGAAATTAAAGGCTATGCGCTTGGAGCTCACAGCTCCTTCTACTGGCCTCTAGTAGTTTTGCATAGGTCACTAGGTAATCAGATGCCAAAGAAACTTACCTTATGGTCTCCAGCTGTGGGAACATTCACGTCTACTTAAAGTGTTTTTTTTTTCATATAAAAATAACAAACATGTTATACTCACCTCCTCCGTGCAGTGCTTTTGCACAGAGCGACCCTGATCCTCTTCCTCTCAGGTCCCTCTTTGGCGTTTCTGGCCCCTCCCCCCTGCCGAGTGCCCCCACAGCAAGCAACTTGCTATGGGGGCACCAAACCCAAACCGCTGCTCTGTGTGTCTATTGAGACACAGAGCCGTGGACCGGCCCCGTCCCCTATCTCTTCTCATTGGCTCATCGACTTTGATTGGCAGGAGCCAATGGCGCACCGCTTCTGTCTCGGCCAATCAGGAGTGAGAGTCCCGGCCAGCTGAGTCTCTCATGCAACATTGCTGGATCGAGATGGGCTCAGATAAGTATTAGAGGGGCTGAGGGGGGCTGCTGCCCATAGAAGGTTTTTTTTATCTTAATGCATTAGCATTAAGCCCCCAAAGTCAGTGATCCAATGAGGAAAGAGAAGGGGCAGGTTGGGCCACAGCTCTGTGTCTCAATGGACACACAGAGCAGCGGCTTGGCTCGGGTGCCCCCCTAGCAAGCTGCTTGCTGTGGGTGCACATGGCATGGGGGAAGGGCATAAACTGACAAAGAATGGGTGGTAATGCGTTTCAAAGCTTCTGCTTCTTCATCAGATCAGGAGATGTTGAAAGCTTACCAGGACCACCCAGGGGAGCCCAGAGACTGACCAGAACCATTGTGTATACATGCCTGATCCTTCTTCAAAGATGTGAGTTGCCCTTTGTCATTATTTTAATAATATGGAATATACTAATGCTGCACTTAGTCTGGCGCCCCGTGTTCTTTTCTTCTGTATGCTTGTAGACCTGTCTGCTTCGCTCCAAGGGTGATCCTGCTGGTGCTGCTAGACCTCATCTGATACCATGGACTTTTAATTAAGGACTCATTGTTTCATGTTATGATAATCTTATGAACAGTACCATATGTTTTCTCACGTCTTATCACATCCCTCTAGCGCCACTATGTATTAATGTGTTAACTTGTTCACACTGCAGTAGACTGTTTTTTTTTTTTTTTTTGGTAAATGCTCTGCCCACAGTTGATTTGCTGTCGAGGGGACTGTCCAGGAGAAACCATAGAAAAAAAAATCCAACCTCCACTGCAGAAAGTATTTAGAGTGCCGCAATGTCCTGCCCCTCCAGTCATGAAGTGTGAACAGAGCCATTCTGATCTGCAGGCCCCCTTTTGCTGACGTCATAGCTGAGATTTCTCTTCTGGATACTGAAAGGTTCCCACCACTGTTTAGCTGATATGAAGCGACCACACCATGCAGAGTGTTGTGGATTCAAGAAGAAGGACCCCACCTCTTGTACACAGAAGAAGATAGAATACTCTAGACTGGAACGCCATATGACCATGGATTTAGGCAGATAAGGGAGGCATTTAGGTAGCTTTTTTTCTATGCCAATGATTAGTTAAAATTTAAAGAAGAGTGAGGGGAAGAGTTGTAGGAGGGGTACTCAGAGTTCAGCTTTGCGGTCAGGCTACCAGTTAATTTCAAAACGTACATTTCATTTGTCTTTGGTACCAAAGTTGTGCTTCAATATAACAACTCCGACACCAAAAAACAGTGTACTGCCTGGCTTATTGACTGTCATACAGATTTTCTGGCTTTTTGCTATCTGCCTCACCAACCAAGTATTTTTATGTATTTCAGGTGTTCTGACTTCACTAGCTAGCTAGTATCTCAGCAAATATTTAAAGGGTAAGGAAACTTTTGAAAGTATTTTTTCTGAAAGTTTCCTTACATTTTTTGCCACCCCCAAAGAGCTGACCTAACTCCTCCTTCCCCCAAAGATCCACATTTACCTAGTTCCTCTATTCTGTCCAGCTGCTTACAGCTATTATGTTTACCACCTCTTCTCCCTGTTTCCTGTACTTGAGCTTTAGGACCCTACCGACTTCTTTGGGTCAGGAGACAAATCAGCAGAGGACAAATAACAAGTGTCCTTTAAAGATTCGAGGTTAATACTTAAAAAATGCACCAATTTTGATAACAATTATGTTGAGAATCCTAATAAAACTAGTTTTTGCAAAGGTCACCATAGAAAAAGGTGCTTTGCTTGCTTCCATTCCACCAATAACATGAATACATCTTATGGTTGTGCTGCACAGGGATTTCAGGAATAGCTTAGAGCTGGAGTGCTGGAGATGTGATATATAAATAATAAAAATTGGTTTTAATGTTTCACTTTCTGTCTCTCTCGGTATACAATGAGGAATGTTCTCTTACACATGTATTTATGTAGGTGCAGAGTTGATTTTTTTTTATCTGTTTTGACGTGACTCCACCACTATCGAATGAAATTAGAATGGGTACAATCTGTGTATCCATTTCTGTAGCCTCAGGGATGAATATGTAAATTGGAAAAAATTCTCAGAGTCCACAGCATTTCTGCCTGTCAGACACAAGCTAAGAGAATACAAAAGATGAGGGCCGACATGATTTCTCTTGTAATATCCTTACTATTGATGATATCATCTTAAATGAGCTGTAGTCATCAAATATTTACCCAGGATTTTATTACACATTCAATGTTAAATAAATTGAGTCTTCAAGATATTACGGAAAGATTTGCTGAGGGAACAGAAAGAATTGGAAACACAACCTCTGCATATTGAATGTTCCATTTTCACAAATTAGATTTTGCTCCTTATTTTCTATTCTACTCGGTGTCCTGGTTTCAGAGAGTCGTGATAACCAGTTACTTTGGTACATTGGATATTCTTAATTGTTCTTGGAGAACCCAGTAAAAGTGAACCATTCTGTCATTTTTCAAGAGAAGGGTCACAGAAGAGCTCTTCTTGGCTGTTATAATTTAATGCCTATAGACTCGAAGTTGTAAAGTGGGAAGTGCAGTACTATGTTACCTAGTGCTTCCAGCCATTCAAGGCTTCACTACTTTGGGACTAATGTAAATGTAAAACTAAAAATTTGTGGTGTTATTGCACTGTGCGAAACATGGAATCATTAAAGTACAACTCCACAATTATTGACCCCTCTCTCCTTATAGACTCCTGACATCTTTTTTTTTATTATCAGTTACATAATTAAATCCAGAAGTCTTTTAGCCAGAAGACCTCACTGGGCTTTTCTCTTCTTGCCTGCCATCCAGGTTGGGCAGTCCCTGTGCCTGTACTGTATATAACAGTGCTCATGTAAAGAGGCAGCCCCAGAGCTAGTGAAGTAGTGGACATTCTGTGAAGGACAATGCCACATTTAGGATGATCGTTGCAGTGAAAGCTGTCTATATTGCTTTACTAGATGTGCAATGTATTATTTTTAAACTAGAGCTTATTAGCAGGGTTCAGCTGGGGATGGGGAGTGGTGTGTGTTCTTGCCTCTGCAGGCTACCAGAGACATTCGGTGAAACACGGACATGGTGTTAAGGTGTCGCTCATCGCAATGAGCAACATTTTTCCATGCAGACAGTAGTTTAATTCTTGGATTCCATGGCACAGTTCTTTCAACTTTATGCACTGTACACTATGGATAATAGTTCTTCATTACATTTCTCTATTTCCACGCAACATTTCTGAGCTGGTGCTGCTTGACGTGCACCAGACTCCACCAGCCCAGTAGATGTTACCTCATCCCAGTGACTCTGACCCGAATTTTTAACTGTTTACTTATGATTAAACCTGAATTGCAGGAAGTTCAAATAAATACATTACCCGTACTTGCTATGCCCCTGAGGTCTCACCCCATCTTTAATGACACACAGGCTGGGTCCCTAGAATGCACCGTACTGCAAGTTGGACCCAGACTGGGGTACGATCACTAGGTAAGGAACCCAAGCACACACGCTTCTTCACTAATGGGGCCTTCCATCACCTATGCCAAGTCACCTCAGCTTCCTGACCAGCTGGCCGCTATATGCACAAGATCAGAGCATTCCTCTTTGATTCTCACAATTAAATGGTGCTGTAATCATGATTGTCTCTGAGTGATCAACTTCATCAAACGTATTTTTTAATCTTGGGTAGAAATTCCTATCTTCCTATACATTACTGACATACCCAAAGTCCCACAGTACTTTGTGTCTCTGTTTTCTCAAAAGTTGGACGGACTTAGATTTGAAACATGTTTTAAATTAATCTGTCGAAATCGAGTCCGGTCGAAAAGTCCGCTCGTCTGTATGCTAGTTCGACGGACAAAAAGCCACGCTAGGGCAGCTATTGGCTACTGGCTATGAACTTCCTTGTTTTAGTCCGGTCGTACGTCATCACGTACGAATTCGACAGACTTTGGTGGATTGTCTGTAGGCAAGTCCGTTCATTCAAGTACGTTGAAAAGTCCGCCGGGCAAAGTCTGCCGTAAAGTCCGACCGTGTGTACGCGGCATAAGACAATTGGGGGTTGATTTTCTAAAGGCACATAGGCTGTTCCAAGGACATTTTCCCTTAGCTTAGTGAATGTAGTGAAAATGTACTTTGCAAAGAATACCTAGTCATGTGCAAGGAAATAACAAGAAAAAAAAAGTTTCTTTGCTTGCACATGATTGGATGATGAAAGTTAGCAGAGCTTCATCTCATCCACTAAGTAAAGGGAAAACTCCCTTGCAAAGTGAACGTTCCCTTACAAAATGAACAGTCTTTTTGACTTTAATAAATCATCTCCTTAAATTCCGGAGGGATTTGGATTTGTGAACTATGCTATGGCAAAAAAAAATCACTCAATCAACAGTTGTCAAGATATGGTGGGTATGATGATAACCACACTTTAGACCTTGATAGACAGAATCTTCCAATTCAGATGGCATGCATCCAACTATTACACCTGAACTAGTATTGTTTAAAGCACTTTAAATGTTAACAAATGTTTGCCCAGGCAACAAAAGGCTCCAAAACATTAATAATAGGGGACCAGCTGTCATGTGTGACTGGGGAATCTGGAACCACCTTACAGCCGGCACACTGGGTGCCAGTATGCTTGAAATGCAGAGTCTAAGGAGTGCCTGGGCTTCGCCAGAGCACCCTGCAAGAGGTGATGAGTTTTGCTTAAGCACACCCTGAAGTTTCTGGTCCTCAAGCACACCAGTATAGGCAGTATAGGCTACAACTGACCAGGTGCTGAGAAGCCCTGGGGTCTAGAGTATAGGAAAGCAAAGGAAAGCTGTCCACATGTTGTAACTAGAATATAAGGGTATATAGAAGCACTGAGGTGTTGGGAAAACAGGAGTGCAGAAACTTGGAAAAACTGAAATAGGGACCAGCCAGTAGAGAAACAGTCAAGAGCTCAGGCAATGCCTGAGGGAATAAGTCCAGCTTAAATGAAAAGGAAAGCTGAGTCGATCAAAAAGCAGATGACTGTAGTGACACCCATAGTCACCAGCAGAGCTTTTTTCTCCACAAATCCACATCAAATAGTGGGTGTGGTCAAATTTCACTAACAGTGGAAGAGTCTTAAAGGGGAATTATTTACCAGGAGTGCATAGTGCAGTACATAGAAAGTATGCAGAGTTTGGGAGGGGGTTATACACAAAGTGCAGAGTTCAGAAATGTGTTACACACATAGTGCAAAGTTCTGGGGTGCGCTGCATACAGAGTTCAGAATTCAGGGGTGTGCTACAAAGTGCAGAGTTCAGCCTTCTTCCACAGCTGCTTTCCTCTGCATCCTCCATCCACATCTGACTTTCACCCCTCTTCTTCTCTAGTACTGTCCCACACAATGTGGGTGGCTCCGCCTCTCTCACTTGCAGGGAAATCTTCCAGTCAGGGTGTCGACATCCTCATGGCACCCCGGACACCTGCATCTCCCTTCTCCCCATCCTGCACTCAGTGGGAGCTGCTCAGGAGATCAGATCTGTGGGAGCAATTGGGAGACAAGCTGTCACTTGTAAACACAGAAGCCAGACTTCTGTGTTTACAAGTGATAGTGGTGAGCAGGGAGTAGAGGGCCTGAGGCAGAGGTGTTGGAATCAAGTTCCAGTTAAAAAAAAATCCCTGGTCACCAGTCTCAGAACATATGTCTAACATATGGGCCAACTAGTAACAGCAGAGCTTTGCAAGTTTGGGTTGTAAGATTACATGAACCAGCTAGACTGCTGGTCTGTGGAACTACAAGTTGAGTATAAGTTACAGATAGCAAGCCAGTGTTGCATGTCTGTTGTACTAATAACAGGTCAGCCTTGCATGTCTGTGGAACTATAGCTGATAGTTTAGAAAGATCAGCTACAGGTAACAAATCAGCCTTGCAAGTCTGCAAAACTACAGGTGACAAATTAGCTTGTAACTGAGCTGTGACACCTGCTTTGCTACGTATTGACTTTGCTTTCTCTTCTCCAAAACTCTGTTTATCTTAGTTTTCTCTGATCAGCTTCCAAAAAAGACCAAAATTCAGCATAACTTGGCAATGACAAAAAATAAGATTCCCAACAGCTTTACTATTTCATTCTTTACTTTTCGTCTTGTGATTTAAAAAACAAGGACTTAGAATAGTGTACCCATCAGCATCTAAGAACTTACTATCATTACTTACTGTTGCCCAAGTCTGCCCAGTGAACCAGTATAATTTGGTATATACCATACCTGGCAAATGCCCCTGGAACCTGGATCTCTCTAAAGGGTACACCGCTACTCTGGTGACCTCACCTAACTTCTGTATCCCGCACCAAGCAGCTGATCTGCTGCATTCTGAATACAGAAGAAAGACAAACATAAAAAAGTTTACAATAAAAGGTGGGTATGCATTAATTCCATCATATATATATATATATTTTTTTTTTGAAGATCTGCGATTCAAATATATAAATACCACATAATAATGTCTTCTTTAAAAGGTATTAGCACTTAATTTCACTTAAAGAGTACATCCATTTGGTTACTAACTTTAATCCATACTACCTCACTTCTTTGCAAGCATACAGCTTTTGCACATGGCTGAAGCACCTTGAGATCCAAGCACCTGGGATATATTCCCCCTCTTTTCCCCCTTGGTACCCTGGGTCATTTGTCCCTAACTTGCTGGGGCAGTATATGGTTGATTGGTTTCCTGCCTTTTGGTGCCTGCATAATTCTGGTGCCATCACCACTCAGTGGAGGCAACACAAAACACTGATTCTTTCAGAGCATCTATTTTTCTGTCTAAGATAAGTAACCTCCAACAGTAATGGTGGGACGCAATGCTTGGGCATTCCTACTACCACTAATCACCAGTATAGGAGGCTTTCCTCTTATTGGCACCAGGGGCCAGTCTCTCTCCCACTGACTGCAGAATCTTCCTCTAACTAACCACAGATTTAAAAAATCAATCTTCCTCCCCCTGACACTAATTTAAGGGGTAGTCTACCTCCCACTGAAACCAATGCTGAGATATTATTTCTCCCATTGACAACAAACTCCATGACATTTGCTTCCAACTAACCATCAAAGAAAGTGGAAGTCTTCCTTCCACTGACTATCAATGTAATGAGCAATCTTTTTTTCACTGGCCACCAATGACATTTTCCCCACTGATCATTAGTATGGAAGGTTGCATATAACATATTTGTGACAACTGCACTCTGTATACTGTGCTATAAGTCAGATTCTCTGAACCACTCCACTCATTAAACCAGGAATGTCAAACTCAGTTGAAGTGAGTGGATTTGAGAGATCTAAATCTTTAAAGAAGCATAATGACTATTGTGCCTACTAGCCTTGAAAATATCCCACATTTACCTACATATTCAACTTCCATTGACTTCATTACGGTTCAAATTCAGCATGCGAACCTCAGCAATGTTCGGTGAACGTCCGATCACTACTTACAATATTTAATTTTAGAAACCATAAAAACATAAAAAGGACCATAAAACATTTATAGAAGTATTTGTATGTAGTGTTACCAGGGGTTCATTTGTTTTTTTTCCCTTGACCACTGAAGGCAGCAGAAAAGGAGTAAGAGGGCTGGATGTAGCCCATAAAACACCATCTCTACGTGCCTGCCTTAAACCTTAAACTGTGCTTTACATTAACTTCTCTGGAATACTGCAATCTTTAAGCTGTACTGAATTTTACCTACACCTGACCAAAGCACCCAATATGCTATATTGTATGTTACATAGTGATGACTGCTGAATTATGTAAGGTGTACTGTATATTACCAGTGCATGTTGCACCAATTGCTGCTTGCTAGTCTCCAACTGTTTATAAAAAAGTTATTTTTAAAGCCAAACTCCAGGTTGGAAAAAGAAACCCTTGCACTGGGCTCCTCCTCACTGTCAGAAACCATGAAATCAGGCCGAAACAGAAGTACAGTTAAATCACACTTGTTTAAATATTAAAAGTAAAAAGTACAAATGTAGTCAAAACATATCCAGAGTTTAGTAATCGGAACGGATAGTCAGCCAAGCCAGAAGTCAGGGATCAATGTAATGGAACAGCAAGCAGGATCTGGAGACAGAAGGGATGTCAGCAAAGCAAGTCTTGAACAGGATCGCAGGAGATGTTTCTGTGATGTTGACAAAGGCAAAGGCAGAGCTCCTCTGGACTGGATGGCTTAAGTTGGCAGGACTGACGAGCAGGATATCATCAACAGCTGAGTAACTGTGTAGAGAAAGGAGCTGGCAATTAGCCAACAGCTGAGTGCCCAGCTCTGAGAAGGAAGGGCTGAGCCCAGCCCTGACACTCACTTCTGTTAAATGTTCATTCTTTTTACCCCTCGCTCCGACAAGCTTTGGTGATCCCTTCTTCTCGCTGACACCCTGAGCTGCAGTTTCTTGATTCAGTAACATGCAAAATCCAAAATATTGCTGCATTCCTTGGTATCTTTATTAAAGCATTAAAATCACATCATAGGTGTGACAGAAAGGTAATGTGTTTCGCTCTAAAAAGTCAGCGCTTACTCAAACCTCATATGATATGACTGACTTTAGCTCAAAACGCATTACCTTTTACATTCATGTCATACCTGTGATGTGATTTTAATGCTTCAATAAAGATACCAAGGAGTGCAGCAATATTCCGAATTTTGCATGTTACTGAATCTCACAAACAAGCTGTGCAGCGCCCTGGGTTCCAGTTCACAACATGTGGGAGTCAGTCACTCACCTAGAGCAGCATTTCTTTGGCTTTACTGATGCAGTTTCTTGATGTTATCACAGACAATGCAGGACTTTTAGTACTGCCTTGTATGTGGAGAAGGCAAGATTGCAACTGCAATAAAGAGCACCTTAAAGAGCAGGTTGCAGGGGATTGGTCACACACTTGGAGGGATCCTGCAGGAGCAAGGAATAAGGTAAGGATTACTCCTGCCTACTCTACCCCTGGACTTAACAACCATTTAACCCTTGCAGTGTGTGGGGGTGCCCACTGCAATGGTATTTATTTCTTGTGCCCAAAGTTGGACTTTAAGGTAGGCCCAGACAAAGTGTTAACTTTGTGTGTATATTCTGTGTAGATAAAAGCATATGTAATGGAAGAGCTATGTTTTTTTAAATTATCCTTTGTGCTGAGGTTTATGTGTGTGTCTGTGAGTCTCTCCCCAGTGGTACAGTAATTAAGGCTTATTTTATGTGAACAAGTATGAAGTCTGGGAAAAGAACAAGCAGTATGCAGGTTTCAGCTCTTATTAAGGTCTTTTTAAGCCACACCCACTGATTAGCACTGTATGCTCATGGTTACTCTTTGCCATAGTATGCTATTCACACATTGCTAATTGCCTAGATCTTTTATAATTCTAGTACATTTATTAGCTTTTCCACCCACTAAACCTTTATTATCACATAAAACAAGCCAAATGTTACATAGCTTCAAAATTACCACTCTTTATAGTTCGCAGAAAAGCCCCCTGCAGAGCAGAACATCATTTGACATGAAGCTGTAGTTCCCCTGTCTTCATTGTAAAAAAAAATAAAAATTTTAATGTGGTTGCAATGAATTATATAAAACAGATTATGTAAATGGCATTGGACAGCATTCAGTGTTTATTGATGCTTCTTGTATGTATTGTTTGACCTTCTCAATATATGTAGGATTTCAGCGCTAGAACAATTACTCATAGTTATTATAGATAACAGCACCATCAGATACGAACAGAAAAATCTACTGACCCTGAAGCTAGACAGTGAGCTGAAACCTTTCTGAATCAAATTGAGGTAGACAAAATAATTATTCTTAAAATTAACCAGCCAAAATGAAGTTCTTTATTCTAAAATGATAAGTCTTTTTAAATGCATCTCCTTGACAGTTGTTATCCTAATTTAATAACCTTGAAACTGTTTAAAATTGATCAACTGATGCTGTGTGATTATAAAGCTTTTATTCATGTGATATTAGAGGTAAAATTGCTATTCAGCCACAAAGGACGAACTTTAACAAATTTACGACTGTACTAACTATGAGGTGAAGAAAGCCATGGTCAGCAACCTAGATAATCAATAAATAGGCATGGTCACATGTCTTTGTGATATCCATTCTCCTCATTTCCTGTACTAGTCTCACATACATTTTGAATGTAAATGGCTAATGGGGTCACAGACAACAATGAAAACCCAACAGAGGTTCTAACTTTTCCTTTCTGTGTTCACAATGAAAAAGAAAGGTTAGGTTGTAATTGGGCATATACCTGGCTGGCTATTTTTAGGTGCAATATTTGTAATCTTCACCTATATTCATACAGTATGTATAATAAAGGGCTAAACCGTGAGAAATGAAAAGTAATACTCAATAATCTTTAACATTGACCTTAACCTTTTTATGTTTTTTCAACTCATTCCCCGCTGTGCTAACTTGTATAAATAAAAGGGTAATATACCCACTTAATTCTCAGTCTAGACCAGATCTGGCTATGGGTCCCCGATGTAGTCATGGTTTAGGGGCAACTGTCAACCAACAGGAGGTATGTTCAAACAAACTCACTGATTGGCTGGTTAGTATTTCTGAGTATTTGATTCTACTTTAAAATGAGTTTGTGACCAGGATATGGACACTTAATATTTACATATTCTTAATAAGAGGTACATGTTGAATAAAACAAGCATACGCTGACCTCTACAAACACATAAGACAGCGCTCGTGGCCCAGGATGATGACTTGTGGATAGACCGCGGGGGAATAGGAACCAAAGTAACCCAGACCAAGTTATGGTAAAAGGAACGCTTCTGTTTATTACCCACTAAGGAGAAATAAAACCATAAAAAAAAAAACGATACCAAGCTGGAAGTCCTAGGCAATCATGGGCTAAGATCTTCCATTCCAGTGATCAGGGCTGCATAGGGAGATGCCAATCACTCAGCCCTTGGGAGTAGAGCCGAGCTGTTCGATTAATCTAGCTGAGACAGCGTGCCCGGATGACCTCACAACAGACCAGTGGATGGAAACAAGGGGACCAAGATGGATGCCTCAGAGAGCCAGCGTGGAACACAAGCGTATTAGTTGCTGCGATGACGCGTTTCGTGTGCATGCACTTTATCAAGCTGCAGACACTGGAGAAATCTCTTCTCAAAGTTTACAGTATAAACATTGAAGTCATCCAACTTAGTACTCTCAGCAGCTTTGTTCATCCTGATTTCCTCCTCCAAGAGCCCCTATGTTTTGTTTGCATTACAGATCATAAGATTAGAAGGCTGCCAAGTGTCTATTAAGTGGGGGGAAGATGAGCTGCTGAGAGAGAAGTTGAAGGACATCAGTGCTGCTGCTAAAAAGCTTTGAGGGGTGAATTGCTCCATAGTGCCTGCAGCTGAAGAAGTCAGCGAGTGCTTGTTTTAAAAACGAATTTACGTACACTAATTGGCTGGTAAAATATGTAAGTATTTGAATGCCCATAACCTGGTTACAGATTCACTTTAAGTGACTCAAGCTTTTTGCTGTTCCTTTATGCAGTGATGAGAAATGTATTCTGATTGGATGCTATGGATAACTGCACTTCATCTATTGCTTGGTATGCTATTGAATAAGTGTGTTCAGTAAAATCCCTGTACTTTGCAGAAAACACACACTTGTGGAAAATCATTATTCCAAACACAACACCAGATCATGAAAACGGCTCGTCTTTTTGATTTGATATTTTCTGTAAATGTGGTCAATCTGTCAAAATCTGAAATGCAGCCTCCCATCTTTGAGATAAAAGATAGGTAAGAAAATTCTTCTTTTAAAATGCTGCCTGTGATATTAACGAATATTTGCAATGAGAGTTTCAACATTTCTTTTTTTGTGTAAACTTCAAAGATCTGTTTCTGTCTAACAACTGCAAATCTATCTATATGAAAATTTCTCACTGCTTCTCAACCCCTATAATACACAGTATTGCATTTTAGCCTAATGCTTAGAATATAGTATGACATATCTAGTTTAGAATTGTAATGAGATGATTTGGAAGCAGCCCTAACAAATGAAATAGGCATTTGCAATGTTATTCTTCTTTTTTTCTATTTTACATACCATTGACTTGAAATAGAAAATGTTAAGTAAATGATTCAACACATGGCACTGAATGAATATTGGAATTTTTCATTTAACAAAAAAAAAAGACCTTTAAAAAGCAAACTAGCATTTATTCTTTTTCATGTGTGTAAGCCGGTGACTGATATAAGGTCAACAGTAGAATCTACTTTTTAAAGGGAATGTATAATGATGTTTACAAGATTTCTTTTCTTTCTTTTTGTTTTCTTTCTTCTTGCCTTGGCTAATAAAAAAACTAAATTTTATATGTTCATTTACAGCCAACAGGTGGAGATTTAGGCTCACTTTCAAATGTTTTTTTAGTTTCTCCTTACCTCTCCTTAAAAAAAAGGCAGTTGTTTCCAAAGCTCAGTAGCTCAAACTGAAAATGTCACACACAGGCAGGAACACACACAGCCGGTGCACACACACACACACACAAATTAGGCTGCTTTCGCACTTGAACTGAGTGTCTTTGGTCATTTTACAGGCTTTTTTTTTGTTTGAGCATTTGTACGGGGATTTTTCTGTTAATTAAAAAAGGAAATTCTTGCTCTCAGTTGATGGAATACTAGAGACCGCTGCAACTAATGTGTCTTGAATACTAGATCCAAATGAATTTTGTGCAAAAAAGTTCACTGTCCCCTTAAATCTTATACAATTCATCAATAGTCAATTAAACAAACATATTAAACGTCTTGTTATAAATGTATGGTAATCAAAATGAAAATACAATTATTAACCACAATAATTACCATACAAATTGTTGAATCTCATCTACAATAATAATCCATAATAATTCATATGTGAATAAAGTTCTCCGTGCTCGTAAACAACTGTAGAAAAAGTGCTCCAGTGCTGAAAATTGCTTCTCAAATAAAAAGGGCCTCTTATTTTTCTTTTAATGCTTGTTGTAAGGATTTTTACACACTCTTCCTCGCAGATAATTTCTGATTCCAGTGTATTCTTATTAGTCTTGCATTGAAGCATATTTAAGAGCTACCCTGAGATTTTCAATGATGTTAAGGTTAGAGGACAGTGAAGCCCATTCCAAAACTTTCAGCTCATGCTTCTTCAAGTAGCTCCTGGTTGCTCTTGAGGTATTTGTAAGATCATTATAAGAGAAAGCAGAAATCAATTTCAAATGTTTGTGGACACCTGACCATCACACTTATATTATCTTGTTGGACAATCCATTCCAAGACCATTATATGGTGTTGCCTTACCCTTTAGGGCCATGGGCACATTTTTATATTGTAGATTGAGCTCTTTGAGCCCTCATCCCCTTGATCTGGGATGGATCCTAAAGGATCACAGCTTATCACAGAGGTTTTCTACAGGGTGTTGGTTAAGTTACAAATAGCATGTGGTATGAAGTATTGCATGATACACAATGATTCTTTGTATACTGTGCTCTGTGTTTTACCTTTGGTTAGATTCTTGCACAAATAGGGGATACACAGTATGTAAGGTTACTTACTACAACCCTGATTTTGTTTGATTAAAGTAAAAGTAGAACCTCTCAATCTTTGTACTGGAATAATGTTTTCAATATGTGCAAGAACAAAAAAAAAGAAAAAGAAACTTCAATAAGGTTTGCTGTAATTGATATTTGATTCTTTCATTATCCATTACACCCTATTGGGGGTCCCATAATGAATAGATGATTGACACAAAATCACCTCTGCAGTGTTTTCTGAAGCTAAAGTAATGTAATTTTTCACATATTTCAAGCACTAGTATTGGAGAAAGAAATATTTAAGTGGCCTTGGAAATTTTTATATGCAAGTTAGCATGCTTTAGAAGGAGTTTAGCATGCTTTAGAAGGATATTGTGGAGTGGATATAATATTTCTGCTGTGCCTTACATGTATAGGGTTGTACGGTCAATGAACTCAGCTAAAACCCTGACTTATTTTGGGCATTCTTGCCTTATTTTAAAGCAGTAGTAAACCGCGGCAGTTTAAAAAAAAAGAAACACCTGTAAGACAACTGCATAATGTGCTAGTACATACTTCATACAATACTTCAGAGCACATGCACCAGTGACGTCACCAGCTACATCCAGGGTGGATATCCCCTAAACCATTGATTCTCAACCTTAGTCCTCAAGTACCCCCAACGGGCCATGTTTTGGGAACTTCCCTTAGATAAAATAGCTCTTATCAATACGATGTCATTGATATTGTTTTAAAACAGCTGTGCAAAGTAAAGGAAAACCTAAAAACATGGCCCGTTGGAGGTACTTGAAGACTGAGGTTGAGAACCACTGTCCTAAACGGTGCATGTTTAGGAGATATTCATTTTACTACCGCTAAGTTATTCTTGTATCAACTGCAAGGATGATTGTTGATCCCAAGCATTTCCAAATGAATTTACTGTTGATTTACCCACTGAAATACCATGGGTTTCTAATAAAGCCTTTTCCTTTAAACTAACTCTGTAGAACAAATAAAGTTTAATCCATCTTTAAATCCAGAGACTTTTCTCTGCGTATATTATAATGATGTTCACAGCTTTTCTTGCACTTATTTTTAAGCAAATGTAGTCATTAACAAGGCTGGAAGATCTAAAAAATATATAATCATTGTGATGAGTTACTGCTGAAATCTTATTATCACACTCTATCTGTATGGCTATGAGTATTTCATGATTAATATTGTTCCAAAGCCATTACATAGTAGAGAAGAATGATGTGACATTGTTGCAAATGTATAATCATTATCACCTCCACTGGAATCCATTTGAATCAAATTAAGTGTGATACATTATTTTTATAATCAAGTACACATAATAAATAAAACCAATTTTGTTCAGTGCTCTAAATGCAATACAACTCAGATAAACCAGATTTGAAAATAATAAGATTTGTGACTCGCAACTTGGCTGCTTTCAATATTTAAAAATGACTTGGTTTGGAGATATCTGTTAAATCTATTTTAAAATCCATCCCTTGATATCAGCTTGATTGGCAAACTGATATTTTACCTATATCGGGCACATTTGTGGGTACCAAATAGTACAGGATCAAAAGCCTGTGAACAGCTTAATATTACAGCTGTATTTGTTGGATATTTCATTCAACTATGGAAATAAATACCGCCCCCTCCTTTTTGGATATAACAGCCTCCATTCTGAACAAGCTGGTTGAGTTCCTTCACACCAAACATGACAAACTATGTCTTTATGGGCTTGGCTTTGTGCACAGGGACATAGTCATGCTGGAACAAGAACGCACCTTCCCCAAAACTGTTGCCACAAGGTTGAAATGTCTTTGTACAAAACGTCTTTGTATGCTGTAGCATTACCAGTATGCTTTGCTGGAAACACCTGAGCATGGTGTCCACATGCTTTTGGCCACAATCTTTTGAGCATAACGAGTATCTGTGACATATGTAAATACCTGAAAATGTCTTGTGTATGTGAGATTTTTTATGGCACGCCATTAAATAATGTATTATATCAGTATCAGTAGTAAGCTTCACTATATATTACTTACTTTTTTAATGTAATTTTTATTGTTTACAAAGAACTTACAAAATAATATAATCGAACAGAAAATAAAATAAAAATTATAATAAAGTTACAAAGAAGAAGCTATGGTAATAAGCAATCTAATGGTACAAGTATCAATGTAACTTCTTTATAATGTTTCAAAAGATTCGGATACCGAAATATTATTATCTGGTTTTGAAGGAATTGCTGTGTTTAGTCTTGAAGCATGGAGGACTAGTGTATTAAGGTAATGCACCTTAGTATTCATTTTTCTTGAGTAGGGCTTATATAGTAAGAAGCTCATAAGAGCCACATGAAAAATAATATCAACTAAATAAAAAGAAACAATCAAAATAAATCAAGATCAAATAATGTAATGTATCAAATATGTATTGCTTTTAATCAATTATTTAATCAATTATGGTTTACCTAATCTATTAGATATAGAAAGGGTTACATTTTGTGTATATATGTATATATATAGTGTCTTAGTGACACCCCCTTGACCATACACTGATATGTGTTAAATTGGGTTAGATGGTGTATGCCAAGCGTGTATGGACATAAGTGGATGGATGCAGGGGCGTAACTACCACCATAGCGACCCATGCGGGTGCTATGGGGCCCGCAGCCGAGTGGGGCCCAGTGAGGATAAGAGCACCGCCGGCACAGTCTCCCAGCCAGGGGAAGAGAGAGGAAAGGAAGAGGTGAGCTGTCCGTATCAGCAGAGAGCTGAATTGCCCGATGTAAGAGCTTTCATTAGAACTTCCAGTGTTCCCGGGGATCACGTCACATAGCTCCACCTTTTGGCCCGGTGCCCTTGATAGACAGAACGCTGATCCAATGCGGGATATGTGACGTCATCAAAGGCGTCGGGCCAAGAGGTGGGGCTATGTGACGATGAGCCCCGGGAAGACGGGAAATTCAAATGAAAGCTATTACAGTGGGCAATCCTGCTCTCTGCTGATCCGGGTGGCTTGCCTCTTCCTCTGTATAGGTGAGGCTGTATGGGGCACAGGCAGACCAGGCTGTATTGGGCACAGGTCACGCTGTATTGGGCACAGGTCACGCTGCATTGACACTAGGGCAGCTGTGGGGGGGGGCTGTTTGCAGGGGGGCCCCATACAACATTTTGCTATGGGGCCCTGCTATTTCTAGTTACGCCCCTAGATGTATGGTAGTACTTATCTGTTCTGTTACTAAATGCTCTATCCATAGTGCTGTGAGAGCACTCTTGTGTGTTTTTTTTTCAATTTAAGTGTCTTACATTATGCAAGATTTCTTTAGAATTCTCACTCTCAGTTGTTAAGATGCTGCATTTAGGAGGGACATAGTGCAGGTGAAGAAGTTGAAGTCTCTGGGTGAGTAAAGAGGACCTTATACTGTAACACAAAGCCTATTAGACCTTCTTAGTGATAAGGAGTCATTATAATCTAGTGCATGGGTTGGTTGCCTGAAATGTTCACAAGTGGAGTGGAATTTCCCTAGCACTTAGTATGGAAAGAAATCAATAACTTAAAGTGAAACTAAACGATTCAGGTGCAAATTGTCAAAGTGTATAACAATGAAAATCGCACCTGAACCGTTCACAAAATTGTACCAGAAACGCGATGTGGTAGGCCCGCGCATATGTGAACCGGCTTCATTGAAAGGGCTGCAGGTTCATATGTCATGCGAATCAGATGCAGTTCAAAATGCATCCAATTTGCCTTTATGTGAACTGGGTTTAACCACTTCAGCTCCGATTTTTTTTTTTACTAGTAATGGCAGTGATCAGCGACTTATAGCGGGACTGCGACATTGTAGCGGACAAATCGGACAAATCGGACACTAAGTGACACTTTGTTGGGGACCAATGACACTAATATAGTGATCAGTGCTAAATAATATGCACTGTAACCGTACTAATGACACTAGAAGGGAAGGGGTTAACATCAGGTACAATCAAAGGTTTAAATCTGTCCCTAGGGGGTGCTATATAACTGTGGGGTAGGTGCTTGTACTGTAAGAACACAGAGATTTGTATTCCTGCTGAGCAGAAACACAAGTTCTCTATCTTGTCCTGTCACAGAACTGCAATCTACCTTGTTTACCGCTGTCCTGTCTGCCTCGGGTCTCAGTGGACATTGGGTCCACCGGACATGCTGATTGGCTGCTGCTGTGTCCAATCACAGCAGGAGTGGTTGCACCTGGGCGCCCCAGACCCGAAAGTAAAAATCACATACAGGTATGTGATTTTGCACTAAAGGGCCATCCTGCCACAGAATATGTACGTGGAGTGGTCTTTAAAAGAGTAGTATGGGTTTTCGTTTTTTTTTAGATTCATACTTACCTCTGTGGATGGAGCATCAGACCATCAGAGCTGCAGCTGTCCCCCGGCGTCTCTGTACTGAGAACCAAGCCACCGAACACCGCCGATGGCTCGGTTCTCACTCCTCCCCGAGCAGAGAGATGCTGCCTGTCAGTCAGCATCTCTCCTGCTCAGATCCTCCACGCTCATTGCAGCAATGAGCTGTGGAGGGGGGGAGTGGCCGTCTCAGCATTTCAGCGGCTCGCTGAGATGTTGAAACTGCCATCAATCAAGGCAGCTGGTGGATCCAGACTTGGGAAGTCAGGATGACGCGGCGCCTTGACTGATGGCAGTGACATCAGCGGAGAGCAGACTTCAGACCGCTCTCCGCTGAAAACGGGTCACAGGAGTGCAAAACAAATTGCACTCCTGTGACCCAGTGGCGAAGCACAGCCTAAAAAAGCTCAGGCTGGACTTCTCCTTTAAGCGGTTAAAGGCACTGGTTAAGACTTGAAGGCATTGGTTTTAATATTGGAGCATTTGCTACCGGTATCAGGGCAATGCTACTTAAGAAATCACCTTGAAAAACATTTCTAGCCATGACTTAAAGCAGAGCTCCATCCAAAATGAGAAGCTCCACTTGTACTCACCCTCCCACCCTCCCCTGCCACATTTGCCACTTTTTGGGAGAGAGAGGGGGGAGCGGGTACCTGGTTTTGACAGGCACACGCTCCCACTTCCTGGTAAGATCACAATCCATGTCATGTTCGGCCCCTTCTCCTTTCCCCCAGCTGCTTTCTGGGACCTGTGTGTGTCTCAGAAGATGGTGGGAACATTCCAAAAACGCAGCGCTACTCGCGCATTCGCAGTAGTTTCCCTTACTTGCAATACCGGCACTTGCACCCGAAGCCAATGGACGAATTGGCTTGGGGTACCGACATTGCGGGTTTCCTGGACAGGTAAGTGTCCTTATATTAAAAGCTAGCATCTACAGTATTTGTAGCTACTGACTTTTAATTTTTTTCCCCAGACTGGAGCTCCATTTTAAGTAACGGCAGATAATTCATGTAATATTATTTTTAACAGATATGATTCATATAATGTTTATTTCCTAGAATTCAGCTGCCCTTAGCTCAGGTATGCAGGCAGGAGGGCGTAGTTAGCTGAGAAAGCCCCTCATCCAGAAGAAAGAAAAAGATCCCCATGAAGACTTCTGGGATGTACAGTATGACATCATTTTGGCCTAGGCAGGAAACCAGGAAAGGAACAGACAAATTAAAAAAAGAGTTAAATGTTTAAAATAAGTAAATATTATATACATTCATATATACATTAATTTCTATGTATTAATGCTAGCAACATAACTTCAAAAATTGTTAATGCTGATTGAGTGAGTTTAGTTCAATTCTTTATTAGCACTTGATCTTTTAGCACGTTTTTGTTCATTTTACTGATATATTATGGAAATGATGTGCTTGTGTTTTAATTAAGCACATTAATGTAATAAGCTTTTATATGGATGGATTTGATAACACAGTTAATGGTTCGCTATAATACACTTTAGGGTTCAGGGTAGAGCTGTAATTATTACTATATCAATTATTTGCAGGAATATCAGGTGAAAATGAACCACTTGCCGACTAATACGTATATATACTTTGTGATTTTCAAGTGGTTTACAGGAATTATGGCTGAAGGTATCAGCCATAACCCTGGTATGGGGTCAGATACTCTTTGGTTGACTCTATGGCTTTGGAGGACTGGAGCGATGTCATGACATCACTTCTGGTCCAGGCTGGAAGTAATTTTTTTTTTTTTTAAAGCAAAAGTTTAAAAAGCTTTTTGTTTTTGTTGATCTTTGGCTTTTAAAGCTAAAGAAGAGATTTGGGGTCTCTTTGACCCCAGATCTCTCCACAAAGAGAACCTGTCATCCTTATATCTATTACAAGGGATGTTTACATTCCTTGTAATAGAAATCAAAGTGATAAAAAAAATGAAAGGGACAGTGTAAAAATTAAAAAGTATAATAAATAAGAATTTTTTTTTTAACGTGCCCCCATTCCTCCATGCTCGCGCACAGAAGCGAACGCAGACGTAAGTCACGCACGCATGTGTAAACGTTATTCGCGATACACACGTGAGGTATCGCCGAAAGTGGTAGAGCAAGAGCAATAATTCTAGAGCTAGACCTCCTCTGTAACTCTAAACAGGTAACCTGTAAAGGCATTTAAAATGTCACCCATGATTACATCTCCACTACAACACAAAAACATTCCTTGATAAGACCTTTAACACCCTTTGAATCTGTTTGCCTTCAAGAAAATACTATGGAAAAAACTTGACAGTGGGGCTTATTTACGAAAGGCAAACCCAACCAAAGTGCACTTGAAATTGTACTGAAAGTGCACTTGGAAGTGCAGTTGCTGTAGATCCGAGGGGGACATGCAAGGAAAATAAAAAACAGCATTTTAGCTTGCACATGATTGAATGATAACATCAGCAGAGCTTCCCCTCATTTCAGATCTACCCCTCAGATTTACAGCGACTGCACTTCCGAGTGCACTTTCAGTGCAATTCCAAGTGCACTTTGCACTTGTAGTGCAAAGTGGATTTGCCTTTCGTAAATAACCCCCATTGCATACCTGGCTACAAACCTCTTATGCCGCATACACACGAGCGGACTTGCCAACGGGTTAAACTCCATCAGCATTTCCAACGGAAAGATTTAGAACATGTTCTATATCTGAGTCCGTCGGAAATGCCGACAGAAAAAGTCCGATGGGGCATACACATGGTCGGAATGTCCGACCAAAAACTCCCATCGGACTTTTTCTGTGGGGAAGCCTGGCATCACACTTCAAGCCCGGTCAGATTTAAAGCACTCTGGGAATCAGCTCTTAGTACAACATTTCATGATGAACAATGGCAATATGTATGCATCTTTGCACACAAATGCTCCATTAGCTCCCCTTTTCAGTAACTTTCATATAAACTACTATCACATATATAACTACTATCACATATAACACGTATATAACTCATTATAAGTTGAAACAACGGTTTCCACAGTCCTCTGATTTGTGTTGAAGTTGTAATCAAGAAATGGGTTCTCTGGTGCACATTTGGTGGAAATGCCCTCTAATAACCCCATTTAGGCAGAAAATTTGTGCATTGATAAAAAGTATTACTGATACTAATATTAAATTGACACCAGCCTGTTGCTTACTTCATTTTTCTAACTGCTCTATGAAAAATTTCAAAAAACCTTTAACAAGATACCCGTTGAGAGCAGTTAAAGTCCTAATACCATGATATTGGAAATCTACCTGCATTCCTTCAATTAAAGAATGGATTAACACAATTCAGGAACTTTGCCCAACATGGAGGAATTAGTATCACCAGCTAATGGATCAATAGAGAAATTTAATAAGATATAGTCACCATGGGTTATTTTCAGTAATTCACCATACTTCGCTCAGGATACAACTTAGAGATACAGACAATTAGATATGTTTGGACCCTTAACATTCATTTATGAGTTTACGCTACATCCCTTACTATTATCCTTATTATTTTATTATTTTAACTCAGATCTTTATTTTTCACATTTTTCTTTTCTTATTTTTTTTTTCACTTCTATATCTTAAATGTTTTAAATATCTCATATCTTATATTAATATACTTTTATGTTATTAGTATTCATATTATTATACTTTGATTACTAAATGTTAATTTGGCATTAAATTAATATGACAATGTTGTTTATGTCCAATCCAATGTATACATGTTGCAAAACATTAGCGATTATATGTGAAATACAAAACCTCATGTATGTTTAATATGTTTCAAAAAATTAATCAAAATGTATTGTAGAAAAAAAAAATGTCACCCATGGATATTTTTAAGTACTGTAGTTTGTTGCCATTCCATGAGTCTGTGCAATTATAAAGTGTGACACGTTGGGTATTAATTTACTCGGCGTAACATTACCTTTCACATTATTCAACAAAATTGGGGTAAATATTGTGGGTTTTTTTTGTATTGTATTGTATTTTTTTTTCCCCAAAAAATTGCGTTTACAAAAACGCTGTGCAAATACTGTGTGACATAAAAAAATGGCAATGATCACCATTTTATTCCCTATGGTCTCTGCTAAAAAATATGTATAATGTTTAGGAGTTATAAGTCATTTTCTAGCAAAAAATACTGACTTAAACTGATGTAAACAAAAAGTGCCAGAAAAAGCCTGGTCAGCAAGTGGTTAAGTAAAAGGTCTGAAAAAGGTGCATTCAACCACCACATCTGAGGACTGGTAAATTGCAATGTGTTACATTTTGCGTTTAGGTTTAGATACACTAACTTTTCCTTAAGTGCAGAATAATTGAGTGCAAATTACCTTAAACTTTCCAGTTCCTCTGTGAAGATCCAGAGCCATCATTTTCCCACTGTGGGTAGCCTTGGACTGATCTTAAAATTATGTCTTTTAAACAGTCACTTGCAGCTGAGAGAAATGGCAGAAAAATCTTCAAAAAATACCAAGGTCCACCCTAGGTTGTAGTGTACGTGGAGAGAAGAAGAGAATGCTGGATTATGTGTCATTACAGTAATGGGGCCCATGGGAGTGAAGGCAAACTTCTGTCCAAACTAATGTTTGGCCCGTGGTTTCTACAAGGCAACACAACTTGAAGTTATATGAGGAAGCCTAATCCCAAATCGTACATCTTGTCATTATTGGCAAATGTGTGCATTCTCTTTATAATATTCTTTTCTTAGGAATATTGTCATTGATGTCTGCCGTCCTGGCTTTGCCTGATAAATGACTTTTTTATCTCTTGCCTCAAGCAGAAAAGGCACTTTTGCCAGTAATCTCAGACTGTCACTTTTGATTACTTCGAGTCCTTTGAATATTTCTACTTGTGAAAAGTGTTTCTTTTCTCACACATATCTCCCAGACTGAGATAGTTCGCCAGCCTGACAGCTGAGTAATATGGAATTTTATTAAAGTTCCTATTGCTGGAATCCCAGAAAGATTCTGCCGTCTTATCAGTAGGATCTGTGCGGTTTGTGCCCTATCTAATATAACACATTTGCAGCTTCATCATGCCTTGATGTCTCTTTGTTTTTTTTAACAAACATGGGACATCTTTGGGAAATTGACTACATTGTCCTAGTTAAAGATATATCACCTCTTTATGTTTTGTCCAAGATCTATAATAGCATTATTTTTGTCCCTTAGGCAGACCTTTAGTCCATTATGGTAAAAGGTCCAATATTTACCCCAGCCTTCCGAGTTTTAAAAGAAACAGTGGGGTATTTCGTTTAATGAAAATCATTTTTGACGTGTATATTTCTGTAAAATATGATGTCATTTCAGTGTTAAAGTACAAATTATTGACTGTCAAACCATAAATGTTAAACACAGAAAATATCAGACATCTTTGTACCCGCTCACTTGAAAAGTGGCAAAAGGTATAATCAGCTCACCTCTAGATATTGATCCATACACATATAGGTCACTATGCCCTTTAATTTAGGCCTTCAAACTTTGTGGATATCTCCAAATCTATCACCAAATCATCCGATATAGTAGCCTCACGTCTCCTTTCTTCAGGTAGTATGAAATTTCTTCTTCACAAGCTGATTTTAGCTTAAAAATAATAAAGCACCATCACTTTGTATTATATTTTGATCAACTACCTTTATTTTATAAAAGAAATACACTTACAAACACAGTGCACTCACTGCCAATGCACTAGGAATAGGTCGCTTTAAAAAAAATCTTGTATTGCACCCTTAAAAATCAGTATCATATAATGAAATATACCACAGGCTTTCTCTTCCTGGTTTGCGTGATGACGTCATGTAGGGGCAGAGCTCTGGTTATATCCCAGAGGCAGTTAAAAAGCTGGCACTTCCAGGCACAAAGATACATGTTACTCTCTTACCTGACACCCCACAATGCAGTGCTCAGTGAGTGAATGTCCAATCCCTGTAACTTAAAGAATTGCATGGGTTTACTGCTCGTTTTTGTCTTGGGGACTTCAGAGCAGAGATATACTTACGTAATCCGCCGATCCCCTGAGTGCAAGACCAGTCCCCGCTGCTCCTGCCCCCCGCACACTAGCGGTCTTGTGAATGGACTGTTCCAGAAGTCATCACGCCCATAGACCGGGTTTGGACGTTTGGACAGCAGGCCACCGCTGGACGTGGAGGAGCGCAGTTTTCCGGAGGATCGAAGTACAGCTTTTCCTTGCACCACTAGACAAAACAAGCAGTTAACCCATGCAGTGCAGGCAGAGCCCCACTGCATGGAAGAATACAATTTTTTCATGGAGTTATGCTTAAGGGTCCAATCTAATGTTGGCATAGAACATACACACCAGTTTTAAGGAATGCCCCAGGAGGCCAATGGGACAACAGAGAAGTACATGTAAGGGAAGTTTTCGCTGGCCCTCCAGCTGTTGTGAAACTACAAGACCCATCATGCCTCTGCCTATGGGAGTCATGCTTGTAACTGTGAGCCTTGCAATGCCTCATGGGACTTGTAGTTTCACAACAGCTGGAGGGCCGCAAGTTTGAGACCCCTGCTCTAAAGAAAATGTGCTCCTTTGTTTTAAAGCCACATATTGAAAAATAACTGAACCTGACCAATAAACAAAAGTGCATATGTATGCTCATTGTAATAGTTTAGTTGGTCATGAAACAGGTTTTCTTGGAGGGCAAGAGAAGAATCCATGAATGTATGACATAAGCATCTATGATAAGATAATGGAAGGTTATATTGTGCCGATGTGCTACTGACTATCCCTGGTTTGACTTCCTTCCTTGACAAACTGTACCGATAAAGTGGTTGTAAACCCACGTAAAATACTTACCTTAGATTGAAGTCCCCGCAGCGGTCCCAGCACACCGCTGTGGCCAGCAAAATGTGTCTCTGAGTTATTTCCGGGTATCGCGGGCTCCAGCGCTGTGATTGATTGGAGCCGTGATGATGCCACTCTCGCGAATGCGCACGGGAGCTGCTAGTAACGGCACAGCAGCTGAAGAAACGGCACGAGCGAGCCATTTATTCAGTGCGCATGTGCCGATGAAGTCAGTGTAAGTTTAGTAGATATTCACGGTACCTACAGGTAAGCCTTATTATAGGCTTACCTGTAGGTAAAAGTGGTGTGTAATGGTTTACAACCACTTTAAATACCCTTACAAATTGTAATAAACTAATCATGTACTTCTGTAATGTTGTATACAGGTATACCTCTCATTGAATCTATGTACTGTAGTTAGAACTTTCCTACTCACTTTAATAAAGTTCTTATTAATAAATAAACTTCTTATTAATCTACTATAAGCCAACTGATGTGGCTAAAGTTTGCAACATTTTCAGTAAATGATTTTTACCTGTTTTTGTAGACTCAGTAGTGTTGTTATGCATACTACACTATACAATTTTTCCTATATGCAGTGCAGTGTTCATTTGTGCTGTAAGTATTTGTTCTTTCTTTCAGATACTGATGGACACATAAGAGACCTGATTATTCCATTTTAAACAATCATATTCCTTCTCATATGTTCATCATGCTGAAAAATATACTGATGGTGAAGGGCACGAAGGGCATTCTGCAGGGGTGGAGTTAGCCATTAGAGCACACACCCAGAACAGCCTTCCTTACCAAAAGTATTCTTACCTGTCTAGAAATGTGATTCTTTGCCTTCTTTGCTCATGGCATTAGAACCAGTAGAAGTATTAAACTGTAGCATGGCACTGTTTGCAGGAGTGTTTCCAATAGTAAGTGCTGCTTGAGACTATATTTAAAAAATTCCCCCACAACCAGGAGAGGTGAGGCATGCTTATATTCCGAGCTTCGTCCCCTCTTAATCTTTTGGGTTTTGCTCAAATAGACAGCATGGAAACCGCACACCAGGATATTCTCATTAGCATTACAATAGTTTCTCATTCTATATCTTGGCGCTGAACATTTTAGACATGTTATTATTCCTTTATGGGTAAATTAGGATTCCATATTGTTCTCTCCAGTTTAGAATATATAGGATGCTAAAACTTAATTTAGGTAATCAAACCTTAACTGAGTTGAAGGAGAAATTGGCTTGACCGCAATATTACTGTAAAGAGGCTGATGTGCACCACAAGCTAGCACGGCATGAGATTGCTGATTAAATTAAGTCATTTGAGATGTATGGCTTACATTTTGGCATAGTAGATTATCTTGTTAACAGATCACTGGTTCCTTAAGGTATGAGTCACAAATAACATTACTTGCTTATTCTACATGAACTTGTTCACAGCTGTGATAACTACATATTAGAGATAAACATCCCAACCTAATTACACGGGAACATCAGCAATAAAACAAGAAGGAAAGATATACAGTAGGAGCTTACCAAGCATCACAGCAGAAGATTTAGATAAGAAACATTCACAGCAGTAGAATGAGGGAAGGCAACATACCATATGTAAACAGAAATATTTAAAAAGCAACTCGAGGCAAAAAGTAAAAACAATTGGTGAACTGCCAGTGCTAATCAAACATTGCAACTGAGTTGATATCAACAAATCTGTTATCAACAAATCTGGGCTGATGTCAACCTTCAAAGCAATTCTCTATACTCAAGTTTCTATTTATTAAAGAAATAAGGAAGAATAAGGCAGTCTATAGATTATGCAATTTTCTTTCCTTCGAAAATGGGTGGAAGGAAGAAAGAAAAAGGAAGAAAATTGCTCAAAGGGATTCCCCCATCAACACTGACTGTATTGATGGGGGAATCCCTCCGGCATCGCTATTGTGTTCTTACGGCAGAACACAAAGATTAGTGTTACCGACAATAGCCAGTCTCACTAATCGTCCTGGAAAAACCCAACAGGCTTGTTGTACACAAGTTGATCGATAGAACCAGCCGAATTATGAATCATGTATGGCCTGCTTAAAAATGATTGATTATGTAGTGCCCCGGTAGGCTACTAGAGTTTAAATGTAGTATTTTGGCTAGCCTGGGAGAGCAATGATCATTTGATAATGTTTGTTCTGGGTCCTGTTGGTGCAGGCTTTCCCCTGCATTCCATACTATGGGATATAGTGGGTGGAAGAACCTAGACCCTGGCCTGCATATTAATACTTCTCCAGCCAATCCCTGGTCAGGGGAATGAGTGACCAGCAGGGGGCTGATAGAAGTATAAATGAGCTAGGATCCAGAACAGAGCTCTCTTATTCCTGGGGGAGTAAGACCTATCCTGAGGGCTGTGGCATCTCTGGGAGACTACCTGCAAGAATCATCTTTGGGGTCCCAGCTTCTGCGTTGGCTGGGGGACCTCTGGCCTAGCCTCCTGAACATTGCTGAGAGATCATCTAAGCTTTCAGGACAAGGGCAAATCAAGTACAGAAACTGACTGATACTGCAGGGAGCTAAACAGTAATCAGAGAACGGTGAGTACCAGCCTCTTGGACTTAGAGACTTTCTTTAGCTTGATTTGGAAGAGCTTATTCTCTGTACATCTAGGACTATACTCCTGTTGAGGAGTCCTTGTATAGTACCAGTTTATCCTCACTCTAAAGAAATAGTTTAGATTTAGTGCCCTCTACTGCAAGTTTTTGAAGTTTATTAGAGTATCCTTAGGCTCACCCTCACCTTATCCCAGTTCTCTAACAAAATAAAAAACATAAAGACATGTGCAGCCTGTTCTCTGACTCGAGTGACTGTGAAATACTGTGTTCCTGCTTGCTGTGTGCCTATCAGGGAATGGAACCTGGGACCAAACAGTCAGACCACTTCCAGGTCTGCGCTAGATATATATTACTGTCAGCCCTTATACTGGACTCTTCCTGGGTTATTCCACCCATGATCCTGAAGGGACCTGTGAAAATGTGGGGTTGTCGGCTGAACCTAATTGTTTGTGACTGCTACACTTATATTTCCTACCTACTAAATGATGTGGCCATGAGCAATTAAAATTGCTGGTGTACAGCATTGATGCCGCCTAAGATAATCTCCAAGGCCCTGTTTTTCTAGGTTGTATGTGCCCATCTGCCCTTGTTTCAGTGATCAGATAGTGACCATATTATTGGTTAGATGTGCTGTGTGCTAACCAATAATATGGCTTCTTTCCAGCAGCAGTGCAAAGGTGAAGAGTTAAATGCCACAGCTAAGCCACTATAAATATGCTGCAGATGTATGGGCACAGAGTGTTCCCTGATTGCTGTTTTACCAGTTAGGAGACATGAGCAGGGTAGGTCAGAGGTAACCTGTTCCCTTAAACTGCTGTTGTACAGTCCCCAATCACTCAACCAAAAGGAAGACAAGTTACGCTTGATTGAAGTTCAAATGGCCATAGTGGCCTTTTATTATAAATAACTAAATATTAAATAACACTAACAGTAAATTCAGTCCCTGTTTCTGCAGCACCAGTTACCTATGTTAGGCCCTCAGCCTCCTCAAGGATGATATCAGTTGAACACAGACACATACTGGTCCGTACCTATAATGTCAGCAGAAGTTGACTGTACCGAATAGAGGACACCACAACAGAGATGGGTCTACAGCCGTTTTCCAATATCAGCAGATTAAACAATGACCCCAAATCGCAAAGCAGCTGCTACAGCTTGCATCCAGACTGCCCAATGACAAAAGAATAAGGGGTTTAGGAGATAAGCTTTCTCGACGACTGTATCTTCTCTACTTCTCCTCACGGATCACCATAAGGAGTTTCTCAAAATCAGCCCACTTCCATCTAATCAGGTAAGTGTCCACTAACTTCAAACTCTGTGCTAACCATTTAATCCTTTGTTGCCTGGTTCCCTATCTTGTAGGCTCATTTATTTCATCTTGTCATGTAGGCTCATTTATTTCCCCTCTTAGCTCTGGGCCTACCTAGATGTCAATATCTAGCGGAGTTCCTGGCTGCTAGACAACATGATCCTTAAGGACTAGCAGATGTTTTCACGGTGCCATTGAAGATATAAGAAAGGTGTAGATCATTTGGAAATGACAATACCATTTGTGTGATGCCTCCTCTCACTTAATACATAATCTAAAAAACTAATTATCTGACTTTAAGCTGATCTCAGGGCAAGAGCTAAATACATTGTTGCAATGCAGATACACAAATGACTAAACTGCCACCTAGTTTGCAGTGTGTTGTGATCAAGAAACCTTTCACATTTAATAGCCTGATGCCTGACGTTACTTTTCTGTTTAACTGACACATTTTTATCTTTTTTTCACCTAGTTTGCTGATTAAACAATGATGGAAATGCAGCACACCAATGATGTCATCCCTGTGCTTTCTTCTCCACGTTCACCACATTGGCCGGGCAGTACTGGGCAAAGAAATTGAGCTCTCTCTAGCTCAGATTGCTTGTTTCTCTCAGTGTGAGTCCTTATGTGCAGGAGAATAGGGCACTCTATTATAATTGGCCTAATTCAGATTTTTTTTTGCTATTAATATTTTAAATAAACAAACAATTAAACGCATACCTAGACTAAAGGGGAACATTTTATATTTGCTTACAGTTCAGCTTTAATAAAAACTTGAGCTGCAAGTGCTGGCATTCATTAATGACTCAGCAAGTAATCACTAAATCCTGAACTAATTTAGAGAATATGTGTGGCATGAGCAGATGTTTTTGTTTCAAAATTAATCTGTCACAAGCTGTGGTATTAAGTTAAAAGTGACTTCCTAATATACAGGCAAACCCTCAAAGTGGAGCAGGCTTTAGTGGCAGGAAAATGCCATGTGCTGGCATTTGCAAAGAGTTAGTGTTCAATGCTATGCAATTCCTTGAGGTTTAATAACTCTGTGTTAAAAAGAATAACTGTATTTTTAATATTAAAATGTTGTTCCAAATTAGCAAGTTCCCCCAAGTGTCTTACCTGTATATGATTCATGGAGAATCTTCTGCTATACATCCTCTTCACAGAAAGTCTTCTGCCCTGCCTGCGCATTTGCACTAAATTCTTCATTTATTCAAATGGGAAGCCTGTCTATCTTTGGGCTCAATCAGTAGACTTTCTATCATGTTAATAAATAAGGTGCAGCGCTAAGTCAAACAGGACACATTGCATAAAAAAGGATCATAAACTAATAATAATACAGCTCTATGCCAAGAGAAAAATGTAATAAGTGAATATCCTTAAGACGATAGTCTAATCATCCAAATATCAGAGAGCAATCGCAAAGAGTCCATATAATCATCCAGTGAGATTCCACCATTCAAGCGTGATGTAACAACATGCCATATAAAGTGACTGATCGATGTGCCCTCCACCGTTTATTAAGACTGGCCTCTCACCTGGCAACCAGGACCCTTTAATTACAGAGGGTCAGATAGACATTCCCATTAGGGTCATAGTTAGATGATGCACTCCAGACCGGCATACAGGACTTCTGTCATAAGGCAGGTAAATAGGGATCAGGGTAATCTCGATAACATATGGAACACAAAGGGAACAAAAATAGTGCTCTCCGTATAATAAAATTTATTTAAAGAAGATAAAAGGTAACACTCACAAATCAAGCACTTCTCAAGTGCAAATCGGGCAGCGATTCACGATGGTGTGTACACACAAACTGATAGAGCATGCGCGGTGGCCGCGGGTGACGTCACGACATCTCGTTCTGGATGTGTTGCGTCCCAGTGGGCGGGGACTTCTTCAGCAGAACATCATCATGTACCTGGCCCTGAAGCTGAAAAGCTAAGAGGGCTCTCCTTGCGGCTGAGTGCTCAGTGTCCCTAAAGGTGGTAACAGGAAACGCAAAGCCCAAAGTAGCAGGGATTGCCTGCTGTGCCCCAGATGAGGGTTGGAGGTATGGAGATTACTCTGCAGGTGGGCACCAGAGAAGGTGAACAGTAGGACCCAGGAGAGCTGATGAGGATGCAGACTACACACGGCTGGAAGCAGGTTGTAATGGTAAGTGCAGCAGGCCGGATCAACAGGTGAGTACTGAAGGTAGGTACTGCAGGTTGGGTACAGCAGATAGGCACAAAGGCGGATCACAGCAGACAAGGTACAGCAGAAGGCATAGTCAGGAATGGAAGCAAAGGTCAGTAAGTCAGGGGTCAGCAGATCAAGTAGCAGACTCATGGTTAGGCAAGCTGGGGTCATACACAGGGCAGAAAACAAGAGAAGATCCGTGAACAATCCGAGGTCAGAGCTGGGAGCAAGACAAGAGGTATCCAAGGGCAAGCCGAGTTGATAACAGGTGATCAGAAGCAGAAGTAAACACAGGAACAGGAAGCTGAATACCAGTCAGCAATGTCTATGTGCCACAGTCATCGTTTTAAAGGCCTGAGGGTGCCAGGATCTGACATCCACTGTGTGCGCCGGTGCGCACACGTCTTCACCATGGCAATAGCGAACGTGCGTTCACAATACGTGTGCATGTATTCATACAGGTGCGGCCATATTGACAATTGGCTAATGTGCCAGGTCTACGGGCGACTATTCTCCAGCTAGTTCCCTGACACTTCCCATTGCAATGAATACAGAATCTACTAAGGATGTGCAGACTGGCCAAGAGACTCTCCGCACAGAGGCTGTGTAGCACCCAACATCCTTATAGTAAAGATCTTCATGGAATGAAAGCAGGTAAGTAGAACACTTAAGGGTCTTGCTAGGCCTAAAATTTAAGAGTAACTGTGCTCATAGTATTATTCTGGATAGACTGTTGTCTTTATTCAACCTTACCTATTATGTAACTATAATGGTTTGGCTAAATTTGAGTTGGTGTCTTTAATCTTATGATGTATTTTAATTTAATGGGGATCACACCTATTATAGGATTCAGTTTTATGAGTAGAAGCTATTTGTCTTTAGACCCTTTTTCTCTAGCTGGAACTCTATATGGCCCTATCTGAACATCACAGTCTCCACTCAAATTCATCCCAAAGGTGTTCTATCGGGTTGAGGTCAGGGGTCTATGCAGGCCAGTTAATTTCCTCCACCCAAATCTTACTCATCCAAAGTTCTTCCACCCCAAACTCGCTCATCCATGTCTTTATGGACCTTGCTTTGTGCACTGGTCCAAATCATTTGGTGGAGGGGGGATTATGGTGTGGGGTTGTTTTTCAGGGGTTGGGCTTGGCCCCTTAGTTCTAGTTAAGGAAACTCTTAAAAGGCCAGCATACCAAGACATTTTGGATAATTTCATACTCCCAACTTTGTGGGAAAAGTTTGGGGATGGCCCCTTTCTGTTCCAACATGACTGCGCACCAGTGCACAAAGCAAGGTCCATAAAGACATGGATGAGCGAGTTTGGGGTGGAAGAACTTTATTGGCCTTCACAGAGTCCTGACCTTAACCCGATAGAACACCTTGGGATGAATTACAGCGGAGACTTCAAGCCAGGCCTTCAGGTCCACGTCAGTACCTGACCTCACAAATGCGCTTCTAGAAGAATGCTCAAACATTCCCACAGACACACTCCTAAACCCTGTGGGCAGCCTTACTAGAAGAGTTGAAGCTATTATAGCTGCAAAGGGTGGTCCAAATCAATATTGAACCCTACGAATGAAGACTGGGTGCCATTAAAGTTCATGTGCGTGTAAAGGCAGGTGTCCCAATACTTTTGGTAACATAGTGTATATTTGTATGACAATATACAACAGGTTATGGCTATTAATTATTTATTTTTATTCTGTATGCCAAAGGCTGTTTTTGTTCTATGTTTTTTTTTTTAACACGTGACCAGCAGCAGAGGACTAGAAGCTCCTCCTGCTTATGGATAGATAATGAAGAAACTCCTGCGCTGTCAGAAATACCTATGCTAAGGGGCACTGCTGCAACACCTAAATGGCTGATCCAAACAGACAAAAGTGGTATGAATAAAGTAAGTGGTGATTGCGCTGTGATAAGAGGGGAAGGAAGGAGGAGGAAGGGGAAGGGGCTAGCTCAAATGTATAGAGGTGAATGAAAAATGAAAAAATTATACAAAATATAAAGGTATAATGAGCATGAGAGCTAGTATCATACTAGCACATAAAAAATATAATGTAAATACTGAAACAGAAGAAAAGAAAAATCTCAGTGCAAAAGGGCTAGTACCATACTAGCACATATGTGGTAACTCAGCAAATACTTATCAAAAGAAAAATCTCAGTGCAAAAGGGCTAGTATCATACTAGCACATATGTAGTAACTCAGCAAATACTTAATGGTGACTCCAGGTAAATAAATAAATGGTGAACAGTCCCACCGCCTTGTAGTACAAAGTGCTCAAACAATGGGTCATCAGTTCCAAAAGGCAAAATGGAAAAATTATACAAAATATAAAAGTGTGATGAAATGTAGTGCAGTCTAATGAGCACTAAATCCAAATAAACTGAAGAAACAAAATAGCCTAAAACGTATAAAAAGCTATGAAATGAGTGACAAATACAGTGTGGGTACAAAAAAATTGAACAAAATAAAATATATAAATCAAACAAAGTCCATGTGCATGAGGGCTAGTATCATACTAGCACATAAAAATATTGTAAATACTGACACAAAAGAAAAGAAAAAATCTCAGTGCAAAAGGGCTAGTATCATACTATCACATATGTGGTAACTCAGCAAATACTTATTGGTGACTCCAAGAAAAATAAATAAATGGTGAACAGCCCCACCACCTTGTAGTACAAAGTGCTCAAACAATGAGTCATCAGTTCCAAAAAGGCAAGTCCACAAGCCACAGGAAAGGGAAACAAAGTCTTCAGTGGGGACACCTCTGCGCTCGCAAGCAGCTCACCTTACTGCTGCAAGACAACAGCTTGTAATCCAATAACAAATCACCAGCAGACAAGGGTCCCATCCAGTAGTTCAGGCGATTCGGGTGGTGGGTGTGCAGGATGGTATATAAAAAACAAGCAGACAGTATATAGTATAACTCCGTGGAGGCCAAAGTGGAAAAAGGGACAGGACACAGAAGGGGGATGCACTCACTTTTGTAAAATGAGTGTGGGCGTCAATCCAACGAACGCCGACTTCGTATACCTCAAAAAGGGAGTCTTCAAACCGTCCCCATTTCCTCAATGCTCGTCACAATGGGATGCATATATGTGGAGTACTGGAAGAGAGTGCACATAGCGTGATCCCGTATATAAATCAGTTTATTAGGTTAAAAACAACATGGTACACTTACATTTAGCAGAAGACTATAGTAAAAAACATCCACGAGCGCCGAGCTCGTATCCTATCATCAAATGTATAGAGATTTCATTCACCTCTCTATACATTTGGGCTAGCCCCTTTCTCCTCCTTCTTTCCTCCTGCTTATGTTTCCCTGCGGACAGGCTGGGAAAGATCTGGGTCATGTGAAAGCTGTATATCGATTAAGAAAAAAGGTACTTACTTAGATTTTTGTAATCAAAATAATTACAGTGCCATCATCCACATACAGAAATAGAAAGTTCAATGTAAATTAAACAGTGTGTGTTTAGTATCACTTTAGATAATAAAAGACCACTATGTGTATTGAGAACCTTATCTCTAATTGCACTAAAAGTAGTAAAAATTTTCCTTTTTTTAATTTTTTTTATTTTTATGGTGTCTGTATTTAGTGATTTTAAAAGCTCCCAATTATTTCCCATGGCTATTTGGTAAACAACAACTTGTATTCCTCTTGCTTGACCTCAGTGAAATATTTTTTTCGTATATTCTGTTACTTGCTGCTGAAGAGAACTAGTTCTTCCTACTCCTGAATTCACCTGGCATTCTGTTCCAGAAGCCCTGAGAGGCGCTTAGTCTCCAGGTAATTTCACAAACACTCATAACTACAACTGACTGACGAGAAGAAGAACATGTTCTGCTCCTTCAGTCTCTAACCTGATCCTGCACAGTGCCTGCCTCTGGGCTGCCGGGGACGCCGTCTGCTGCGGCTATTACAAGTTTTATTTCAAGAAATATATTCACGTGTTTAGAAGCTATAAGTGGGACAAATACATTATCTATCTATCTATCTATCTATCTATCTATCTATCTATCTATCTATCTATCTATCTATCTATCTATCTATCTATCTATCTATCTATCTATCTATCTATCATTTTATTTTTGGCCACTTTTTTTTTATAGTTATGTCTTACTTATGATATGTCCGAAGTCTTGCAATATACAGTATACAATGCTATACATTAGCATCACTTTTGTGTGTAAATAATCGCTAAATTTAAACTCTAAGCCAGCTCTTCTCAATATTGTACCCCAGAGGAACCCTAGAAATAATTTCCAGATCTCATGGAACCCCTGATAGGAATAGACCATTGTGAGTCATTAGGAAAATACCCCTTGTGGGAAGAATGACCCCCTTACAGTAACAGTTACAGTAGGCCCCTTTCACACAGGGATGGTGGGTGCGTCAGCGGTAAAGCGCCGCTATTTTTATCACCGCTTTACCATCAAATTTGGCAGCGCTATTCGGCCGCTAGCGGGGCGCTTTTACCCCCGCTAGCGTCCAAGATGGGTTAAAACCACCGCAAAGCGCTGCTTCAGCAGCGCTATGCCAGCGGTATAGCCGCGCTGCCTATTCATTTCAATGGGCAGGAGCGGTGAAGGAGCGGTATGCACAGCGCTCCTTCAACGCACTAAAGATGCTGCTAGTAGGACTTTTTTTGGGTCCTGCCAGCGCACCGCTCCAGTGTGATAGAAAAAAAAATTGTTTTTTTGTTTTTTTTCAAAATGGACGGTGTTTTTTTGTTTATAGCGCAAAAAAAATAAAAACCGCAGAGATTAAATACCACCAAAAGAAAGCTCTATTTGTGGGAAAAAATGGACATAAATTTTGTTTGGGTGCAACGTCACAGGACTGTGCAACTGTCAGTTAAAGCGACGCAGTGCTGAATCGCAAATAATTACCTGGTCATTAAGGGGGCAAATCCTTCCTGTCCTTAAATGGTTTAGACCCAATTGGCCGAGTGGAGAAGCAACCGTATTGGCCCGGGAGCAGAAGCAGGGGGAAGCCGCCGAGGAGGAGACGCAGGGGGAGGCCGCCAAGGAGGAGACGCAGGGGGAAGCCGCCGAGGAGGAGATGCAGGGGGAGGCCGCCAAGGAGGAGGCGCAGGGGGAAGCCGCCAAGGAGGAGACACAGGGGGAGGCCGCCAAGGAGGAGATGCAGGGGGAGGCCGCCAAGGAGGAGACGCAGGGGGAAGCCGCCAAGGAGGAGACGCAGGGGGAAGCCGCCGAGGAGGGGATGCAGGGGGAGGCCGCCAAGGAGGAGACGCAGGGGGAAGCCACCAAGGAGGAGATGCAGGGGGAAGCCGCCAAGGAGGAAACGCAGGGGGAAGCCGCCAAGGAGGAGACGCAGGGGGAAGCCACCAAGGAGGAGACGCAGGGGGAGGCCGCCAAGGAGGAGACGCAGGGGGAAGCCTCCAAGGAGGAGACGCAGGGGGAAGCCGCCAAGGAGGAGACGCAGGGGGAAGCTGTCAAGGAGTAGACACAGGGGGAGGCCGCCAAGGAGGAGACGCAGGGGGAAGCCGCCAAGGAGGAGACGCAGGGGGAAGCCGCCAAGGAGGAGACGCAGGGGGAAGCCGCCAAGGAGGAGACGCAGGGGGAAGCCGCCAAGGAGGAGACGCAGGGGGAGGCCGCCAAGGAGGAGACGCAGGGGGAAGCCTCCAAGGAGGAGACGCAGGGGGAAGCCGCCAAGGAGGAGACACAGGGGGAAGCCGCCAAGGAGTAGACACAGGGGGAGGCCGCCAAGGAGGAGACGCAGGGGGAAGCCGCCAAGGAGGAGACGCAGGGGGAAGCCGCCAAGCAGTAGACACAGGGGGAGGCCGCCAAGGAGGAGACGCAGGGGGAAGCCGTCAAAGCTGCCCGCGACCTGCATGGGGTAGGTGCGGGGCTGGGGGGCAAATGGGCAAGTGATGGGGGGTTTGTTTGCCGATCGCATGAGGGGGTCGGGTGGTTTGTTTGCCCCCCCCCAAAAAAATGGAGCACCAGCCGCCACTGCTCACTATACAGTAACTATACACAGTTCCGCCTGCCTACAAATAAATCACTAAACTTCAGCTTAGTGATTGCATTGCAGTGATCCGGACCTGGCATACTCCTGAGTTAACTAATCTACAAAAAATAGATCCATATTATTTATTTTAAACAGAGTTCAGTTTCCAGCAGTGTTTGGATATTTAGCACATTCATGTTTGACACTTTTGTTTTGGTAAATGTGTCATATTTTTATTTTTAACATTAGGTATTGTTTTGGATGTTTCACAGTTATCCATCAGGGAGGACATTTGTAAAAGCCCTGAACCTTTTTTTTTATCTGTACTACATTTCTACCATTCTATTTAGAAATATAGTGTTGTTTTTGGAACAGAAAAAGATGCTTGTTACATTCAATAAATCCCTGTGGGTCCAACTGTTAACTTTTATCACAGTTGTCGCTACATGAAAAGATATATGAAATTCCATTTTTGGCCTTAAGTGTGGTGAGCATTGTTGTTTGTATGTGCCCATTGTGACCTTGGCAAAATCACTTGATGTCAAAAATCTAGCATCAAAGCCTTTGGGATAAACTCTGTTTTTAATAGTTTGGCAAAGAAATTTAAAATCTAGTCTACTGAGATGCATGAAATCTGAGCAAAACCATCATTTATTTACAGTGTTTGTATCCAAATTGATAATATATTATAAGCCATTAATAATGTAGGAAACCTACATCCATTCTCTAAGATGGTTATTGTGTTTTTTGGTACCCATGTGCTTCTAATAGCCAGATGCAGAATCTTTTGACAACTATTTAACAACTATGAATTTTTTTGACAAATATTATTCACAATATTTCTCAGCTTCCATGAATTTTTCTCTACGTTGTGTTTGCATAAGATAAGCTGTCATTGAGAAGAGAAAAAGCCTAAAAAGAGTGCCAAATGCTTGTCCAAAAAGTCCAAAATCCTTTATTGGAATCATAAGTGACAGCAGGAAAGCAAAATGCAACCAACGCGTTTCATGTGCCAAAAATCCCCCTTTATCAGGATGTAAAACCAATGTAGCTACCAATGCAGGTGTAATCACTCATGAATATTATCACCTGTCAGAATCTTCCACCTAGGAGATTTTGTTGAAAGTCTTATAGATAATTTTGCTACATTATTTTAAGTCCTGAAATGGGTATTTTGGGCCTTCAACATGCATTGGCTGCCTTTCTGTTTTCCTGTTGTCATTTATGATATGAATAAAAAACATAAAATAATATATAATTTAATATATATATATACATATATATGTACAGCGACTTGAAAAAGTATTCATACCCCTTGAAATTTTCAACATTTTGTTATGTTACAACCAAAAACGTAAATGTATTTTATTGGGATTTTATCTGATAGACCAAAACAAAGTGGCACATAATTGTGAAGTGGAAGGAAAGTTATAAATGTTTTTAAAAATTTCTTACAAAATAAAAATATAAGTGTGCATTTGTATTCAGCCCCCCTGAGCCAATACTTTGTAGAATCACCTTTCACTGCAATTACAGCTGCAAGTCTTTTTGTGTATGTCTCTACCAGCTTTGCACATCTAGAGAGTGACATTTTTGCCCATTCTTCTTTGCAAAATAGCTCAAGTTCTGTCAGATTGGATGGAGAACGTCTGTGAACAGCAATTTTCGTCTTGCCACAGATTCTCAATTGGATCTAGGTCTGGACTTTGACTGGACCATTCTAACACATGAATATGCTTTGAACTAAACCATTCCATTGTAGCTCTGGCTGTATATTTAGGGTCGTTATTCTGCTGGAAGGTGAACCTCTGCCCCAGTCTCAAGTCTTTTGCAGAGTCTAACAGGTTTTCTTCTAAGATTGCCCTGTATTTGGCTCCATCCATCTTCCCATCAAATCTGACCAGTTTCCCTGTCCCTGCTGAAGAAAAGCATCCCCACAACATGATGCTTCCACCACCATGTTTCACGGTGGGGATGGTGTGTTCAGGGTGATGTGGAGTGTTTTCCGCCACACATAGCGTTTTGCTTTTAGGCCAAAAAGTTCCATTTTGGTATCATCTGACCAGAGCACCTTCTTCCACATGTTTGCTGTGTCCCCGACATGGCTTCTTGCAAACTGCAAATGGGACTTTTTATGGCTTTCTTTCAACGATGGCTTACTTCTTGCCACTCTTCCATAAAGGTCAGATTTGTGGAGTACACAACTAATAGTGGACATGTGCATTCGTTTTCGTCTGAATTTCAGGTATTTTCGTTATCGTTTTAACAAATGATAACGGAAGTGCAGAAACCGAAAAACGAAAGATCCGACATAAACAAATGCTTTATTTTCGTTTTCGTTGCTACAACAGTTCGATATAGATAGGAGATTCGACATGATGCTGACAATAACAATCTGTGTCCAAACCTGTGGTCGAATGTGCCTAACCTTAACTCTATTAGTCCAAGATTATTCTACATAGAGAGAAAAGATTCGACGTAGAGAGAAAAGATTAGACATAGGGGAGAAAAGATCGCTGCTGGAATTGGGTGAGGGAAGTAAAATAAAAATAACGATGATGATGAATGTTATTGGCTGATTGTAACCAAAGAGGAGGAGCAGTAAAATAGCTAGAACTAAGTACACACGTACTTTGGCTTATGGTGTGTGTTGAAAGTTCTAAGAAGATTCGACGGAGCAAGTAAACTATACGGCGTCGTACAGTTTAGCTGCTCCGTCGAAACTTCTTTGAACATTCGACAGACACCATAAACCTTCAATGACAGATTCGACCTTAATTAATTTGGATTTTTGGACGAATGCAATTTTTAACGAAAAACAAAATAAATAAAAACAAATTTCCGGATTAACTAAATAAATGTATTTTTCGGGCGAAAACGAAATTCCGAAACGAAATATTTAAGTGTGCACATGTCTAACTAATAGTTGTCCTGTGGACAGATTTTCCCACCTGAGCTGTGGATCTCTGCAGCTCCTCCAGAGTTACCATGGGCCTCTTGGCTGCTTCTCTGATTAATGCTCTCCTTGCCTGGCCTGTCAGTTTAGGTGGACGGCCATGTCTTGGTAGGTTTGCAGTTGTGCCATACTCTTTCCATTTAACAATGATGGATTGAACAGTGCTCCGTGAGACGTTCAAAGCTTGCCATATTTTTTTATACTGCTTTAAACTTCTCCACAACCTGTCTGGTGTGTTCCTTGGCCTCCATGATGCTGTTTGTTCACTAAGGTCCTGTAACAAACCTCTGAGGGCTTCACAGAACAGCTGCATTTATACTGAGATTAAATTACACACAGGTGGACTCTATTTATTAATTATGTGATTAGTGACTTCTGAAGGCAGTTGGTTCCACTAGATTTTAGTTAGGGGTATCAGAGTAAAGGGGGTTGAATACAAATGCACGCCACACTTTTCACATATTTATTTGTAAAACAATTTGAAAACCATTTATCATTTTCCTTCCAGATGGGCTGGTCTGAGTATTTCAAAAACTGCTGATCTACTGGAATTTTCACAAACAACCATCTCTCGGGATTACAGAGAATGGTCCAATAAAGAGAAAATATCCAGTGTGCAGCAGTTGTGTGGATGAAAATGCCAGATGTCAGAGGTCATAGGAGAATGGGCAGACTGGTTTGAGATGATAGAAAGGCAACAGTAACTCAAATAACCACTCTCTACAACCAAGGTATGCAGAATACCATCTTTGAATGCACAACACATCAAACCTTGAAGCAGATGGGCTACAGCAGCAGAAGACCACACTGGGTACCACTCCTGTCAGCTAAGAATAGGAAACTGAGGCTAAAATTCGCACAGGCTTACCAAAAATGGACAACAGAAGGTTGGAAAAATGTTGCCTGGTCTGATGAGTCTCGATTTCAGCTTCCACATTCAGATGGTCGGGTCAGAATTTGGTGTAAACAACATGAAAGCATGGATCCATCCTGCCTTGTATCAATGGTTCAGGCTGGTGGTGGTGTAATGGTGTGGGGGATATTTTCTTGGCACACTTTGGTCCCCTTAGTACCAATTGAGCATCATTTAAATGCCACAACCTACCTGAGTATCATTGCTGACCATGTCCATCCCTTTATGACTACAATATACTCATCTTCTGATGGCTCCTTCCAGCAGGATAATACACCATGTCACAAAGTTCAAATCATCTCACCACTGGTTTCTTGAACATGACAATGAGGTCACTGTACTCCAATGGCCTCCACAGTCACCAGATCTCATCCAGTAGAGCACCTTTGTGATGTGATGGAATGGGAGATTTGCATTATAGATGTGCAGCCGACAAATCTACAGCAACTGTGTGATGCTATCATGTCAATATGGACCAAAATCTCTGACGAATGTTTCCAACACCTTGTTGAATCTATGCCATGAAAAATTAAGGCAGTTCTGAAGGCAAAAGGGGGTCCAACCCAGTACTAGCAAGGTGTACCTAATAAAGAGGTGGCCGCTGAGTGTGTGTGTGTATATATATATATGTATATGTACACAATTATTATTATTGTTATTTTTTTATTTTTATTATTAATATCATTAATAATATTATTATTTAGACTACTTGCTTATACGTGGACTGACCCTTTCTGTAAACACAATACAGACTTGTAACTGGTTTCTGGTAATGATTGGACTTTATCCTGCAGGATGATGACTTCCACTCAGTCACTAGCAAGACAAAATTCAGCTGTATAAAGTGGCGGCCAGTAATGCAGAGTGCCGCCCCCCTATCCATGTGTCCGGCCCCCTAATCTCCATGCAGGGCGCTGGACACATGGATTCCAATGGGTTTTTTTTTTTTTGAAGCACGTGATTAGAACCTGAGGCTCTAGTAGGCTTCAAAAAAAGGGTGAGCTCGGGGGCGCAGAGAACTGCACCCGGAGGCCTCCCAGTTGTGTGACAATGAATATTCACTATTGTCACACTGATTCTCCTTCCGGCCAATCAGGAAGAGGGGCCGAACGAGAAAAAAAAAAAAAAAACACCACCCGCCACTGGCTGTATATATTTCCATACTTTATATTTCCATACTTAGTTATTAAGTTTGAATGAATATGTTTTATACTGTACATTTGTATCTGAACTCATGTGAACAAGAAAATAATTCATAAATCCAAATGTATATGGTAACTATTACCAAAGCAATAGCAATTGTGTTTAGTCAGTCTGGAGACATAAGCACCCCTGCCAGGCATCATAAGGAGGTCGGTGACCACTAATTAAAGCAAAAGGGAACTTATCGACTCAAAGCACTGCCCTCCCTTTCCAAACCTAAGACCCCTTTCACACTGAGGCGCTTTACAGGCGCTACAGCGCTAAAAATAGCGCCTGCATAGTGCCTGTAAAGCTCCGCTCCTTTCTCTCCAGTGTGAAAGCCCGAGGGCTTTCACACTGGAGCGGTGCGTTTGCAGGACGTTAAAAAAAACTCCTGCAAGCAACATCTTTGGAGCGGTGAAGGAGCGGTGTATACACCGCTCCTTCACCGTTCTTGCCTATTGAAATGAATGGGCAGCGCGGCTATACCGCCGGCATAGCGCTGCTGCAGCAGCGCTTTGCGGTGGTTTTAACCCTTTCTCAGCCACTAGCGGGGGGTAAAAGTGTCCCACTAGCAGCCGAATAGCACCGCAAAATTGATGGTAAAGCGCCACTAAAAATAGCGGTGCTTTACCGCCGACGCACCCACCGCCCCAGTGTGAAAGGGGCCTAAAGCTGGTTATACATAGCTCAATGTTCGAGCTGTGGGTCGCTGTGCCAACGCTAACTAGCTCCCCAGACTTCATATGAGAAATCGAAGGAGCCGGGTGGAAAAAAAATTGGTCAAACTAGGAATGCAGCCAATAAGCTGTTTAGCATTGATGGGAGAATCGATGAATTCCGCTGGGATGAACGAACGACATCTTTGTGTGCATTGGTAACTTAATGTTGTGGAGTTTAAGGAACCAATAAAGACATATTTCAAATACTTATTGTAGCTTTATCTATTTGTACGTATTTGAAGCCAATTTTTTTTTTCTTAGTTTTGGAATTATGGAAGGATTTGAATCTCTGATAGGTTTAACCACTTCAGCTCCGGAAGGTTTACCCCCTTAATGACCAGGCCATTTTTTGTGATACGGCACTGCGTTACTTTAACTGACAATTGCACGGTTGTGCGACTCTGTACCCAAATAAAATGTATGTCCTTTTTTTCCCACAAATAGAACTTTCTTTTGGTGGTATTTGATCACCTCTGCGTTTTTTAGTTTTTGCGTCTTAAAGAAAAAAATACCGTCAATTTTGAAAAAAAAACCTATATTTTTTACCTTCTGCTATAAAACACACCCACTATTTTTTTTTTTTTTTAAATCCGATTTCTTCATCAGTTTAGGCCAATATGTATTCTGCCATATATTTTTGGTAAAAAAAAATCCCAATAAGTGTTGTGATGATTTAACACCAAGATTAAGCAGACAGCAAAAGCTTGAACATGAGCCTGGTCTTTATTCAGCAGCATCCATCTTACAGAACTAACCACAGCTCCCCGCCCCCAGATCACATGACCAAAACTGTTTCCTAACATGCATAAGGAACTAGGCATAACAATTGAACTTGAATTATAACATAAAGCATACACATCATTACATCTTCCCTCTCAAGTATGAAGTATTTAATATGAGACAAAGTCCCTCCATATCTTTGGTTTAATAGCTCGACCAGAGCGAGAGAAAGTAATTGCTGGCTCATCATCCGAAGGATTGGTGTCCAGTTGAGAGTCACTCCCAGCATTATCACATGCTGATACGTTTATGCTGTCCTCGGTGTCCTCAGTAGACTCAATATCTGTGTTTAGGACTTCTGTGCCATCAGGGGCTTGTTCTTTATCTCCATTGTCATCCGGTTCCTCTGATGATGTATCCGCAGCAGTGTCTGGACGAAGATGACGCCTGTTTCGTCTCAGTTTCTGTCCACACTTGGTCTCGATTACATATGATTTTGGTGAATTGGCTTCTTTAAAATTCGAGCAGGTTCCCATGTATTCCCAATGACTCTGTGTCGCACAGCTTGCCCAGCAGAGAGTGGACAAAGGGATTTTGTAGATTTATCGAAATACAGTTTTTGCTTTTCCATATTTATGATCTTCTGAGCTGTTACTCGATCCTGTGGAATAGATTGAGGCTGCGATTTCTGTGGTGCAATAGGCACTGTGGTCCTCAGTGTTCTACCCATTAGCAGCTGTGCAGGTGAGCATAAACCTTCAATAGGTGTTGCACGATTTAACAGTTCTAGGTACACATCCTGCCCTGATGATTGCGCTTTCAGTATAATGCATTTGGCTATGCCAACATACTTCTCTGCTAGACCATTGGCCTGTGAGTGATAGGGGCTTGTGGGTTTGTGCCTGATTCCCCATTCACACAGGAAGCACTGGAACTCAGAACATGAGAATTGTGGCCCATTATCAGACACAAGTTCTTTACACACTCCATATCTTGAAAGTATTGTTTTGAAAGCCCATATGACTGTTGATGCTTTTAAATTTCTCAGCTGCACTAGCTCAAAGTATTTGCTGTAGTACTCTGTAATGGTGGTCCTCAAAATGAAAAATATCTGTATCCAGTCTCTGCCATGCCCGTGAAGGAGCATTCCATGGTGTAAGAGGTTCCTTTGCATTGTGTTTTTGAAACGTCTGGCAAGTCCAAATTGGGCCAGTAGACCAACTCCCGCGCTCTGCGCTTACACAGAGTGATGCCCAAATGCCCCTGGTGGATTTGTTTCAGTACTTCTGCCTGCTGTGACTTAGGAATGAGAATATGGTCACCCATAAATATGATATCTGAATTGGTTTGCGCAAAAGTTATAGCGTCTACAAACTATGGGATATTTTTATGGAATTTGAATTAATTAATTTATTTTTACTAGTAATGTTGACGATCAGTGACTTATAGAGGGACTGCGACATTGCTGCGGACAAATCAGACACTGTGACATTTTTAGGGGACCAGTGACACCAATACAGTGATCAGTGCTAACAAATATGTTCTGTCACTGTACTAATGACACTAGCTGGGAAGGGGTTAACATCAGGGGCGATCAAAGGGTTAAATATGTCCCTAGGGAGTGTTTCCTAACTGGGGGGGGGGGGTGCTTGCATAGCTCCCAGCTGTCTCTGATTTGGAGCAATGTCCCTCTTTCCCTCTTTCCTCCTCATTTGTCCCTCATTTTGGTCTGATCTATATAGTTGCATATAAAATGCACATTTTATCTTTCAAAAAGAGTTTCCCAGCACTAAACATTTCATCCAATTTCTAAATTGCTGCATTTGTAAATTTTAAAAGCCAATATAAAGGAAAAGTAGTGGTAAAAAAAAAGCCCTGGTGGATTTAATTAACCTTTTCTTTTGGTTAATTCTCCTTTAAGGGGGTGTGGCAGGGGGTCCTCTGCCTACATACATTTGCCAGTAGGTGTTCCTCATTCCCATCTCAAAATGATGGGAGGTATGTGCTTGTACTGTGGGAAGACAGAGATCTGTGTTCCTGCTTAGCAGAGACACAGGATCTCTGTCTTCCCTTGTCACAGAACAGCAATCTGCCTTATTTACATCGGCTGACTGCCGTTCTGCCTCTGCCGGGAGTGATTGGCAGGTCCAGGTGGACATCGGGTCCGCTGGACCTGCTGATTGGCTCCTGCTTAATCCAATCACAGTGGAAGCAGGTCGCCGGTGGCAAATCCGGAAGTGGAGATAATGTACAGGTACGTGATTTCGCCTGTAGGAACTGCGGCCCCGCAGTACATGTACGTGGGGCGGTCGGCAACAGGTTGAATCTTTGTCTGTGTCCCCACTGGGAGATTCACCCTGTCTGTATGTTCTGGTGACCACCAGGGCTGGACTGGGACAAAAATTTGACCCTGGACTTCCACATGACCGTCCCACTTTAATTTTGAGTGTCCCACAGCGTCCCCCTTACATCAGAGTGTCCCCAACAGCGTCCCCCCTTACATCAGAGTGTCCCCAACAGCTTCCCCCTTACATCAGAGTGTCCCCAACAGCGTCCCCCTTACATCAGAGTGTCCCCAACAGCGTCCCCCCTTACATCAGAGTGTCCCCAACAGCGTCCCCCTTACATCAGAGTGTCCCCAACAGCTTCCCCTTACATCAGAGTGTCCCCAACAGCATCCCCCTTACATCAGAGTGTCCCCAACAGCTTCCCCCTTACATCAGAGTGTCCCCAACAGCGTCCCCCTTACATCAGAGTGTCCCCAACAGCGTCCCCCTTACATCAGAGTGTCCCCAACAGCGTCTCCCTTACATCAGAGTGTCCCCAACAGCGTCCCCCTTACATCAGAGTGTCCCCAACAGTGCCCCCTTACATCAGAGAGTCCCCAACAGCGTCCCCCTTACATCATAGTGCCCCCAACAGCGTCCCCCTTACATCAGAGAGTCCCAATTAGCAGCCCACTTCACATCAGTGTGTTCCCATCAGAAGCCCTTCACATCAGAGTCCCCACCAGCAGCCCACTGCACATCAGAGGGTCCTCCCCCTCCCACATGTACTCACAGTTTTGAAGGCAGCTTCTCGTTCCTCTCTCCAGTTATGTGATAACAAGTGATAAGGGGAGAGAGGAAGTAAAGTCTGCCGTTGGTCTATCTCCCCCTGTAGGCTGGAGGGAGCATAACGCCTAATGCTCTCTCCAGCATATGACGGAAGCTGCTCCTCCTGACAGAAGTGAAATTGCGATCACTCACTCTCAGAGAGGAGCGGCTCCAGGACCGCACCTGACTGGCCTACTGAGCTATCGGCCCACAGGGAATCTCCCGGTAGTCCCGATGGCCAGTACATGCCTGGTGACCACTGTCACAGGAGGCGAAATTGCTGGAAAATTAGAATTTTACAGTTGTCAACAGAACAGGAAGTCAGGGGAAATCTCATGGGGACACTTGACAACTGTCTAAGAAGGGTGTTCCACTGACTTTAAAGAGATATCTTCTCACTTCCAATTGTGTCTCTGGGGCAGGAATTTAAGGAAAAATCTCTTCAACAGGATGCAGACAATACAAAAAAAAAACCCTCACAGTGCTTTTAAAGCGGTTGTATACCCTGCTTTGTTATTTTTACCAATGGTTAAGCTATAATAAGGCTTACCTGTAGGTATAATAAATATCTCCTAAACGTTCGCCATTTAGGAGATATTCACCCTGTATGCAGCTGCTGACATCACCGCGCATGCGCTCTGGATGTACGGCATACTGTGCTGGACCTTCAGAGCTTTATGACGGAACTGAGGTCATCCGACCAATCACACCTCCGGAGCCCATGAACCCGGAAAAAAGACCAGGGGAAGATGTCAGCTCTCTCAGCGGTGACAACACGCTGCTGGAGGGCTACGTTCTAAGGTAAGTATTTGATAAAGTGCTAGCATGCAATGCATACTAGCACATTATGCAATTGCCTTACTCTTGTTTTTTTTTTAAACTGCCCCAGTTTATTACCGCTTTAAAATAATGCGCTCTGAAGGTCGGGCACCTTCAGAGCTTTTTGCCTAGAACTGAGTGGCTCCGGCCTGTCACAGAGCCAAAGCCTCGCGAACCCGGAAAAAACACCAGAGAAACATGTCAGCCCCCTCAGCGGTGACTGGTTGCCGTTGCAGGGGCTTCGTTATAAGGTAAGTATTTCATAATGTGCTAGTATGTGATGCATACTAACACATTATGCCATTGTCTTGCAGATTTTTTTTGTTTTTGTTTTTTTTCAGCTGTTTACTACTGCTTTAAACTTTCTCTACTTAGGTGAAAGAGAAGGTAAAAGTTTTGACTTTAGATACACTTTATAGGTTTTGAAAAATAATAATAAATATGTCCATGGAATAAATGCTGTTTTTATGTGTCTGTAGTTCAGCTTTAACTTAATTTATGAAGAAATATATAAAAATGTTCAACAGCCTTTATAAAAAAAAAAGTAATTTGAGCTTAATCTGAATCTATAGCAGGCAGCATTCTATAAAATATCTTCCTCGGACTATTAATAAGCGTGCTTACGATGCTGACATTTTCTAAGTACTTACATTTCTCAACATACCTACATTTCTCATTTGGAAGTACACACAACTCCCACAAACATGAAACTTCACCTTCGTGGAAGTCGTCAGAATCAATTTTGACTACTGAAGGAAACGTTCAGCTTGTATTTTATTTCTAAACCCCCCAAAAAGCAAGCTTTGTCAAAACAATGGGGCTACTTTCACACCGGGGAGTTGGAGGCGTCGGCGGTAAAGTGCTGCTATTTTTAGCGGTGATTTACCGTCAATTTTGCGGCCCTTTTTCGGCCGCTAGTGGGGCGCTTTTAACCCCCGCTAATGGCTGTAAAAGGGTTAAATGTGCCCACAAAGTGCCACTGCAGTGGCACTTTGCCGACACTTCGACAGCACTGCCCACTGATTTCAATGGGCAGGGGCGCTGTAGGAGCGGGGTATACCTCAAAGATGCGGCTTGCAGGGGTTTTTTTCGCGTCCTGCCAGTGCACCGCTCCAGTATGAAAGCACTCAGGTTTTCACATTGGAATGAGAGGAGAGGTGCTTTTCTGGGCATTGCGGTGCGAATTGCAGGCACATAATCTTCTATGGGAACGCATTTGATTCGCAGATGCATTCCATTGTGAACAAGAATTATCTCCCCCTCCTCACTACACCTATCCCCCCTCCTTGCTCAGCTGATCCGCAGATTCAAAAGAGAGGAATCGCTGAACAGCTGCTTTTTCTCTTCACAGAGAAAACTGAGCTGGAATTTGCACCGGACATGTGTGAATCCAGCCTAATGCCGCATACACATGAGACTTTTCAACCAGACTGGTCCGAAGGACTTCCCTGCAGCCCCCCCACCCCAAAGCACCTTGTCCCCATGTTGATGAGGACAAGGACCTCTTCCCGACAACCCTGGCCGTTGGTATCGGGGTCTGCGGGTGGGGGGCTTATCGGAATCCGGGAGCCCCCTTTAATAAGGGGGCCCCCAGATCCCAGATCCCGGCCCCCCGCCCTATGTGAATGAGTATGGGGTACATCGTACCCCTACCCATTCACCTGGGGAAAAAGTGTTAATAAAAAAACACACTACATAGGTCTTTAAAGTAACTTATTAGGCAGCTCCGGGGGTCTTCTTCTGACAACGGGTTTTTAAAGGGGGGTCCTGGATTCCGATAAGCCCCCCGCCCGCAGACCCTGAAACCAACGGCCAGGGTTGTCGGGAAGAGGCCGTTGTCCTCACCAACATGGGGACAAGGTGCTTTGGGGTGGGGGGGGCCGCAGGGCGCCCTCCTTCCCCAAAGCACCCACCCCCCCATGTTGAGGGAATGCGGCCTGGTACGGTTCATATGGGGGGGGCACTTGCTCGTCTCCGCCCCTTTTCCTGACCGGCCGGGCTGCGTGCTCGGATAAGGGTCTGGTATGGATTTTGGGGGGACCCCCACGCCGTTTTTTATGGTGTAGGGGTTCCCCTTAAAATTCGCACCATACCTAAGGGACATTGTCGCCTCCTTCTCATGCTCGCTGCAATAGGAAAATGCGTTTTTCCTATTGCAGCGAGCGCGAGATGCATAATACCCTGTCACCGAGAACCAGCGTGATAGGATCGCACTGGAAACATTCTCGCGGGCAGATGCTATAGCTGCCCTTGCGTCGTATTTGGTCCGTCGGACCAGCATACAGACGAACGGGCTTCCCGATAGGAACTGGGTCCGGCGGAGTTTCGGCGGAAAGATTTGAAACATATTTCAAAGCTAAAGTCCGTCGGATTTTCAACGAAAAGGTCCGTCGGAAGTCCGATGAAGCCCACACGCGGTCAGATTGTCCGACAGATTCGGTCCGTCGGACCAGTCCGGTCGAAAAGTCCGCTCGTGTGTACAGGGCATAAGTCTGCACATTGGAGGAGAGCAGGCTGAGTACTCAGCACAGCTAGAGAACTGCACAAGTTGTGCTCTATTGCCTAGTGTGGTCAGTTTTTGATAGGAAATAGAAAGGCTGGCAGGAACAACAAGGATTTCACACAAAGGAAGCAATACAAAGAGAACAGTTTACTTTTCAACACAAGTATACGGTAGAACATCACATATCAGGAATATGATATGTTGGGTTTACATATTCTTTAACCACTTAAGGACTGGAAGGATTTAACTCCTTAATGACCAGGCCATTTTTTGCAATACGGCATTGCTTCGCTTTAATTGACAATTGTGCAGTCGTGCGACACTGTTTTTGTTTTATGTTTGTGCTATAAACTGAAAAAGAGAGACAAAAAGCAATATTTTTCACTTTTTGCTATAATAAATATCCCCCAAAAATATATAAAAAAAAAACAAATTTTTTTATCAGTTTAGGCCAATATGTATTCTACATATTTTTGGAAAAAAAAACAAACAATAAGCGTATATTGATTGGTTTGTGCAAGAGTTATAGTGTCTACAAACTATGGGATATATTTATGGCATTTTTGTTATTAATTTTTTACTAGTAAAGGCAGAGATCAGCGATTTTTAGCAGGACTGCAACATTGCGGTGGACAAATGGGACATTTTTTACACTTTTTTTGGGACCACTGAATACTGTATAAATGGCACTGGCAGGGAAGGGGTTAATACTAGGGGGCGAGCAAGTGGCTAAGTGTTCTCTAGGGAGGTGTTTCTAACTGTGAGGGGAGTGTACTGCCTGGGAGTAGAGAGAGATCGCTGTTCCTGATCACTAGGAACAGAAGATCTCTCTCTACTTCTTCCCTGACAGAACGGGGATCTGTCTGTTTACATTGACATATCCCCATTCTGGCTCTCTAAGGAGTGATCGCAGGTCACCGGCGGACATCGCGGCCGCCGGCCACACGCAACGGCTCCAGCGTCGCTGGAGGGGGGCCTCTCCCGCCGCTGATAAAAGTGATCTTGTGGTGAATCCGCTGCAGAGACCACTTTTATCTGAACGTGGACCACCCGCTGCAAAAAAGGATACTGGGGTTATCCAGACAGCAAACTTAGTCTGTATATACAGTAAAGGTTGTTATACTCACTGTGAACCTAAGGGGTTAATCCTCTATATTGTGTAAAAAGGCTATTTGATCCTGTATGCACAGATCCTCCATTCTTTCCACTGTCCCCTGATAATTTCCTGATAAGACAGAGCCTTTGGAGTCACTCTGCACATGCTCAGTTTGGTGTGTATTGCTAAAGAGTTTTTCTTTTTCTTGGGAGAGTGCATGTAATCAGCACAGGGCCAATCAGCACTGTCCAGACAGAGTCAGGGGTCTTGCAGTCTCATAGGACAGTCAGAAAACTCCTCCTCCAAGCTTTAACCAGTGCTTTGCTGGACACTGATAGAAGGCACAAGACTGCTCTAACTGCTGATGATAAAAGGTATTTAGCATTTTATATTCACTAAAATAATTGCATTTCCATGTTCTGTATACTGTGGGAGACCAGATATAGTGAATGCAGGCTACTGACCTTAAGTAGGGGGAAGCCAAAAACCACACCCTATTTATTTCAATCCCTGTCAGTGATAAATGGTTTGTTCCATCACTCTAACTGCAACAGAGCTTGTTCTTTTGAAAAATAACAGACTTAGTGGCCAGATCACCAGATAAAGCCACCACATCTAAGAATAGGTAAACTGCAGTATAATAAATGTTTGGTTTGGTTTCATTAAAATAAAATGAAAAAAAAAAAATTAATACAAAATACAAGCAAATTAAAGCGTATCTATAGTCAAATTGTAAAATCATAAACGCATTTCTATTTTGTATTTCAATTAGTTCTAGTCTAGTATTAATCTGAACAATCCTACAATTTGTAAACTTACTTTGTGAAGACCCCACACATTTACTTCCTTGAATTTCTGTGACATGTAGACACTGCTGTGTCACACATTTCACAGAGCCTGCCTTGAGAACTACAGAGTTGCTGAGGAGTATCAGGAGGCAGAGTCAGTACAGGAATCATTGTTTGCAGGCAGCAAGGTACCATGGGATATGTAGTCCTTAGAAATTGAAAGTAAACAGCAGAGGAGAAGCTGCAAAGCATGCAGGAAAAGAGATGGACTGCAGACAGGCAACTCTCAAAACATGAAGGGGGATTTTTCAAGTAAGCCTTTGTTGAATTGTCAAAAATAATGTTTGTATTGTTTTTACAATGCTGATGTACTAAAATGAAAATGCATAGCTCCCAACTGTCCCTGATTTCGAGGGACTGTCCCTGATTTGGAGCAATGTCCCTCTCCCTCATTCCTCCTCATTTTGGTCTGATCTATATAGATGTATATACAATGCACTTTTTATATCTCAAAAAGAGTTTCCCAGTGCTAAACCTTTCATCTGATTTCTAAATTGCTGCGTTTGTAAATTCCAAAAGCCGATATAAAGGAATAGTAGTGGTAAAGAAAGTAGTTGCGGGTTTAACCAATCTTGTTTTTTTTTGTACAATTCTCTTTTAAGGGGGCGTGGCAAGGGGTGTGTCCTATGCCTGCATACTTTTGCTGATAGGTGTCCCTCATTCCCATCTCAAAAAGTTGGGAGGTATGGAAAATGTATGCTGTGACCATAGAACTCCTTTAACCACTTAAGGACTGGAAGGATTTACCCCCTTGATGACCAGGCCACTTTTTTTGCGATTCTGCACTGCGTTATTTTAACTGACAATTGCACGGTTGTGCGACGTTGTACCCAAACAAAATTGATGTCCTTATTTTCCGACAAATAGAGCTTTCTTTTGGTGGTATTTGATCACCTTTTAATTTTTTGTTATATAAACAAAAAAAGACCGTCAATTTTAAAAAATATATATATATTTTTTACTTTTTGCTATAATACATATCCAAAAAAAATGTTAGTTTAGGCCGATATGTATTCTTCTACATATTTTTGGTAAAACAAATCGCAATAAGTGTATATTGATTGGTTTGCGCAAAAGTTATAGCGTTTACAAAAATAGGGGATAGATTTATGGCATTTTTATTATAAATTTTTCTTTACTAGTAATGGCGGTGATCAACGATTTTTAGCAGGGCTGCGACATTGCGGCGGACAGATCGGACACTTTTGACACTTTTTTGGGACCAGTGACACATATACAGCGATCAGTGCTATAAAAATGCACTGATTACTGTGTAACTGACACTGGCAGGGAAGGAGTTAACACTGGTGGTGATCAAAGGGTTAAATGTGTTCCCTGGGAGGTGTTTCCAACTGTGGGGGGAGGGGACTGACTGTGAATAGAGATAGATCGCTGTTCCTAATCACTAGGGAGCAGATCTCTTTTTACCCCCCTGTCAGAATGGGCATCTGTTTGTTTACTTTGACAGGTCCCCATTCTGGCTCTCTGTGGAGGGATCGCGGGTGGCGATCGTGGCTGCCAACCACGCCCATCAGCTCCCCCACTGTGTAGTACGCCTGCTTTATCTGTTAAAGTGACCGATGTACAGCTACGGCGATTCGTGGGAACGAGCCGACCTGTCGCAGTATAATGACGGTGGCTGGTCGGCAAGCAGTTAAATACTTTCCTATCAAGGTAGTCCTGTACGCCAACACAGTGTTTATGAAGCCTCTAAAATTAGACTTGGTCAGTGTTTTTCCTTAAAGCGGAGCTTCAGTCATTTTTTTTTTCCTGTAAAAAAACATCCCCGTGATAATCACAGTTTATCTAATTTAATCTGGCATATGCTGTACATGTAATCTTTTTTGTAATTTAGTTGTTAAATTTATTCACTGTAGCCTCTGTGACATGCAAGCTCCCATCTTCATTGTGGGCATCTGAAACCCACTAGGACTTTCTTCCGGGATATGGTGCTGCTGGATACCCAGCATGCACCTCCCGATCTCACGCCTGCACACTGTGCACCCGGTGCATTGCAATGGCGGTGTCAGAGGATGTTCCTGCCCCGTTGTTATGGCAACCTGTCAATTAATATAGAAAACCCAGAAGAAAGCTAGCATACCACGCTGCTCCTCCTGAGATTGATGACATATATCCCAAGAGCCAACGGACAGCACTATAAGACTAATGCCTCATACACACGATGTTCGATGGGAGCTTGTTGTCGGAAATTCCGACCGTGTGTAGGCTCCATCGGACAGTTTCCATCGGAATTTCCGTCACACAAAATTTGAGATCTGGATCTCAAATTTTCCGACAACAAAATCCGTTGTCATAAATTCCGATCGTGTGTACACAATTCCGACGCACAAAGTTCCATGCATGCTCAAAATCAAGCAGAAGAGCCGTACTGGCTATTGAACTTCATTTTCTTGGCTCGTCGTACGTGTTGTACGTCACCGCGTTCTTGACGATTGGAATTTCCAACAAGATTTGTGTGACCGTGTGTATGCAAGACAAGTTTGAGCCAACATCCGTCGGAAAAAAAACATGGATTTTGTTGTCGGAATGTCCGATCGTGTGTACAGGGCATAACTGTACCTCACCGCAGTGAGGTACAATAGTAATGGAGATTTCTATGTTATCCTACACGTAATATGCTTTAAAAAAAAAAAAACAACATCCAAAACATTCACTGTAATGCGATCAGCAACTTCGGGGGCCAAAGATTAAAAATAGGGAGGATCTCCGCTTTAAATACAAATAAATGAATGAAGATTAAGAGTACACATTTTTTAATATAGGTGTATGGTTTGGTCCCTTTAACAATCATTTGTACTATGTAAAACTAATTAGGAGCTCAAAATATACCTGATTTGTTGTGCTAGTATACCCTTACAATATACACAAAGCATATAAATCTTGTTATACCGTGCAGTTAATTACAACAAAACTGACTTTTGTACCAGTAAATGAATCCCAGAGGACCCCACATTAAATTAGATCCTAATCTGAATTTTTTAAGAAAGATTTCCAAGATCACAGAATTGTTATAATAACACATTTTCATAGTGAGGTTATTAATTATATGGTCGTCTGTCTCAGTCCTGGATTCTAATTATAAGGTACAAAGGACCGGTGGCACCAGAATCCCACTATAAAAGACATTGTATAATTATGTAACTTGTATTAATTATAGTAATAGGTGTATAGAATGATAGTACATTATTATTGTCCTGATTATGCAAGTCAGTGTAACAAGTTGTTGCATAATTACAGCGGAAAAATCTGCGGGAACAACCAACTAGTCACATGATTGGAGTAGACAGTAGGCTTGTCTTGAATGGATATATAAGTAGAATAATTCATTTTTGAAGTTGGACCTCAAGCAAACAGCTACATACATAGTTCAATTACATATATATATATATATATATATATATATATATATATATATACCGTATTTATTTATATGCACAGGCGTATAACACACACCCCAATTTAAGAGGGAAGTTTCAGGAAAAAAAATCTTTTTTTTTTAAATAAACCACTTTGAAGCAAAATAATGGTCAGTGAGCATCAATGCAGCCTGATTAGTGCCCATCTGCAGCCTCAATGCAGCCTAATCTGAGCCCATCTGCAGCTTCAGTGCAGTCTGATCTGTGCCCATCTGCAGCCCAATCTGCGCCCATCAGCAAGCCTGATCTGCGCCCATCTGCTGCCTTATCTGCGCCCATCTGCTGCCTGATCTGCACCCATCTGCTGCCTTATCTGCGCCCATTTGCAGCCTGATCTGTGCCCATCTGCAGCCTGATCTGTGCCTATCTGCAGCCTGATCTGTGCCTATCTGCAGCTTGATCTGCGCCCATCTGCAGCCTGATCTGCGCCCATCTGCTGCCTGATCTGCGCCCATCTGCAGCCTGATCTGCGCCCATTTGCAGCCTGATCTGCGCCCATCTGCTGCCTGATCTGTGCCTATCTGCAGCCTGATCTGTGCCTATCTGCAGCTTGATCTGCGCCCATCTGCAGCCTGATCTGTGCCCATCTGCAGCCTGATCTGCGCCCATCTCCCCCATCAATGCAGCTCACCATCTCTCATCTCTCGCAGGAAATTACCAAGCCATCATCTCCAGTTTACTCGGCTCTCAGTCGGCAGTCACATACACAGTCCTGCCTTCGCCATCAGCATTGGACCAGCTCCTGTGATAGACAGAACACTGGTCCAATGTCGGTGGCGGGGACTGTGTATGTGACGTGAGAGCCGAGTGGAGAGCTGAGTGGAGAGGAGATGACGGCTCGGTGAATTCCAGCAGCACTCGTCCCCCTCCTTCCCCTCCTTACACTGTCGGCGTATAACACGCACCTGCGATTTTCCCCCTATTTTCAGGGGGGAAAAGTGCGTGTTATACTCCGATAAATACAGTATATATAGATAGATAGATATCTATCTATATATATAGATAGATATATATCTATATATATAGATAGATATCTATCTATACCTGTATGTATAGATATATATATAGATATATCTATATATATATCTATATATATATATATTTTTTTTTTTTTTTTTTTTTTTGGAGGAGACCAAAACAAATAATCAAATGAAACAATTTTTAAAATGATCACCTCTTGGAACACCCTTCTTTTGCCTTAATTTTATTTTAAATTGGTTACCTATATTTTTTGCCCAGGAGTGATTGGTCTGGTTATATGGCAATTATAGGTCCTCTTCCTGGGAAAGATCCTGGATACTGCACAGAATAGGGCCATGTACTCATGTGGTCTTTCTCTTTGCAAAATTATCCTATGAAAAGCTCTTATGGTTCGCTAATGTACTCACAGGTAGAAGGTTACTGATGCTATGGGGTCACAGTTGATGTCTTTCAATCTCAAAAACGTCCAGGTCTGGAAGGCCGAGTGTTGAGTTTGCGGGAACAGCGCTGGAGATAGGGTAAATACTGCAGTGAAAGTAATGGGCAATGGGATTTTTAAAATGTTATTATAAACTGGAGTTGAGCTTTCAGACTGACCCTGTAAAACAGATGTGGGTCCCTGTTACCCCTAAGCAGTCGTGGAGGATCCCCAGGTTGCTCAGTGGGCTAGTATTTCAATCCTCAGTGCAAAATTCTTCAGGGTGGGGGTGTGAAAGGAACTGGGTGTCAGTAACTTTAGAAAGCTTACTGGAGTCTATTAAGAACCATAAACTAGGGGGAAAATGGATTAGGGCACATAATACAAAAACAACCAAAACTGCTGACTCCTGATTCTACTCACAGTCTATGCAGAAGAAAGGGCCTTTAGATCAAACCAGCACTCTGTACTCTTAAGATTGTATAACAGCTTTTAGGCAACATATGTATCCTCTGTATGAGCCAGCAGAACTACATTCAATGTTCTCCAGAAGTACTGCCTACCCAGTCCCCTCCCTCTCTAGCAGCAACATTTTCAACCCCTGGTGCTCCAATCCAAGGAGTCCAGAATTTCTAGGTCCCAACGCAACCATCAGGCACTAACCTCTAACAGACAGCCTCCTCTACTGGCAGCAGCCCATGAGGCAAGAGATCTTCCAGAAGATCACCCCAAATATTTATATCAACCACCAACATGCACCACTGGCAAGAAAATTTCTAGTGGTTTGTCAAGGAGACATAAATATTAATAACTCTGAATTGTTGTATCTTCTCACACTATTGGGCAGGCTAGCTACAGCCCAGCAGCACTAAATTTAGGCTAGGGACATTACAGCTGAGGGCAGGTCCTTAGGTAGGCACCATAGAGTGATCTTAAAACCCTTGCTGGTGATAACAGAGTTGAATTCACAAACACAACCACAAAGGCCAAGTGGTCCATCAAATATTGTTTGCTGGAGAGCATTGGTAGCTTGCAGGCAGATCTTTTTTTTATGGATTTAAATAATTTTAATCATCACATATGAGCATATATATTGCATTATAATCACCACTGTTCCTCAGAATTATTTTGAAACTGATATTATCACATAAACTAACATGCTTCCGAATAGCATCTTTACTGTGTTATTGTTCTACACCAATAGCACGAGTGTTAAATAATTCTATATGTTTCCCGATCTGCTCATCTAACATTGCTCCAGTGGAGCATTCTAATTGTTATTTTCCTTCTTTAACAGGAGAGTTATAGAAAATTGAATTATAGCCAATACAAAATCCCTTCAACTTAAGAAAATATAATCAACTTATTTAATTATCTGCAGGAAACCTCCACCTCTGTAACCAACCATCAAATTATCAAGTTTTGCTAGAGTAACATGAATGTGAGTGCAATGCTGCAGAGGAATGATTTCCAATAGACTCTATTTAACAATCCATATAATAACATTAACTGCTGGACTACAGTTACATGCATATACATTTATAATTTCTGTACTGTTTAATATTGCATTTCAAAGGGCTAAGATGAACTAAATGTGAAGGACAATACACACTATATGCAGTGCAGAAAAATGATGCTCCACTTAGAATTGAAAATATAGCATGAAAACTTATAGAAGAGATACAGTCTATTTTGGGTTTTATTTTTATCTTGTTGTTCCTTACAGAAAACCTTTAACAACCCTGATAAAGCTTATAAATAGAGAAGGTGCAAACAGGTACCATAAGGTGTCTAGTACTTCACCATTCTCTTTAAGACTGTCCTGATCTGCTACTGGATCACAGAACATAGAGTACGTCTGGGTAAGTTTGGTGAATGGTATCAGAAAACAAACAAAAAACAGAAGATACAAAAAAATGACCTTTATTGACCTTCAAAATTATCGCCATCTTTCACAACACACTTTTAGCAATGTTCATAAAGCTTCTGGAAACTGTCAGCAAAGACCTCTTCAGGAATCGATTGCAGAACCGCTGTCACACATTCTTGGATTGCCGCTATGTCCATAATACATGCACCTTTCATGATGCTCTTCAGGCGAGGAAACAGAAAGAAGTCCGCAGGTGCCAGATCAGGGCAGTATGGTGGATGGATCTAAAACAGGTACAGTATGCCTCGATTAGCCAGGGCTCAACCCCTGTGATGATGGTTCGCAGAAAGGATGAATGCTGGTAATGAAATCTCCAGCGGTTTCCATACCTTATGCTTTCTGTTCATCTGTCAGCTTGTGCTGCACAAACCAGGAACAGATCTTCTGCTTACACTAATCTTTGCGGGTGATGCAGTGATTTTGAATTCCACAGGGATCCCACAAATATGGCACATAAATATATATATATAAAAATTGCCACATCTAAACTTCATCTACTCCCCTGTAGCCTACAAGAAAAAAAACTACATGCAGCAAAATGTAAATTTGGCCAGTTGGCCATTTTTTACACTCGGCTGCCAGCATTCGATCAATTCTGCCAGATGGATGGGGAACAAATCCCCATCCGTCTGTTTTTAGTGGATAGGATCGGATGTTGGCGGGTGTAAATGGACACCTGTCCGCCAACACCTGCTGCTCCATAGAGGAGACTCGAGAGTCTGATCGGGCCTGCCTGAAAAACTGACAGGTGGACCCGATCAGTCTGCTAGTGTGAAAGGGGCCTTACTTTGTTTATAAGATGTTGTTTAGTCAGGGACATTTCCACCAGAATTGTGCATTTTGGTATACCACAGACTTGTCTGTCACCTTTTACAAGTTCATATACTGTACTTTCTTTTCATAGCACTTCAAATCTACCTTTGCCTCTGCTTGTCATTTTGCTCTCTTTCCCAGTATCTGTGCAATCCTTCTAGAGAGGAATCAGCTATTTTTTTATCAATTGATTCATTTTTCTTCTTTTGGTTTCAGAAACTCTCAAACATATTTTTCAACCCAACGACACAAACATCAGTTTTGTAGTGTTCATACTTGTAATCGTTCAATGTTCCTTACTGTTTATTAAAATAACTTTGTTCACAATACAATGTCTTGGCTTTTCACTACTTTGGCCAAATTCTTCATAGCTTTCCTAGTAAAGCATTTTTCCTTTATGTAACAACTGCAATTACCATCTACACTTCTACAGAGATCTTGGAACCTGAGAAAAATTGTTGCAGTAGAAGAAAATCTGAGCTGGAAGACATTTAGTTTGCACTGTGTATCTTAAACAGTTGCTTTCTTTTTTTGTTTTGTTTTTGTCTTCTTTTGAGAAAATATGGTTTTCACTTTTTTTACATCCTTTCTATTGCTCCGGAGGTCTGCTGCAAATCATTGTTTGGAGTTTGCTTCCTGATGGTGACAATAGTGGAACATGTCTGCACAATAAGGATTGACAAAGCCTTTTGTAGTCTTTACTAGTAACACATATGAAGAGGTTTCAATACAGGGGCACAGGTGCGAGACACCTGTCACCCCAAAACAGGAATTGCCTGCACAAAGACTTAGAAACATAGAAAAATGACAACAGAAAAAGGCTGAGTAGTGTATCGAGTCTGCCTTTTTTTTTTGTTAACTTTATTGTCTGACTACAGTTCTATGTTTGTCCTAAGCATGTTTGAGGTCATTTGCTGTTGACTGTCTCACTACCTCTGCTGGTAGTTTATTCCAAGCATCAACTACCCTTTCAGTGGAATAGTAGTTTTCCTCCAGTTTTCCTCCAGTTAGTTTGAGATCATGTCCTCGTGTTCTTGATTTTGGTTCCAAAAAAACCCTGCCCTTCCTGAACCTTATTTGTCCCTTGATATACTCAAAGGTTTAAATCATGTCTCCCCTTTCCCTTCTTTCCTCCAGACTGTACATATTAAGTTCCTGAAGTCACTCTCGATATATTTTATCCCCCAAACCTTTCACCATTTTTTTTACCCGTCTCTGGACTCTATTGTATCAATTTTATCAATATCTTTCTGTAAGTGAGGTCTCCAGAGCTGGACACAGTATTCTTAATGAGGTCTCACTAAAGATCTATATAGGGGAATCAGAACCTCCTTCCTCCTGCTGGTGATCCCTCGCGTGATCCTAGAATTCATGGCTTTCATGGCACCCGGTATCTTTAATGAAAGATACAGATTTAAAAAGATTGAAAATAACTTTTGAAATTCCATGCTTATAGGAGGATTTAGTAGCTGGGTTTAGGTCAGTTTTAATGTAGTCATCACCTTTCATTATTGTAAAGCATTAACAGAACCTAATCAGACCTAAAGCCCATCTCTTGGCAGAGTTCTCCCCCATTCCATCCATTCCATCTCTCTTCCACCCATTCACCAGCTTAAAACAATAAACCTTTTGAAGCTCTTATTTACTCACCTAACTCCACCATCCATGTCTTTAGACAGCAACAACTAGTAATTCAGCACTGCAGTCTGTGCACCAACTGGTCACCTCTTCGTGATGTCTCTATGCTGGTGGATGTAAGGACACTGTCTCTTTACCACCATTAATAAATGTTAAAAAATGTGGACACCCCAGGAAGAACTCTCTTCCTCAAGAGTGAAGTGGATAAAAGACATGGAACTCAGCACATCAATTGACTACATATTAAGGTGAGTAAAAGCTTAAAATTTTTTTTTTTAGGTAACATAGCAGCACAATTACATGTCAAAAATCACCAATCCGCCAGTGGATAGTAACACAGCAGGTTGAGACACCAGAGCTGATCAGCTGAAGATACACAGAGGCAATGGATGCAGCAGCAGGGTCTCCAAAGCTCCAGCAGGTAGTTTGGAGAAAAAGGACTGGCTGTGTCACCGGCTGCACTTTGAAGATGACAGTTGGTAGAATTCTATGGTGAGGTCAGGAGGGGATAAGCATACCATGTTTCAAGGGACATGACCCTCTTTATCAAATGCAAATGGAAAACCAGAATATAAAGGTTAAAGGTAAATACCTAATGGGGCAGTCAAGGGGGAGGAGAAGGGGAGGGGAAAAGCCCAGAAACCAAGCTACTGCATTCTCAGCAATGTCACAGTAGTACAATACACAGGCACATTATGGTAGGCAATCCACTTGTAATTGGAAAAATTAGCATGAAACTTGTACCATTTCTAAACAAAATACTAGAATGAAAATATAAAAGAGAACAAGTATAAAATTACATATATTTTAAAAAAATATTAAAACTGTGATATAGTGAGCAATTACATATCAATGAATGTGGAAGAAAGAGTACAGGGGGGCCTGGTAGGTGTGAATACTATGCATGATACCTAAAAATTCTTACTACATGGTCTGAATAGGTAAGGGGGAGGGGGAGAAAAAGAAAAAGTACACTAGGCTAACTAACTAACACAGTTAGCAAACAAAAGGAGGGAGGGAGATTGTTATAGTGCAGTAGGAAAATATGATCTCTACAATAAAATGAAAGCTTTAAAAATTTTTATTAAAAGACCTTTTTATAAAAAGTCATACAAAAATTACAAAAAATACTTAATGGTCCACACCTCCAACTCCTCTTTCAAACCCCACAGTGATAAGGTGTTAAGATGGTATATCCAAAAAGTTTCCCTGTGGCAGAGAGTATGGTACCTCTCCGCCACAGAGTCACAGTGGGGGATCTGCTTGAAGACCCAAAGACGAAGACTCTCCGTGGAGCCCTTGTGATTGGACTTGAAGTGTCAGAGGACACTATGATCCATGTTGCCCTCTTCAATCAACCTCCTGTGCTTGTCAAATCATGTCCAGACCTTCTGAACTGTCCGGCCCACATATAGGAGGTTGAAGGGACGGGAGGGGCAATAGATGACATGTCCACAGAGCAAAAGAATAAGGAGCGAATGGGGTATACTCTGTTCTTAGACATTTTGCATTTTAATTTCCTGCACTGGTACATGCCCACTATATTATAAAAGGTAGCTAAGGAATGAGATATACTGTAGGTTTCTTGGTAAGTGGTACTTTACTGGGGGCAATTTTGTTTTTAATATTAGGGCCTCTACTATAAACAAACCTAGGTCTGCTGAGGAGAATGGGCCCCAACTTGGGATCTTTAAGCAAAATCCCCCAATGCCGAACGAACAAACAAACAATTCTCTCCATCTGTTTAAACTTGCTATGGATGCTTTAAGTAACTTTGTTTCTTTGTATTAGTTTGAGGTTGAAGGCAAAGGGGAGATGCCCAGAGCATATTGTGTTTTCCCCATTCAGGACCAAAGCAACAGGTTTTTTGTTTTGCCCCCACTGCCCAGCACCACATACATGCTGTAGCTTTGCTTTCTCCTTGTCAAAAGAAGTTTATTGAGTATACAATGTTATAAAGATACATAAAGTAAGTTTACAAGGATCTATAAAGTAAGCTCATTGTTTTACAGTAGGGTTTATATAGGTAAATATCATGAAATTTCAAATATTAAACATTGGGTTCATGTAAACCTAAATTAAAGATATATATAATTTCCTTGGTTACTTTTGTAGGTATTTAAATGATTTATACCTACTATACATATTGTTTACAAGTAGAGTGTATATAGGTCAAATAAATTCTGATAATGAGCTTTAATCGTAAGGTGGAGAAAAGGAAAGAGAAAGAAGAAAAAGGGTTGAAAGGTAGAGGTATGGTCCACAAGGTTGTCCCGCTTGTCAGTTTATTATTCTTTTTAGTTCTCTTTGAAGCCTTAGAATGGGTGTCTCTGTAAGTCATTTAATCTGTTACCATGGCAACAGGACAGAGTCATTGAAGTTTGACAGGAACTGTTGTTTTATCCAAGGATGCCAAAGTTTTTCAAATTTTGGAATTTGATTTTGATCGATGGCTACCATCTTAGCATGGGACATTGTATTATTCATTCTGTGAATTGTTTCTGTTAGTACCAATGTAGGAGATTTCCATGCCTTGGCCACTGTTTGTTTTGCAGCCGTTATTAGTTGGATCATAAGTTTGAATTGAGAGAGTGTTAACCATTCCGGTTTTAGATTAAGTAAAGTTAAATATGGATCTGGTTGTATTATTTTTTTAAATATTTTAGATGCAATCACGAAGACTTCCTTCCAGAAGGTTTGGATTACTGGGCACGTCCACCATATGTGTAAATATGTGCCTATTTCTGGGCATCCTCGAAAACAAAGAGCTGAGGTATTAGGTGAATATTTTGCCACTCTAGCGGGTACAAGGTACCAGCGAGTTAGGACTTTATAATTTGTCTCCAGTGCTAAGATGTTGGGTGAGGATGACTTAGATGTGAGCCATATGTTAGACCAGTCCGTGTCTTCTAAAGTTCGTCCCAGGTCCTCCTCCCACCTCTGAACGTAAGAGGGTCTATTAAGATTTGCTACTCCATATATTTGATTATAAAGTGATGAAATTGTACCTTTAGCAAATGGATCTTTTGTACAGATTGATTCAAAAATGGATAATTGGGATAATGGTGTATCCCCCTTTAGGAATGGTGTATAGAAATTTTTGATTTGGAGATATCTGAATATCTCAGAGTTTGGTAGATCATATTTTTCTCTAAGCGATGGGAATGAAAGGAATGATTTAGATGCTATGAAGTCATTTAGTGTCTGAATGCCTGATGTTGTCCAAGCTTTAAAAGAATTTGGGTAGATCCATGCCGGATAAAAGGCCGGATTTCTGATAAAAGAAAGGAGAGGATTGTGTGGAGATTGTAACTGATATTTGGTTTTTAGTTTATCCCAGAGAGATAAGAAGTGTTAAGTTATGGGATTATGAATTTTAAAGCGGTCTTTAGGATCAAGCCATAATAAATTTGATATTAATAGAGGGTCATTTTCTGAAGCCTCTATAAATACCCATAATGGGATTTCCTGTTTTGCATGGTATTTGGACAGACTGGCCAAATGTGCTGCTCTGTAGTAGTTAGTAAAATTAGGGTATCCCAGGCCTCCTTTATTTTTGGGAAGATGTAGTGTGTGTATAGGTATACGTGGTTTAGAAGAGCCCCATATAAACGAAGTTGCTCTTTTTTGTACTATTCTCAAAAAATAGGAAGGAATTGGAATAGGGAGGACTCTGAATAGATAAAGCAATTTGGGTAGAATAGTCATTTTGATTGCATTAATCTTCCCTATCCAGGATAAAGGAAGTTGCGACCATTGTTTTATTAGATTTGTGATCTGTCTTAATACAGGAGGATAATTGGTTAGAATGAGATGCTGTTAAATGAATTCCAAGATATGGGATTGATTTTTCTGCCCATGTGAATGGGAGTGCAGCCCTAGCCGGGATCAATTCCATATTTGTGAGTGAAATATTAAGCACTAGGCATTTCTTAGGATTAATCATAAGGCCGGATAGGGCTGCAAATCCATCAAGAGCTGGTATTAAGTTAGGACCAGAGACCTGTGGTGATGATAGAAAAAGTAATATATCGTCTGCAAATATACATAATTTGTGTGTAATACCTCCTACTTCAATGCCAGTTATAGTTTGGTTTGTTCTGATGTATTGGGCCATGGGTTCGAGTATAAGGGCAAATAATAAGGGAGATAATGGGCAACCCTGTCGGGTACCTCTTTCGATATTAAAGGCTTCAGATTTGTATCCAGCATATTTTATATAGGCTTTGGGTTTATTATATAATGCTTTGATCCATGTTAAAAAGTGGGGTCCAAAACCCCATTTTTGTAATGAATATTGCATATATTGCCAGGATACTGTGTCAAATGCCCTCTTAATATCGAGAGATAGAAAACATAAAGGGATTTTCCGTTTTTTAGCAATATGTGCCAATAACACTGCCCTGCGTATATTATCGTCTGCCTGTCTATTTGGCATGAAGCCTACTTGATCTCTATGTATTAATTTTCCTATAATGCTATTGAGGCGTTTTGCTATTATTTTTGCTAATAATTTAATATCGAGGTTTAACAGAGAGATAGGCCGATAATTCACACAGGAAGTATCATCAGAAAGGGGTTTTGGGATCATACAAACAATTGCCATTAGTGTTTCTTGCCGAAAAGAATGTCCATCTAGAAGTTTGTTAAAAGTTTCAGTGAGAATGGGAGAGAGTATTTCTGAGAATGTTTTATACTATAAAGCCGAGTAGCCGTCTGGGCCTGGTCTTTTGTTAAGTTTTAGGTCTTTTATGGCGTTAGCAACTTCATCTATAGTTATAGGCTCATCCAAACTGCTTTTTTGATTCTGAGATAACTCAGGTAAGGTTATTTTTGAGAAGAAGGATTCAGCCTCTGTAGGATTAAATTCATTGTTTGTCTTGTATAAAGTTGCGAGATGTGAGTGAAATTTATGGACTATTTTAACTGGATTACAAGTGTAAACATTTTTTGATAATTTCAAAAGTATTGGTTTGAAAGATTTGTTAGTTGAATTTAATGCCCGAGCCAAATATGTACCTGGTTTGTTTGTATTCATGTAGAAATTGTGTTTGTAGCGTTTGAGGGATTTATCAACTGACTCAGTGAGAAATAGATCGTATTCCAATCTAGATTTTTCCAGATGAGATTTTGTAATCTGAGATGGATTATCTTGAAATGATATGTAGGCTGCATTAAAATTGAGTTCTAGTTTTTTTGCTAGATTTTTGCGTTCCCGTTTAAATAGTGCCATTTGTCTTTGTATTGTACCACGCAAGACAGGCTTATGAGCTTCCCACAGTGTTATTGGGGAAATGTCTGTTGTATTATTAATTGATATGTATTCCTTTAAAGCTTGTTCAATGGCCATCTGATGTAGTGGGTGTTTGAGCATTATGTCCGGTAAGTACCACGTTGGGTCATGCGCTTTTGGTATGGCTGAGGCTATAGTAGTGTATACTGCATTATGGTCAGACCACGGAATCGGAATTATATCTGATTCAATAATTTCTGGTATCATTCCTATTGTTAGAAAAATATGATCTATTCTGGTGAAGGTTTGATGAGGGTGCGAGAAATAAGTGAATTTCTTTTTCATTGGGTTACTTTCTCTCCATGAATCTACCAGATTGTATTTGGAAAGAAGTTGAGAAAAAGGTAATCTAGAGGTTATTTTGGATGGTGTAAAAGGTGATTTATCTAGAAATGGGAGGAGGACCTGGTTCGAATCCCCACACATTATCACTGTTCCTATTTTGTGTATATTAATCACTTGTAATATATGTGAGAGGAATGGTGTAGGTTGTTTGTTAGGAGCGTAGTAGGAAATCACCGTGATTGCTGTATCCATTATATAACCCATGAGTATCAGGTATCTACCTTCTGGGTCTTTAATTTCTGATGATAAGGTGAATGGTGTGGATCGGTGAAATGCAATTAGAGTTCCCCTTTGCTTGGTACAGGCAGAAGCCGTGTAAATTTGTTGATAAAAAGGAGAAATATATTTTGGAGTAGAATCTTTGGTGAAGTGTGTTTCTTGGAGGCATACTATGTGAGCCTTCTTGTTATGGAAAGTACGGAAGGCTTTGGTCCTTTTTTGAGGGACATTTATTCCCTGAACATTCAGGGAAAGTATATTCAGTGGTGCCATGGCAATAGATCAAATAGTTTTGACTTACTTTTTGTTATGCAGAGCTGACTGCGCAGATCAACCTGTGTGGACTGAAGAGATGAATAGATAGAAAAGAAACCAGTGAATTCTGGAGTAAAGAGTAAACAAAAAACATATGAGATTAGATGATACATTGTATAAATTATTTTTTGCAAGTAATCACAATTTACCCGTGAAAGAGAATAAATATCTCTCTCAGGGGAATAAGTGCCTTCGTCACACTCCCACATAATATGGTTGGGAGAATGAGGAGGGCTAATGGGGGTACACGGATCTTCCGCTTCCAGGAGAGAAGTGCTATGTCAAAAGACATCAAAATGATGTTTCATTAATTGGAGTGCAGAATATAGTTTTTGTTGAAATTATTTATTCCAGGGTGGTTGTATATGGTTAGTCTTGCCCTAGGCTAAATAATTCAGTTAGAAAGGTACTGTTAATAACTTTGGTATTGATGAAGATAGTTTGAATTATTTTGGAATTTTAACCCTTTTAGAGTAAACAATTACATATTTTATTCGTACCTTTGCTTTCTCTACTGCTACTCCATCCAGAATGCAAAGAAAAAAAGGCCTGAATGAGCTCTAAGTTGCTCTAGTTTGAGCTCACGAAAGCCTAAAGGAGAAGGTTAGGGGTCACGCATGACGCATACTGCAGCATCGGTGTGATGCTTCAGCTGTCACCTGCCGACTCCAAGCCCAAGAACTGAGCACTGATAACTCAGTTCTCAATCCACTCTGAGCGGAGAGTGGTGATTGTCAGTCATCGATCTGTGCTCTGCCCCTCCAGCACTCACTGGAGCGGGCTGGGGAAGGGGCAGAAGTGGCTGACTGAGGCTCTCAACGCTATGTCCCGAGATCCTGAACCAGCTATCAACCAGGGAGCTGAGTGGGTTCTGACAATATGGTCGGGATCCCTCCAGGGCCTGGAGCAGTGACATCAACTGGAACAATAATGTGAACTTGCCTTTTTCCCTGCATAGCAAATTTGCAGATTGGCTTTATTGATGTGAGAATACATTGGTTTCTGTAGAGAATTACTGTATGTGGTTATTAAAAGAAACCTGTCATGAGGGGAAGCATGAATACTAGATCCTTAGCTGTCTTGATTATCTTCTTGCTCTAATAGTGTAAGTTACTGAACCAGAACAAATATGCAGATAACAATTTTAACCTCCTTTCTTCTGCATCTTTCCTGACCTGCAGGTCGGCCAAGCAAGTGAAATTTTCAGAAGAAGGTCAGCAATGGCAAACTCTTAGTTTCTTTCATGATAGACTTACTTTAAAGTATATCCAAGCTCAAGGATGAAAATGTAATATATTACAGCTTAGTAGTCCTTAGATGTAGTGACTGGCAGAATCAACTGGTATTATTTACACCTATGAATATAATAAAACAGAAATAACAATATTCTTTTAAAGATATATATAACTTGTTTAAGACTTGACCTCTCTTTGCCAAAAAAAAGTGGGTCAAAATTTTATTCAGTTTCTAGATTTGTACACATTCCCTTTAAATATACATCAAAAACATATGAATGTAAATATCAAAACTGTGCAGACAAAATAATAGAGTCCTAACGTGACATTCATTTAACATTGCATATTTTTGGCTATAGTTTGACACCAGCATTTGCACTCATGGCATGATAGCAGGGTTTTGGCAATACGTGACTCTGTCCTGTTTTTCCAGTTTCCATGAAGGTGACCTAAAATGGACCACACTAAATTTTGAGGTCTTAGATTAAAAATCGTACATGAATAAATTTAAATAGTTTAATTAATATGTAAGGATTATTACTATTAAAGGAAACAAATCTAAACATTTAAACCCCTTTAGGGCTCATGTCAATGAGTGTTGTTTTTTGCATTTGTTGTGCTTTTGAAACATAACTCTAACTCAGGTCAGCAAAATCCCATTACCTTTAAAGTGGAATTCCAGGCTCCAACTAACCCTAAAACGGCTCCCATCCCCCTTCTAACTCCTATACCATAGGCATGTGCAGGGAGTGTGCTAGGTGTGCCTGAACACACTCTAATCACTGCGTGCAGTGCCAATTCCCCCTACTGCCCAGGCTTCTCCCCTGTTGCCCCCCCAGTGCTGCTGGCTTCCCTCCTCTCCTCTCCCCCAGCTGCTAAAGGGGATATGTTTCATGATGGAGAGTGGAAGAAGAGGCTAGCAAATATGTAATTTACCAGCACCTTCCTTTTCTAAATGAACACAGTGAACACATTCATTCACTGTGTTCATTGGTAACTGTAGTATAGTAAACTGTGTTCACTATGCTTCAGTTTGTGAATGAAATGGAAGCTGAAGCTGCTCAGCACAGAGCATTTCCCATTCATTCACTGTCCCATGCACAGTGTCGGGACAAGGTCACCGAGACTACTCCTGTGAGCCTTGTAACAGAAGTATCTTGTCAGAACTATTGGGGTTAAAAAAGAATTAATTCCTAAGGCCTCTGCATCATATATTTTTCATATATATTTTATGAACAACTCAGAAGCCATCTTTGTAGTGTTTCTTAAAAGGTTAAATTGAGTTCATACTGGTGGACAGAGATTTTTCTTAAGAGACTTGAAGGCCTCATGCACATTATCCCAGGTCGTAAATTAAGAGCCTTAGACACTTAAAGATAAGAAGAAGGTCATGGCTTGTGTTTACTAAAGAGGAATGTGAATCCAAGGGTTCAAATAACACTGGATTGAAACATGTTTTTTTTTCTCTTTCCTTGACTGAGAGATAGAGGAAAAAGACATATTAACAAATTGTTTTGAAATTATTGTATTATGTACTGAATAAGAAATCATATTAACAATAATCCCCAATATATTAGTAAATTATATTGGAGTATTTATAGGCAGGATTAAATGAACAAAGTCACATATTTTGGTTTGTGCATTTTTATATAATTATATATCTATATATTGTTTGATGTATTCACTTATTAGTCTTCATATTATTCATATGAGGGAAATACGGTATATGAATGTGATGTCTAGAATTTCTATTAATGGGGATGTTTAGGAATAAGAAATTATACTTCTAGTCAGAAACATGGGGTTAAGTATTACATTACCTAGTTTGAGGAATTTAAAGATAAGGTAATTAGCGTGGGTATATTTTCTTAAAGTAATAGATATTATGAATCGCCCATAGGTCTGGGGTGGTTTGACACATAAGTGACATTTCATTCTAACTAATAGTTTTACTTAAGCCTAAGTAAAAAGGTTATTCAAGTATTAAATAAAGTCAATTCTAATTCAACACCACCCCCTGGTGGTGAAAATATTAAGAGTCCAAAATGGCCGCCCAGATGAGGTTGTCATGGTTACATGGAAAAAACCCGTCATTTCACATAATCAATTACGTAATAGTGACACACACACACACTTTTTGGGTGGGATAAAGGAGTATACACAAAACAGTGAAGGGGATCTTGAGAAAGGCGGAGAGAATCTTGAGGAGGCTGAAAGAATTTGGAGAGGAGAAAAACAAAGCGCAGAGATGTGGTAATCAGGGTCAAAGAAGTGCTTTGTACATCTAGTTGATACTTCTCAAAACAAAAGAGTCTTAAGCCATGATAAAGTATTAATGTTTTTATTTTACCTTTTGGGTAATTGAAGTTGTTTGAGCATATGCTTAACTAAACTAATCAATGTTAGTAGTGTCAGTTTTGGGAGTGTGTTGAATTCTAACTGCAGTATGAGTTCTCCTCCCTTTTAAACAAAGAGATAAATAGCTTGTTATATCTCAACAAAACTGACTTCAAAGTATTACGATTGGATTAGTTATAGTATGTGCTGAACCATAGATTCATTCTAAATTGATTTTTATTTAAAATGAGTCTTGGTTAAATTACCAAGTTTGTATATGGTTAATAAAATTGTCCATATACTGTAAAAGAGGTTTAAGCTTGAAGGTCTATTTGTTTTGAGAAAAATCACATGTGTTAAAGTCAAAACCTAGTTTAGTTACATAAGTCTATAGCGTCACGAAAAGCTATTTACTAAGGGTTACTAAGTATAAGTTTACTAAGTGTTGAAATATGACATGTTGTAACAAGAGCTTGTGGTAAAATTTATTATCATCTGTATCACCCATATATATTTGATATTTGAAGTCATATAAATTTTTTTGTATTATCACCCAATATATCTGATATTATTTTGCACTGAATTTTAGTTAATAAATATATATATATTTATCACATTGTTGTACTCACTCGTCTTCAAACTAGCCTGGATAAACGCACTAATTGGTTGTATTGTGTAAAAATTTGAAAATCTCCTTAAACACAGGTTTTGCATAATTCCATAAATATAACACTGTTTTAATATTTCAGTATAAACACCTGACAATCTGGCACAGGGTGCCCCCAGCCCTCCAATAAACCATTGTGCCCAGGGCATTCGTCCCTCCTGCCCACCCCTTGTCCCAGCCCTGCCTGTGCAGCTGAGGCTTCAGAAAAGGCATGTGTGTTTTAGCTTTGGGGTGTTACGCACCTATAGTATGTCCTATACTAATTACCCAATAGAAGGAAGATGCTTATACTTACAGTACCTATTCTCAGAGTGATTCAGTCAAGTAATATGATTTTCCCAGTGGCCAGCTTCAGTGGACAGGAGAGAGTCCCTACAATGGCTGAAATGGCTGGGCATTGTCTGGGACATCACCCATAAGTTTATTATGGAGCATCTGTTGTCAGCTGTCCCTCCTCTCCCCTGAAGCCGACCCTTGGAGCTGATCATGTGACCAGACCAGAGCACCCTGAGAATAGGTAAGTATAAGCATCTTCCTTCTACAGGGTAGTTAAAATAGGAGTTGGGGGGACAGTTTCAAGCTTAGTTAGAGCCTGAAGTTCTACTTTAAAATAAAGCAGTACACATGACATTTCATAGGCTGCTTTTGACGTGCTTTGCTTTATGCTGTGTTTTTTTGGATGCCACATTTTCTATTGAGGAGCATTTGAACTGCAAACAAAGCAGGTCAGCTGCAGCCCTTTTTTGTCAAAAGCAGTATTTGACTATAACTCCCGTTGAAACGAACCCTTAATGGTGATTGGTGTTTTGGTCTTTAGAGGAGTGAAGAGATTTGTTTAAAATGCACCCCAGCCTGTCTGCTAAATAAATGGTACTAACAACAGAAAACAACAAGAAGTGATGTTTAGAAAGATTGTATTCCTTTTTTATGTCTCTGCAAGATAAGCTTAATTCACTGCCTAACATATTTAATAAAATTGAATAAGAGGGAGCCTATGCTTTGCCCATGCAAGTTCAATTAATGACTGTCCTGTGCACCGGTGACCTATCCTTCATGGGTGCACTGTGTGCCGGGTACAGGGGTCCCTAGGGTGATGTGGCCCACTGTGCTCTCACACACTGCACACACTGCACATGATGGGGATCAACACTGTCCTGACTGACCTGCAGTTGTGCCTGTCTCTCCCATGCTACTCGGGTTGCTATGCAAAACATTTTCTCTTTTTGGCTAGCTAGATTCACCTTCATTTAGGAAGTATGTGGGGGAAAGCTGGAGAGAAGGCCTGTGTACGATGAAGTTACATATAGTTACATAGTTAGTCAGGTTGAAAAGAAGACACCATCTAGTTCAATAAAACAAAACAAAACTACACACACACAAATAGAAAACCTCCATATACACAATCCTATACCCATGATTTATCCTGAGGAAGGCAAAAAAAATCAATAAAGCATGATCCAATTCATTCCAGTGGGGGGAAAAAATCCTTCTCAATTCCTCACAAAGCAATTGGATACTCCCTGGATCAACTACCCATAGTGTTAATACCTCTAAATATTAGTATCCAGTTATATTTTATGTAGAAGTAAAGTGCTCAGTCTGTGGTAGGAGACTGACTAGCCATAAGGAGAGCTCTGTGGGAGTGGGGAATCCTGTAGGGTGCTTAGGAAGCCAATGAGATCTCAATCACTCAATTGTTGACCAGTTCATACACACAGGGACCTGTTTTTTGGACGTTAGGGAAAGAAAGGGATCTGAACAAGGCACCGTAAGGCAGCTTAAGCAGCTGGCTTAGGGTGCCAGGATGTGGGGGGGTAAAATGCACTTTTCCCTGTACAGACAAACATCCTTGCACAGGCCCTGACAGCCAGCGATGACAGGGGAAGTGAGCATTGTCTGGGACACAGCTACCACTCCTGTTGGCTCCTGGAGGAGCCGCTGCAGGATAGGTGAGATCTGGGTGAACTGGCCATTCCCAAGGTGTGTGTGACACTGCCCCGCTCCTGTGACACTGCCACCTTCTGTCCCGGTGCCCATCTCTTGTCCCACTGCCCCCGCCTGTCTCACTGCCCCCCTCCTGTCTCACTGCCCCCCTCCTGTCACAATGCCCTCATGTCACAATGGTGGGTGTGGCAGGAGGATGGTGTGGGCAAGTGGTGGATAGGTGGGGGGAGTGGGCATCAAAATGCAATTTTGCATCCTTGCACCAACCCTGGATCTAATGACTAACTATATTAACCCACATCTCTTTAAGCCATGCTCAAAATGAATGCAGAGAAAATCACACTCGTCCTTTGCCATAGTTTGCAGAAATTTTCATTACTAAGAGAAAGATCTTGCACACAGGCCTAAATCATTCAGGAAACACCCCTGTGCTGCTCAGTTCCCTCTCCTTTACTTGTTTGCCACTCCAGTGGGAACAAAGAGAGACACATGGTATCAAGGGTTATGGTGGAGCATGTGATTTGTCCCCCTTTCTCTCCAGTGACAGCCTTGGTGTTTCTGTTTGACTGCTCAGGCACCCAGCATTGTCAAATGGATCAGAAAAGAACCCCCCACCTGTGTAAGCTCCAGAGCATGTTTTAAGCATGTGCTGACACTGAGTCTTATTTACTATATTAGTGGGTTGTGGTAAAAAAAACACGATTTACAGCCTCAGATTCATAGGTGTAAAGAATAATGAGAGCTAAAGCATTGGAGTTTGAATCTGATTAAAAAATGTTATGGTGAGATATAGGTTCCTCTCTATATGTTGCCTGTGTGTGATCACCTAAAGAAAATATCAAAATCTTTAATTTAGTATTAAATTAAGTTCACCTACATTTCTACTTTGTTTACATAAAAGAGCAATTAACATTATATGGAGCTTATCTGAACCGAATCTAACTGAAATTAATTCTGTCCAAATTGCACATCCGAGTTCCTTTCAGCAAGTTCATTGAAAAACAGTACAAGTAGACAGTGGTAGTAGGTCTTTAGCCTAGGCCTCATTTACAGTTGGGCATAGCACAAATGCACGAAAAACATGCTAAAACAATGCACTTGTGGTGCCATTATTTAGTTGTGCATTTTGCAGAACATTTTCCACGTGTCAAACCACAAAACGCACTTGGCCATATTCAAAATTTGGCGTGATTTTGGAGGGAAGAGAGGCCAATTGAAATGAATAGTGCGGCTCTAAAAATGGCTTAAAAAAAAACAAGCAAAAATGCCCCAAAAACGAGACAGGGTACCATTGCTCAAGTGTGAATGAACCTTTAAAGAGCTCAGGGCTTTTTTTTTCGCGGGAGCGTGGATTACCAGCACCTCCAGCACTCAGTGTATCTAATGGCAAGGGGTGCTGGAGGGTCCATTGATGCTGGCTGCTGGATGATCTATTGCTTGGGGGGATCTATTGTTGAGGGAGGGGTCTATTGTTGCTGGGGGTCTTATGTTGCTGGAAGGGATCTACTGTTGAGGGAGGGGTCTATTGTTGCGGGCTGCTGAAGTGTCTATTAATGTTGGCTGTTAGGAGTTCTATTGTTGCTGGTGGTGGGCAATTATTCCTGGGGTATATCTGTTGTTGTTAGGGTGTATTTTGTTGCAGGGGGCTTATTGTTGCTAGGGGGCATCTTTTGTTGCTGGGGGAAGTCTATTGTTGCTTAGGGGGCTAGTGTTGCTGGCTGCAGGGGCTCTTTTTTGCTTTTTATATTATCCTTAACAGATTCCATACAAATTACTTAGCACCACAAAATGATACTTGGTTCTGTTTTCTCTAAAAAAAAAAGGGCGGTACTGGAAGGCGGGTTGGGGGTGGGACCAAGGGATGGTGCTTGGAGGTGAGTAGGGGGTGGAGACAAAGGGCGACTTGGAGGAGGGGAGTACCTGCACCTATTCTCTGAGAAAAAAAGCTCTGAAAGAGCTGATCATGCAAAAGCAGTCCTTTACCCCACACATTTCCTGACAGTATGCCTGAAAATGTTTTAAAATACTTTTTGTCTCTCAGTGAAAATGTTGCTTCCTGCCCTCTATGGCGACATGGTTCCTAAACAGAAAAGTGTCTTGACACAGACTTTTATTGCAGAGGATAGGAGGGGAGAGTGTCTGTTCAGTTCTGTTACTGATAAATAGTGAACCACAGAGACAATTATTATATTCTCACTAAAGCAGGGGTGTCCAAACTACGGCCCTCCAGCTGTTGCGGAACTACACTTCCCATGAGGCATTGTAAAACTCTGACATTCACAGACATGACTAGGCATGATGGGAGTTGTAGTTCCTTAACAACTGGAGGGCCATAGTTTGGACATCACTGCACTAAAGAGTTGCCCACATCCCCAACCTTAATTCGATAAGAACCCTAAAAAGAATGCAAGTACCGCCCGGTATAATGGGACTTTATGGGCGGACAGGAAAAGAATCATATATTATAAAATATCATTTATTTAGAAACATTATTTTGTTTTAAAACACATGTGTAATGACAAACATGGTATTGTACAATAGTTTGTACAATATATTTATATGAAAAACAGACAATATGCTCATAATGAATTATTACACATTCCAGTGAACATGGATTTTCTCCTTTGGCCTGACATGTTTCAGGAAAAATATCCCTTCCTCAGAGACATTATAGGAGAAGGTACAAGTACATTCTGAAAAGAAGCAGGAATAATGGTTTTAACACAGCATTTCAAGGCAATAGCAACATTATAGCATGTGAGCATGTTCACCATAAATACCAACATTGGATTGTAAAGAATTTTCATAAGAGTAGTTTAAAAACAGAGTTTCATACAAAGATGAGTTTGCCGCTATCTGTCCATCAGAAGGGTGATAGGCCTCGTCTGGGCTCGGAACAGCCCTCACAAAGCCCCCACAAAGCAGCCCCCCAGGTGCAACCACAGAGAAACCCTAGAGGGTAATCAAATATCTTGTTATAATAAAGAGTATATATAGATAAATATATTCAAAAAATACTAATATTATACTACTATGAAGCTTCATGGCAAGTCTAATGCATAACCCCTTTTAAGAGTTCTGTTACTGAGTATGCTGACCCTGAGTTAAGCCTGGATAAATGGCTCCATCATTCTGGACAAAAAAGCAAATGAAGGCATTGTCAAGTGGAGCAGTATGATCAGTTGCTGTAACAGGAAAGTGGGGGTAAAATTATGGAAATGGAGGGTGTTAGTACAATAGATTGGATAACCAAAGTACTGTAAATACTTACACATATTTTTGGATAAATATTCTCGTTAGTAAATCAGCCCAAGCTGTGATTTCAGTTGAGCTTTGAATGACAGGCTGCATTTGTCTTTGTTGCAGATGTAAATATAATGACAGCTATCTCTTTATCTTACAAATGTCTAATGTTTCCATACACCTATGTGAATGTTATCAATGGCTTTTGTATCTCGGTTTTAATTTTTCCGGCCTCCAGATTACAGTGTAGTCACAAGCTATCCAAGGAAGGATGAAAAACTTTTTCAAATGAATTGGATAATAATCAAATTTTCCCTCGCACTCTTTTTCTCTTTCTAGTAAAAGATCATAATTGGATTATAGTTTAAAGTGCCAAAGATCCAAGGCTGGATTTATAGAGAGGCATAAAGACAGAGAATAGTTTTCTCATATAAGGTTTTGGAAGACAAATATGAGAAAATAAAAATGTTGGTGCATGTTATATGTCTGTGGTATCTAGAATACAGATGAGTGAATATTAGGATGTCTGCTTTGCTAAATATTCAACCCCAACACTCATTTTGCCTGGCAAATATTCATTTTGAGTGTTGCTGAACTGGCTACAAGAGATTTGATGAATCACTGGCAGTTCACTGCTTGCATTGCTGTTCTTCTCTCCAAAAGAAATTTGGTGCTCAAAGAAGCTGATCGCCAGATCTTAAAACTCTCACATGGGGACAGAGGAAAGGTTATTAGGCCTGTGTAAGTTCAGACTGATACAGAGATTGAAAAAGACTTTTAACTATGGCGAGGTGATAGGGAAGGAAAGTACTCAAGAGAGGTGAATGGAGCAATCAAAAGAACCGTTTTCACGTTGACCTGTGATAGGTTTACTTTAAAGCTAAACTGCAACCATGGACCCACCACTCTAAACTTTGCCCCAGAAGATAAAGAAAAAAACTACTTATATTCATGGTCACATGACATTCCAGGTAAAGAGTCTTTTATCTTCTGGACTGTAGAATGGTAGCATCCTTCTTGTGCCCCTGTTACTGCATGGTGACTTGGACACTTCCAATTGGGTCCATCAGTTGGATCCTCACAAAGGCCTAAAGACTCCAGTGGCAGGGTGATGACGACATGACAAGGGGCAGCAATGGGACCAGTCGGTGGAGAGCATGCAGTCATGGAACACCAGCTCACACTCTCAGAAGATGGAGGGTCAAGTTTTTAAAGACTCAGGTGCATAAAAAAGAGCTGTAAAATTTTTTTTTGTTTTTAAATGTGTGCAGCAACTAGACATCTGCACAACGGGAAATTTTGTTTAGTTTCGGTTCATTATCATTCGTAAAATACATAATTTTGTTTTGTTATATTCGTTATGTTATGTTAATTTGTTTTTGGATAATTCGTTATTATTCGTAGAGTGTCGATATTCGTTATACTGAATCTCGAATCAGGTCAAATTCATTCGTTAAATCCGCTATAATTTCTTTCGTATTAGTTGAAATTCGATATTTATGTATGTATATATATTCGTGATAATGATTCGTAGTTTGGTAAGTCATTTGTTTATTGAATCTTTTAACACACACAATGACAATATCTCTTCTCCTCTGCTCACATACAATACAACACTCTTCTCACTCAGTTCTCAGGAATGCACTTTGCCAGTAATAAAACCTCCAGCACAAAATTAATCAGCTGATTGGACTGTAAGATTTACTTTGAGTTGACCTTTTGTTTAATTAGATCTTTAATGAATTACCGAATCATGACAAATTCATTCGATACATTCGCTATAATTTCTTTCGTATTAGTTGAAATTCGTTATTTTTTTATTCGGACATTTGTGTGCATGCGAATGTCCGAAAGATGCAAAATTCGTCCAAATTTCAATTTGTTACGAAACGGATTGCACATGTCTAGCAGCAACAGTCACTAGGATCCTTCACAAGGTCTCTACTCATAGTGGATACTTGGATGCCTGCCTTCAATATCAGTCAGACAATCTCTTAGTGAAACTTCCAGACTGGATCCTCTATAATGTTGATAAAATAATCTCACTTAGCTTCAGAGTCCTTTTCTAGCATAATAGGCCCCCCCAGCTCTGCCACAGCTGGGACCTAAACAACAGCTGACTTACAGCTGGACTGCCCAGACGGGCAGCAGCTCTTCAGACTGGGAACTTCTCCTCCTGGACAAGATCAAGACTGTACAAGGTTTCAGACTATTTGTGCTCTGCTGCCACCTACTGGGCACACCTCCCTAGGAATTGGCCAGGCTACTCACTTGACTTGCTCCACTCCTATGTTTTGGAACCTTCCAGAAGGCAAAAGGAAACAAGCAAGTTTGCAGGTTCTTTGAGAGCTTGATCAGCCCAAACAATCAGCAGCTTCTCCACTGATTACAGGAGAGCTAAATAAGAAAGACTAAATTTACCTAGCAGCCTAGCACCTAACTGCTACACATACTTTCTATTGAAAATGCGTGACCTTTTCCAGCAACCAGCAACATTTAAAAAAAATCAAACTTATTTAATGGTTTTGAAAATGTTTAATATGGTAAACATCTGTTCTGTACTATCAGTGAAGATCCTTAGAGTTTACACTCTAAGTCCATTTTTCAGAGATTATACTGTATGTTGTAGCCTGTCAGTAAGAATTGTTAACAATACAATAAAAATAGCCTTTCTAATATGTTCCTTACAGTTTTCTTTTTCTATGATAAATAAAAAAAAATATGTTGGAACTAAATTACTTTATTGAATTATAATGTACAGTTATTTGATGGTGACCTTTAAAGGCCTGTTCTTCATCAATAAGCTGTGGCATATACAGTATGTGCATGTAAGATGTTTTGTGTCAATATGAATTACAAACCAGAGAGCAAGGAAAAAACTAGCTGGATGTATCAAACACACCATTGTCCCATTCTGTCTTTACTGAAACAATTGGGAAAAATCTATATACAGGGTGGAAAATAATTATTTGATCCCCTGCAGATTTTGTATGTTTGCCCACTTACAAAGAAATAAAGGGTCTATATTTTATTTTTTTAACATAGATATCTTTTAAATGATAGAGACATAATATCAACCAAAAATGCAGAAAAAACACATGATAAAAATGTTATAAATTGAGTTTCAGTTCAGTGAGTAAAATATATATTTGATCCCCCAAGCAAAACATGACTTAGTACTTGGTAGAGAAACGCTTGTTGGCAAGCACAGAAATAAAACGTTTCTTCTAGTTGGTTACCAGGTTTGCACACATCTCAGGAGGGATTTTGGTCCACTCTTCTGTACAGATCTTCTCTAAATTCTTAAGGTTTTTTGGCTGTCACTTGGCAACTCAAAGTTTCAGCTCCCTCCATAAATGTTTCTATAGGATTAAGGTCTGGAGACTGGTTATGCCACGCCTTGACCCTAATGTGCTTCTTCTTGAGCCACTCCTTTGTTGCATTGGCAGTATGTTTTGGGTCATCGTCATGCTGGAAGCCCATCCACGACCCATCTTCAGTGTTCTGACTGAGGGAAGAAGGTTCTCATCCAAGATTTTACAATGCATGGCGCCGTTCATTGGCCCCTCAAAGCGGCAAAGTCAGCCTGTACCTTTAGCAGAGAAACAGCCCCAAAGCATAATGTTTTGACTGTAGGGATGGTTTTGTTAGGGTTATAGTCAGCATTTTTCTTGTTCCAAACACGGTGAGCCGAGTTAATGCCAAAGAGCTCAATTTTGGTCTCATCAGACCACAGCACTTTCCCCAATCCTTCTCTGAATCATTTAGATGTTCATTGGCAAACTTTAGAGACTAAAATTGAGCTCTTTGGCATTAGCTCGACTCGCCATGTTTGGAGCAAGAAAAACGCTGACTTTGGCCCTAAGAACACCATCTCTACAGTCAACCACGGAGGTGGAAACATTATGCTTTGGGCTGTTTCTCTGCTAAAGGTACAAGCTGACTTTGCCACATTGATGGACCAATGGATGGGGCCATGTATTGTAAAATCTTATGACAGGTGAGAACCTCAGGTGAGAACCATCTGGTGAGAACCTTCTTCCCTCTGCCAGAACACTAAAGATGGGTCGTGGATGGGTCTTCCAGTAAGACAATGATCCCAAACATACCACCAAGGCAATAAAGGAGTAGCTCAAGAAGAAGCACATTAAGGTTATGGAGGGGCCTAGCCAGTCTCCACACCTTAATCCTATAGAAAATTTATGGAGGGAGCTGAATCGTCAAGTTGCCAAGCGACACAAAACGTCTTACCTCTGTGTTTGCCAACAAGGGTACAACCAAGTACAAAGTCATGTTTTTGCTTGCAGATCAAATACTTATTTTACCCACTGAACTGCAACTCAATTTATAACATTTGTATCGTGTTTTTTCTGGAATTTTGATTGATTTTCTGTCTCTATCATCTAAAAATACACCTATGATAAAAATTCTTTGTAAGTGGGCAAACTTACAAAATCTGCAAGGGATCAAATAATTATTTTCCCCACTGTATGTGCCCCATTCAGCCTAGTGCTGCGCTGCAGCGTGCTGCACTATAATGCAAACATGCTGCATTTCATCACAGTGCTGAATTGCACTGTAATGTGAGGCAGCACGCTGCCCTACATTGCAGTGAATGAAGTGTACATTTTGTACACTTCACATAAAGTTTATTCAAAACTACCAAAAAACTATACTGCCTAATACCGCAGCTGGAAACGCGGAGTGGTCAGACCGGTGAATCGCTTTGGATGCTCTGCATTGCAATGTGAGTTCAGCCTTACTTATAGCAACACAGACAGTTTTCTTTTAAAGGATTCACTCGTGAGAACCATTAGGTTGTCTCCCCAGTCAGGTGCTTTGGTCTAGTTGTTTCAGTCTACCTTGCTCTAGTCACTGCCGTTGCAGAAGTGGCACATTTTCAGATAGATTCCTATTACATTTTGTAAATATCATTTTATTACACTCTCTGAATGTTATGCTGGCTCATTGTAGACACAAGCTGCACTGCTGTTCAGCTGATAGCGAGATTGTATTTTCATTACGGGATATCGTATCAGAGCCTCAGGGGCTTTAGATACTGTGTTAATAATAACAAAGGAACCATCTGGAAGTTACGCTGTGAACTGGTTTATGTGATTTTCTTTTACATGGTTAAAAGAACATAACATTCCCTGAAATGGCAATACTGGGGTGAATCTTGTCATAGAGCCTAATAGTTTAAGCTTTTAGAATTGGGGACAACTTAAAATGTGCTTTCTTTGGTGAAGTGTTCTTTCTCTGGGACAATTAACCACTTCAGCCCCGGAAGGATTTACCCCTATAATGACCAGGCCAATTTTTGCGATATGGCACTGCATCGCTTTAACTGACAATTGCGCGGTCGTGCGATGCTGTTCCCAAACAAAATTGACATCCTTTTTTTCCCCCAACTAGAGTTTTCTTTTGGGCTATAAACAAACAAAGAGCGACAATTTTGAAAAAAAAAAAAAATTTTTTTTACTTCTTGCTATATTACATATCCAAAAAAAATACATTTATTCATCAGTTTAGGTTGATATATATTCTTCTACATAGGCGTATATTGATTGGTTTGCGCAAAAGTTATCACGTCTACAAACTATGGGATAGATGTAGGGACTTTTATTTATTTTTATTGTTTTTACTAGTAATAGCGGTGACCTGTGATTTTTAGCGGGACTTCAATTTAGTTATCGCGTCTACAAACTATGGGATAGATTTAACGACTTTTCTTTATTTTTATTGTTTTTGCTAGTAATAGCGGCAATCTGCGATTTTTAGCGGGACTTCAATTTAGTTATCGCGTCTACAAACTATGGGATAGATTTAACGACTTTTCTTTATTTTTATTGTTTTCACTAGTAATAGCGGCAATCTGCAATTTTTAGCGGGACTTCAACATTGCGGCGGACAAATCTGACCCCAAATTACACTTTTTGGGGACTAGTGACATTATTACATCGATCAGTGCTATTAAAATGCACTGATCAATGTAAAAATGACACTGGCAGTGATTGGGGTTAACACTAGGGGGCGATCAAGGGGTTAAGTGTGTTCCCTAGGTGTGTTTTAACTGTAGGGGGGATGGCCTCACTGGGACATGACAGAGATCACTGTTTCCAATCACTGGGAACAGTAGATCTCTGACATGTCCCCTATCAGAACGGGGATCCGCTTGTTTACACTTGCAGATCCTTGTTCTGCCTCTGTAGTAGGCGATTGTGGGGCGCCAGCAGACATCAAGTCTGCCTGACCCATGGGCACGCTCCCGCAGTACATGTCCTTCCGCAACTGCACCTGCGCAAGCCGCCGTACAGATACGGCCATTTACGCAGCGCTGCCAACCTGCCTCAGTTAAAGTGAGCTGGTCGGCAAGTGGTTAAATAGAACCTGTGAGAATAGCAATATGGGAGTACAGTAAGTATTTTTTTGGCATTTCAGGTAAACTAACATTTCACTTGGGGAGTCCTTACCTTAACGTTGTACTATGGCCAAAATCACAAATGATGTGTATAATGCGGTCCGTCAGTAACATTAAACAATAGTTTTTGTTTTTCTGAGTTCCTCCTGTAACATAATTGTATTACCCTTTAATCTGGCCAGAATGTCTGTTAATTTTAAACTTCCTTTAACATATCAAGATGTCCAGCGAAACTAGCAGTTAGAGGGCTGAGACAAAACATTTAACACTGGCAGGGATGCTTACAATGGTCAGATTGTATTCATTTAGTTAACCCCTTTGTCCCCAAGGGTAAAACAAATCTAAATGCCTAAGCCCAAGTTTGCAATTTTTGACGTCTGTTAGTAAAAGTGTATATATATATATATATTTATAATATCATCACAACTACTTTGTGCATGCGGGTTAATTATACCGCGTTTTCAGGACAAATTGGGCTTTCGTTTTGTGGTAAATGCTAATGGATATCTCCTGATTTTTTTTATTATCAAAGGAAAACTGGCCCAAATAGTAAAAAAAAAAAAAAAAATATATATATATATATATATATATATATATATATATATATTTTTTTTTTTTTAATTTAACTATATATTTCTTGCTACTACCATAATCTACCACCAAAGAACCACCCAAAATTAAACTCTCCTGCTTTTAACAATCGTAGAAATACCACATATGTGTATGTTAGTTGTTGTTTGTACCCATAGTACAGCCCAGAAACAATTGTGCACATTTTTTTTCCTACCTAAAACACACTGACACTACTCCTAAAAAAAAAAAAAAAAAAAAAAAAAAAAAATTCTGTCCAGAAATCCTGACCATGACCTGACTTTTGACCTTGACCCAAACACTAACCCTGGGCACTGACCTAGATCAAACCTTGATCTAGGTATTTTATTTTATTTATTTATTTTACTGTATATATTTATTTATTACATTTTTTTTTTCTTCACACAATTTTTTTTTATCACTTCAAGGGCAGAGAGTGATACAATGTACATTATATTACCAAAATTATTGGGACGCCCGCCTTCACACTTCTTTAGCAAGACAGTGGTCGTCTTGGAGGTGTGTTTGGGGTCGTTATCATGTTGGAATACTGCCATGTGGCCCAAAGGGAGGGGATCATGCTCTGCTTCAGTATGTCACAGTACATGTTGGCATTCATGGTTCCCTCAATGAACTGTAGCTCCCCAGTGTCGGCAGCACTCATGCAGCCCCAGACCATGACACTCCCACCACCATGCTTGACTGTAGGCAAGACACACTTGTCTTTGTACTCCTAACCTGGTTGCCGCCACACACGCTTGACACCATCTGAACCAAATATGTTTATCTTGGTCTCATCAGACCACAGGACATGATTCCAGTAATCCATGTCCTTAGTTTGCTTGTCTTCAGCAAACTGCGGGCTTTCTTCATCATCTTGCCACAGCTATGCAGACCAATGTGATGCAGTGTGTGGCATATGGTCTGAGCACTGACAGGCTGATCCCCCACCCCTTGAACCTCTGCAGCAATGCTGGCAGCACTCATACGTCTATTTCCCAAAACAATCTCTGAATATGTATCAGGAACCATGAATCAGACTGAGACAGAAGTATAGTTAAATCACACTTGTTTAACCACTTCAAAACCAGGCATTTAGACACCTTCCCGCCCAGACCAATTTTCAGCCTTCAGCGCTGTCGCAATTTGAATGACAATTGTGCGGTCATGCTACACTGTACTCAAACAATTTTTTTATCATTTTGTTCCCACAAATAGAGCTTTCTTTTGGTGGTATTTGATCACCTCTGCGGTTTTTATTTTGTGCGCAACAAATAACAAAAAACGAAAATTTTGAAAAAAAACTAATTTTTCTTTGTTTCTGTTAAAAATTCAATGATGGGCACTGATATGGCTGCACTGACAGGCACTGCTATGGCAGCACTGATGGGCACCGATGAGCAGGCACCAATGAGGTGGTACTGATGAGGTGGCACTGACGGGCACTGATGGGCACTGATAGGTGGCACTGGTATGCGGCACTGATGGGCACTCATAGGTGGCACCAATGGGCACTCATAGGCGGCACTGATGGGCACTCATAGGTGGCATTGATGGGTACTTATGGGTGGCACTGATGGGTACTTATGGGTATATAATGGTGCCAATCAGTGCCCATTTGTGAGCACTGATTGGCACAGATTGGGCACTGACTGGGCACATTGGGCACATGTGGATGGCCATGGGGTACATACCTGGCTATCCACATGTTGCCCCCTTCCCTGGTGGTCCTAGTGGCGATCCCTGGTGGTCCAGTGTGGTGATCTGAGGGGGGGCTGCACTGATAAACAAACAGCGCAGACCACCCTGTCAGGAGAGCCGCCGATCGGCTCTCCTCTACTTGCGTCTGTCAGACGTGAGTGAGGAAAAGCCGATCAACGGCTCTTCCTATTGAAATCATGATCAGCCCTGATTGGACACGGCTGATCAAGTGGTAAAGAGCCTCCGCCGGAGGCTCTTTACCAAGATCTTCACCGACTTCAGACTGACACACCGTTCCACCGATCGCTGCAATGCGTGCCCCTGTGGGCACGCAGCAGCATGTTATCCTGATGGATGTCATATGACGCCCAGTCAGGATAACTGAACCACCCCCCGGCCATCATCTGCTATAGGCCAGGCGGGAAGTGGTTAATAATAATAAGGTAAACAGAGTAAGCGTAGTCAAAACAAGCCAAAGTTCAGTAACCGGATACAGTAGTCAGCCAAGCAAATGAGAGCCAGAGATAAATGTAGTAGTACAGCAAGCAGGATCAGGAGCCAGAAGAAACGTCAGCCGAGCAAGTCTTCAACAGGAACGCAGGAGAAAGTCTCTGTGATGTTGACAAAGGCAAAGGCAGAGATCAAGTGAGCTGGAGGACTTTAACCACTTGCTTACTGGGCACTTAAACCCCCCTCCTGTCCAGACCAATTTTCAGCTTTTAGCGCTGTCGCACTTTGAATGACAATTGCGTGGTCATACAACACTGTACCCAAATGAAATTTTTATAATTTTTTTCCCACAAATAGAGCTTTCTTTTGATGGTATTTAATCACCTCTGCGTTTTTTATTTTTTGTTAAAAAAAATTGAAAAAGACAGAATTTTTTAAAAAAAATTATATTTTTTTTATATCTTGTTATAAATTTTTGCAAACAGGAAATTTTTCTCCTTCGTTGATGTACGCTGATGAGGTGGCAGTGATGGGCACTGATAGGTGGCAGTGATGGGCACTAATAGGTGGCGGTGATGGGCACTGATGGGTGGCAGTGTTGGGCACTGATTGGGCACTGATTGATGGCAGCACTGCTAGCTGGCACTGCTAGGGGGCACTTGTGGGCATTGTTGGTGGCACTTGTGGGCATTGTTGGTGGCACTTGTGGGCATTGTTGGTGGCAACTGTGGGCATTGTTGGTGGCACTTGTGGGCATTGTTGGTGGCACTTCTGGGCACTGTGGGCACTGGCAGGTGGCAATAACAAATGGCACTTGGAGGCACAGATGAGGCATCTGTGCCTCCTTCCTCTTCGGGACCGATGTCCCTTTCACATAAGCCTGTGATCGGCTTTTTTTTCCTCCTCACGCTCTCAGCGTGAGGAGAAAACGAAACCGATCACCGTGTTTTGTTTACATCATGTGATCAGCTGTCATTGGCTGACAGCTGATCACATGGTAAGGGGCCGGGACCGGCCCCTTACTCGGATCTGTGATCATCCGAGTCTCCGTGACTCGGTGATCACAGCACGCACGCCGCACGCCCTGCAGGGTGCGCGCGGTGCGCGTGCACAGGGGAGGACGTCCTATGACGTCCTCCCGGAGATTGAGGTCCGCGCTGTAGCCGTCATTCGGCTATGGCCCGAACCTCAAGTGGTTAAGTAGGCAGGACTGACGAGCAGAATCAACAACAGCTGGGTAACTGTGGAGAGAAATGGGAGCTGGCAATTAGCTGACAGCTGAGCAGCCAGCTCAGAGAAGGAAGGGCTGAGCCCAGCCCTGACAATGTGATGCTGAGCACGTGCACTCAACTTCTTTGGTAGACCATGGCGAGGCCTGTTCTGAGTGGAACCTGTCCTGTTAAACCGCTGTATGGTCCAAGACACCGTGCTGCAGCTCAGTTTCAGGGTCTTGGCAATCTTCTTATAACCTAGGCCATCTTTATGTAGAGCAACAATTCTTTTTTTCAGATCCTCAGAGAGTTCTTTGCCATGAGGTACCATGTTGAACTTCCAATGCCCAGTATGAAAGAGTGAGAACAATTACACCAAATTTAACACACCTGTTCCTCATTTACACCTGAGACCTTGTAACACTAACAAGTCCCATGACACCGGCATCCCATGAAAATGGTTAATTGGGCCCAATTTGGACATTTTCACTTAGGGGTGTACTCACTTTTGTTGCCAGCGGTTTAGACATTAATAGCTGTGTGTTGAGTTATTTTGAGGGGACAGCAAATTTACACTGTTATACAAGCTGTACACTCACTACTTTACATTGTAGCAAAGTGTCATTTCTTCAGTGTTGTCACATGAAAAATAGAATAAAATATTTACAAAAATGTGAGGGGTGTACTCACTTTTCTGAGCTACTGTATATATATATATATATATATATATATATATATATATATATATATATATATATATCCATTAAGAAAAACTATAAAGATTTATCATAGTCTGACTTGTGGTAAATTACTGGTAATTAAATTGATTCTGTTAATGACTTACTGAATTATGTTATATGACAATGTATATACTCATACATTTAGCCGGTGTTTAACATTTGCACTATGTTTTCTTTAGGAACTGCATTGTCAAATTATGGCTTTATTTTAAATGATAAGTGACTCCAATTAATGCCTCTATAGACAAATGCCTTCTGCATATATTTGTTAAATAAGACATATGTTATAGTGTTTTAAGGCATTGGTTTTCCTTTAGTTTATTAATCTAAAATAGTTTATTCAACTTCAGAAAAACGTATTTTAAAAATGTTTTACGTTAGCATAAAAGTTGTAGATAACCCTAAAACCTTTTGAAAAAATAAAATGATTACCTTCAAAACACAGCTCAACATTTTATTACTTAGGTAACACCGTTAGACCATTACATTTTACTTTTAGAGCAAGAGACAAAATTGCTGAACACGTAATATAATAACAGTCAAAGCATCTAAGGTACAAACTTTTCAGTAACTGCAAGAAGCATAAATACCAGATGGCACAGGATATGAAGCAAAATGTTTTTAAAGAGATAATGATTTAAAAAAAAAGTTTCAAAGTTTCCAAATGTAACCCCTTCCTGCAATCTGTGGATAAATGTCCCCCAGTACAATGTGTTGCCCTTATGCTGCGTACACATGATCGGAAATGCCACCAGCAAAACTCAGATGAGAGCTTTTTGTCAGAAAATGCGACCGTGTGTATGCTCCATCAGTCTTTTGCTGGCAGAATTCCAACCAGCAAAAGATTGATAGTAGGTTCTCTATTTTTCGGTCGGGAAAAGTTCCTATCCGAAAACGCATTCGTTTGTATGCAATTCAGACGCGTAAAAAATCACTCATGCTCGGAAACAATTCGACCCATGCTCGGAAGCATTGAACTTCATTTTCTCTGCTCGTTGTAGTGTTGTACGGTCGAAAGTTCAGAGAACTTTTGTGAGACCGTGTGTATGCAAGGCAAGCTTGAGCAGAATTCCGTCCGAAAAACAATCCAAGTTTTTTTTTAACGGAAATTCCGATCGTGTGTACGGGGCATAAGAGTGTATCTATAAATGCTCCCATTCAGAACTAGTAACCTGCACACATGCTAGCCATTAGTTATATCACAATGTTACTATATATGACTGCAGATACCGCCTGACACAGCGATCAGAAACCAGTCACTATGATACTCATTCCTGTGGTCATTATAATGTCATATTACTCACAAGACATTTATTGCTGTTTGGCTGGACTATCATTATACCTTTCACAGGGCACTGAGAATTTGCTAAAATGAATGACTTAAAAAACAGTGTATTTTTTTTAGGAAGGTAAATTAGTAAATTAGTTGGTAAAAGGGTAAATTAGTTAATAGGTAAATTAGTCTTAGAATTAGAGTTTTTGTCAATTTAACTAATGCATAGAGATGATGCCTAATTTGGCTTTGGCATCTAGCCATCAGTGAGCTTCAATTACTGAGGGGTTGAATCCAAAACAAAATAACAGAGACAGATATTCAGTTAGATGGACGTTGTACTAATATCCACCATTTTCCTGCTATATGTTACCTGTACAATTATATATATATATATATATATATATATATATATATATAATTTTTTTTTTTTTTTTTTAGTTTAATATGTAGACAGGGCCTACAGTGCTGTCTATGTAGTTTACTGCATGGGTTAACTTCTGGTTCCTGAGGGATAATCTGTGGTTGAGAGTGAGTCAGCCTAAGGTTCAGTCACTTCCCATCAGGGGGTATTTAGGGCAGAGGAAGTTGAACTCAGAGATCTTTCTATGGGAGTTGAGAGGAAGGCCACTCATGTAGCCACAGTTTGTTTTGCCAGTTATGTTTGATCAATTTACTAAAGATGGAGCCTTGTCACAGCCATTGTATATACCAGAGAATTGTTGCATTTGTGTTCTGTACAAGATCTGTTACACAACTGAAAAATGGCTAACCTTAGTAAACAAGTTTCATAATTCAACAATGTCTGGTCTTGTAACTCTATGGAGGAATTAAGTGTGTATTTCTAAAGTAAATATTAATGGGCAATGAAGTGTAAAATGATGGTGACAGTTAAGAAAGCAGAAAAAGTAACATCTGTATAAAGGTGAAGAGGCAACCAGTTCAGCAGAGGGAACCATGGTGGCCAGAGATAGAAACCCTGACTGAGGTGTAAATTTGTGTCCATTTGATCTATCTTTCTTAGCAGATGAGACAACGTTATGTAGTCTATGTTAGGGCCAGATCAGGCAATTACAACAAGTTTGTTAGACTATGGAATTTGTGGGTCCAAGCGATGCCATGTTCCTTATCAGTGCTACATTAGAGCCTGAGAGCAATCGCCACCCTATTGAGGAAGAGACGTTGCGTTAGGTATAGCTTGGAGATGTGATGCTAAGAGAGAACAATGAAAAGGATAGTAGCCAGATATAGGGTGTGCCTTGGAACTATTTGGGCCCAACAATGGAGGGTCACTGGGGGGTGGGGGGGGGGCTCATTAGATAGAAAAGTAATAACATATAGTCAAGCATAGCAACAATAAGTGACTACGCGGCCGGCCGACCTTGTTGTATATGAAGTTTGTTTTACTTATTAACTTTTCGTACTAGAGCAATAATTTAAATAAAGAATATATAAAGCCAAAAAAGAAAGCTTGAAAGGCCACACTGATGTGACTGCGTTAGAGACATTTATGAGTACCAATCTGAAAGTTGTCTCTAGATAAAGCTTACTGAAGTGGTTAAAAAAAAAAGTCTATGTTAGGGCCCACTGTTGAACAGAGTTTCACAGGGACTGGGCCTGGACCATGAGTGTGAGAGGTCTTACAAGGTGTTTGGTGGCTTTCCTCCGTACCTTCCGGCTGAGCCAAGTAAGTCTATCATGTATAAGAACTGGTGGAGGATAATTAGTGTTCTGAACTGTTTACCTCAAAATGATTCTGTCGTCAAGACCAGGGCAGGTGACTCAGGTGAGTATGAAGGCAACATAGGAGTGCGCAGCCTATTGCATTAGAGTGTGCCACCCAAAGCTCAAACACACATGGCCTTCTCGGCAGCCGCATCTGCATAGGGCAGTGAATGAATGGAAAGTGCTCTGTGCAGAGCGGCTTTCTGTTCATTCACAAACTGAAGCATAGTAAACAGTTTACAATGCTTCACTTATGAATGAACACAGTGAGTGAGTGTGTTCACTGTGCTCATTTTGAAAAGAAAGGTGCTGCTAAATTACATATTTACTAGCTCCTTCCCCCACTCTCCATCCTGAAACATCCCTGCAGCAGCAGGGGGCAGAGGAGAGGAGGGAAGCCAGCAGCACTACGGGGCCGGGGGGCCAATACGGGAAGCCTGGGCAGTAGGGAGAATGGGCGCTGCACGTACAATAGGTGCCAACGATATTGTGTCAATCTCGCCGCTGTTATCAGCGAGATCGACACCTGCGAGCCCTGTTGCGGGGGCCAGCGCCGAGCTCTGTCGCTCCTCCCGCTCGCCACCCCCCAATGGATTCCTATGGATGCGCGGCATCTCGTGGGGGCGGCGAGCGCGAGAAGCACAGCCTCGCAGCGGTGATTTCCGGGGTGATCCTATCGCACTGCAGGTACTGTAGTGTTTAGAGTGTGCCCAGGCACACCTGGCATACCCCCTGCGCACGCATATGGAAGGCAATATCATTCTGGTGTGAGGCCTAGTGAAGTGGTCTGTCCTGTGGCCAAAAGAGTGCTCTAACTCACACAATAATCAAGCAAAATATAAAACTTAGTTGGATTGCAGTCCCCCATGGGGCCAACAAATAGATTTGTGTTTCTGGTGCGATATACTATTTGGAATCATTATTATTACCTAAGTAAGTGTGTTGATTTTATTTCACTGGAAAACAAATGTACCTCTCATAACAAATTTTACACTGACCACACGCTCACCAATTATTTTATAGACTCTTTCTAAAATGTTCAGAATGTTGGGAGTTCCATTCTTAGGATGGTGCTTTTTTATATTAAAAAACAAAATGATCATTGCGCGTAGTTGTTTCAGTAGATTTTAAGTTGATGCCCACATATCCTTATCCACATGTCCTAAAGCTAGAAAGAATAAAATGATTACACTACAAATTATTATTACCCTATTTGGGAGTCTGTGTTCCAAATTTGTTCCTTTGTTACTGGTATATCACATCAGAAAGCTCTGAGAATGGCTCGGAGGTCCAAGGGAGAGACTAAAAAGGGACTTCTGCGTTTTCGCTTCTCCTCAGCGTGAATACTTATACCTAGACATTGGAACACTAATGCTGCGCCTACTTATAAAGAGTGGATAGCTAAATTTAATCATTTCAGGAGAATAGGAATTAACGGCAAGTATACAAGAATGTTATCCCAAGTATAAGGCTGTATGGTTACCTTGGATTAGGTTTTTGGGCTCTGATGCTCAGGAATCCTTCCTATAAATAGCTTCTACTTTACAGTTTGGTTCTGATTTAAAATGTCGGCATGGACACCTTTTTTTTTTTTTTTGGGCCAATAAGGAGCTTTCCAAATGGATTGTCAGAGAAATAGACAGATATGCGTTTAAAATTCTCCTTCCTTCTTTTTCTTTTTTTTTTCTTTCTCTCTCCTCTTATATCTTTTTTATTGTTTGGTTTGTTTTGTCTTGTTTTTGGGCAGATCTTTGCCCAAGTGAAATCATGGTTACCTAAGTATACAGTGCCTTGAAATAGTATTCATACCCCTTGAAATGTTCCACATTTTGTCCTGTTACAATCAGGGGCGTAACTAGAAATCAAAGGGCCCCATAGCAAAATGTTGTATGGGCCCACCCTCACCCAGGGCAGATCCAGAGTCTAGTCTCAGGAGGGTCACTGCCAGAAAATAATTTTTGGGGGGGCAATTTATCAGGGAAATGGCTGATGTTGGCGCTTCAATCATCACAGCACCATGGTTATTATAGTGTCAGGATGATTGAAACACATTATTTCTATTATTACATTGTATACATTATACATTGTATGACAATGTCACTTGCCACGTCACCTGCCACATGTTGCAAATTGTCCACTATCACCTGCCACACATTGCTGATTGTCCACTTGCCACGTCACCTGCCACAAGTTGCAAATTGTCCAGCCGCCACCCGTTGTGCATTGTCACTTGCCACAAGTTGCGGATTGTCCACTTGCCACATCACCTGCCACAAGGTGTGGATTGTCACTTGCCACGTCACCTGCCACTAGCTGCGGATTGCCACTTGCCACGTCCCCTGCCACATGTTGCAAATTGTCCATTATCACCTGCCACACATTGCTGATTGTCCACTTGCCACGTCACCTGCCACAAGTTGCGGATTGTCCACTTACCACATCACCTGCCACAAGTTGCAGATTGTCCACTTACCACGTCACCTGCCACAAGTTGCGGATTGTCCACTTACCACGTCACCTGCCACACATTACGGATTGTCCACTTGCCACATCACCTGCCACAAGTTGCAGATAGTCACTTTCCTGCTAAGGTGGGGAATGGGGATTGTCACTTCCTGTGTCCCAGTCTGAGTCAGGCAGCATGCCTGACTCAGCATGATGATGTAATCTCTCTGCTGCCTGCACAGTGAGTGAGGGCGGAACTGCCAAGATGCAGGGCGGGCGCCGGGCGGTGAGAGATGATGTCATCTCTCTGCTCTGCCACCCACTGATTGGCCAGTCCCCCCACCGAGCCTCCCAGCTGGCAGCTTCCCGTCCATCCCTCCCCCCGCCGAGCCACCCAACTGGCAGCTTCCCGTCCATCCCTCCCCCCCGTCGAGCCACCCAGCTGGCAGCTTCCCGTCCACCCCCCCTGCCGAGCCACCCAGCTGAGTCCGCTCGCACAGTCAGTGTGACTGTACAAGCGCCGAGTGGGTGAGCCGCCGGGCAGCTCGGCGGCTCACCCACTGCCCACTCACACGCCATCTCGCCGGGCCCTACTCGGCTGCAGGCCCCATAGCACCCACGTGGGTCGCTATGGCGGTAGTTCCGCCACTGGTTACAACCAAAAACGTAAATGTATTTTATTGGGATTTTATGTGATAGACCAACAAAAAGTGGCACATAATTGTGAAGTGGAAGGAAAATGATAAATGGTTTTAATTTTTTTTTACAAATAAATATGTGAAAAGTGTGGCGTTCATTTGTATTTAGCCCCCCTGAGTCAATACTTTGTAGAACCACCTTTCACTGCAATTACAGTTGCAAGTCTTTTTGGGGATGTCTCTACCAGCTTTGCACATCTAGAGAGTGACATTTTTGCCCATTCTTCTTTGCAAAATAGCTCAAGTTCTGTCAGATTGAATGGAGAGTGTCTGTGAACAGCAAAGTCTTGCCACAGATTCTCAATTGGATTTAGGTCTGGACTTTGACTGGGCCATTCTAACACATGAATATGCTTTGATATAAACCATTCCATTGTAGCTCTGGCTGTTCGTTTAGGGTCGTTGTCCTGCTGGAAGGTGAACCTCCGGACCAGTCTGAAGTCTTTTGCAGACTCTAACAGGTTTTCTTCTAAGATTGCCCTGTATTTGGCTCCATCCATCTTCCCATCAACTCTGACCATCTTCCCTGTCCCTACGGAAGAAAAGCATCCCCACAACATGATGCTGCTACCACCATGTTTCACGGTGGGGATGGTGTATTCCGGGTGATGTGCAGTGTTAGTTTTCCGCCACACATAGCATTTTGCTTTTAGGCCAAAAAGTTCAATTTTGGTCTGATCTGACCAGAGCATCTTCTTCCACATGTTTGCTGTGTCCCCCCACATGGCTTCTCGCAAACTGCAAACTGGACTTTTTATGGCTTTATTTCAACAATAGCTTTCTTTTTGCCACTCCTCCATAAAGACCAGATTTGTGGAGTGCAGGACTAATAGTTGTCCTGTGGACAGATTCTCCCACCTGAGCTGTGGATTTCTGCAGCTTCTTCAGAGTTACCATGGGCCTCTTGGCTGCTTCTCTGATTAATGTCCTCCTTGCCCGGCCTGTCAGTTTAGGTGGATGGCCATGTCTTGGTAGGTTTGCAGTTGTGCCATACTCTTTCCATTTACGGATGATGAATTGAACAGTGCTCTGTGAGATGTTCAAATCTTGGGATATTTTTTTATAATCTAACCCTGCTTTAAACTTCTCCACAACTTTATCCCTGACCTGTCTGGTGTGTTCCTTGGCCTTCATGATGCTGTTTGTTCACTAAGGTTCTCTAACAAACCTCTGAGGGCTTCACAGAAGAGCTGTATTTATACTGAGATAAAATTGCACACAGGTGGACTCTATTTACTAATTAGGTGACTTCTGAAGGCAACCGGTTCCACTAGATTTTAGTTAGGGGTATCGGAGTAAAAGGGGCTGAATACAAATGCACACCACACTTTTCACATATTTATTTGTAAAAAAAATTGCAAAGCATTTAACATTTTTCTTGCACTTCACAATTATGTGCCACTTTGTGTTGGTCTATCACATAAAATCCCAATAAAATACATTTACGTTTTTGGCTGTAACATAACAAAATGTGGAACATTTCAAGGGGTATGAATACTTTTTCAAGGCACTGTAGATGTTTTTGTTGAACCTGTGGTAAGACATACTTATATTGATTTTCTAAGTATCAGAAAGGACTGTCTTATTCTTGTTCCACTAATGTTGGGATCAGATTATGGGTTTTTTCAAATGTAACCTTGCAAAATATTTAATAAAAAATGTATATTTATAATAAAAAAAAAATATTACCCTGTTGATTAAAGTCTTCCAACTCACCTAATCGATTTATTTTCAAATCAATCCAGAAAGAGAAAGAAATAGTTTGGAAATAACTGAAAAATACAAACCTGATTTTTCATTGCTCTGATCGAAATATCCATACTGATTCTGTCATTCATTTATTAGAGTAAAATACATGTGAGCATCATCTAAATGTACAATCTCTTTATGGTGTGCATATTGTTTTTTGTACCCATTAGTGTATGTTATTGTATAAAGTTGCTTACTTGAAGCCCATTTATTAAAGTGGTTGTAAAGGCAGAAGTTATTTTATCTTAATGCTTAGATAAAAAGTCTTCTGTGTGTAGCAGCCCCCTAATACTTATCTGAGCCCCATCTCGATCCAGCAATGTTGCACAAGAAACTTGGCTGCCCGGGACTCTCCCTCCTCATTGGCTGAGACAGCAGTGAAGCCCCATTGGCTCCTGCTGCTGTCAATCAAAGTCAGTGAGCCAATGAGGGGAGGGGGGGCAAGGTCTGGCCACGACTCCCTGTCTGAATGGACACAGGGAGCTGCGGCTCGGGTGCCCCCATAGCAAGCTGCTTACTGTGGGAGCACTCAACAGGAGGGAGGGGCCAGGAGAGCCAGTGAGGGACCAAAGAAGAGGAGGATGTGGGCTGCTCTGTGCAAAACTACTGCACAGAGCAGGTAAGTATGACATGTTTGTTATTTTTAACAAAAAAAACAAAAAACAGACTTTAGTATAACTTTAACAGGATAGCCAATTTTCGCCTACATATTGTGAAATTATCACTATTTAGATGCCCTGTCATTATCAAAGCATACCACTGTTATGCTTGAGTTTGTGGCACTATTAGACCCTTTACTTTTATTTTATTTAGCACACCATGATTATTCCAATGCTTTGCCACAATACGTACTGCTATTGAAAACGTAATTATTTTTTTAGGAAATATAGGGGGTATGTAAAAAAACAAACACACATATTCACATATTCACTTCCATGCTGCAGCGTTGGTGTGATGCTGCAGCTGTCCTCCATTGACTCTAAGCCCAAGAACTGAGTGGACACATGACCACGGAGCTGAGTTCTTTCTTGGTCTGCTGTGAGCAGAGGGTGGTAAGAAAGCTCTCATCCGAACGCTGGGCAGGAAAGGGGGTGGGAGCGGCTTGCTCAGATTCTCAGCAGCATGCTGGGAGGCTAAGTCAGCTGCCGATCAGGCATCTGGGTGGATCCCAACATTATTGTCAGAATCCTTTCAGAACCTGGAGTCGCTCTGTGACGCCAGCCGACAGTGGGCTTTAGCCTGCTGTAAGCTGATTTTGGGTCACAGGAGAGCACAGGTAAGTACACTTCTATGACCCACAAAAGAAGTATGGCCAATAAAGCTTTGGCCATACTTCACCTTTAACCAACATTATTATATATTAAATATTCAGATAAGAAAATCTTTACTGCCTTCATTTAATTCTGACAATTACTAGTATTCATTTAATTTCATTGTGTATGACATATAAAGTAGTGTGAGTATGTGTCTCAACTACGCTAGGTACATTCCTGATTTAATGATTGATTTTAATAGATCATTTAAATTTATGAGTGATGGATTATATTTTCAATCAATATTTTTAGTTAATCACAAAGTGCTGGACAATATTGTGTTTGTTACATATTGAAATTGTAATTGCTGATGAATCGATTGCTTGCTATTGGCTTTACCTAGATTGGTTACAAATCACTATTTTATTAACCACCATTTTATTTACCAATAACTATGCAGAAGAAGGGCCAACCTCACCGGATATTGATTGAATTGATTGCTTAGATAGCTGCTAGTAAATTGAAATAAGATTGTACAGTGACTGTACAATCAGACTGTGTAACCTCCTTTGGAGTGATATAGAGACTATTAAATGTGACTTGCGTCTGTGCAATTTTCATTTTCAGATTTTGTTTGTCTATATAACTATTCCTAGCTATGTTGTCTTTTCTTTTCAGATATGTCTTCCAAGATTATACAAAGGACCCTGTAGCTTTGTAAACTCAATTTTGTCTCCTATTTGCAGTCATTTAAAGCCTGCTTATACTTAGAAATTCAGTTGTAGACTTGCAACACTTCAACCCAATTTATTTTTCTTTTGGCCTTTGTTTTCTCTCAGCAAATCTGTTGATGCAGTGCAAAGATAAAGTATAATTCTGTTTTCATTTAGTATTGTGAGCTAAGAACTTATTTTATCCCTAAGTAGCCAAAGTGAAGTTTCTCCAAGTAAATTATGTTGTATTCCAACTTTTCTCTTTACTTTTCTGAGCTTGTCTTAGGGGAATTTACTACTGATCATGTTTTTAAAAGAGATATAAATCTACGACACTCATGTCTGAGAACACCCTCAACAACATATTTACACTATACAGTTAAAAGTTTGTGAGTATCTGATCATCACACCTATCTATATGACCAAAAGTTTGTGGACACCCCTCCAAATTATTTAGTTCAGGTGTTTTCAGTGAAGGGTACTGTTAATTCTACAGCATACAAAGACACTTTATACAATGGGTAACAGTTTTAGGAAGACCCTTTTTATGTTCCAGTATGACTGTGTTCCTGTCCAAAGAGCCAGCTCCATAAAGACAGGGTTTGATAACTTTGATGTGGAGGAACTTGAGTGGCCTGCACAGCGCCCAGAACTTTCAACCCTACTGAACACATATGGGATGATTTGAAATGTGAGTTAGGACTTCTAAATCAAAACACGTTCCTGACCTTACAAATGCTCTTTAGCTGTGAAATCAAAAATGGAAAGCCTTCCCAGAGGAGGGAAGGCAGTTGTAGCCACAAAGGAGAGACCAGGTCCACACTAATTCTCGTACTTATGCAATGAGCTATCCAAGAATCTCATATAGGAGTGATATGTAAGAAGGGTTGACATTTAGGCGCCACGTTACTGCTAAGAGGTCCAGATACAACTTTATTCCATTAAAGGTCAGGGGCACAGATCAAGAATTAACCAATGCGTTTTAAGGGTCTACGTGCCCCTTTTATCAGGATCAAACAAGCTGCTGATTAGGCCTGTGTTTTCAACTTAAACTGGAATAAATACCATTGTAGGTCCAGTTCACTACTGGTTTGTTCACTTGGTTGCTAGTCAAGCCCTGATGAAGGGGGACAAGTAGACCCCCAAAATGCGTTGGCTATTTCTTGATCTGTACCCCTGACCTTTAATGGAAGAAAGCTGTATCTGGAGACCTCTTAGCAGTGGCGTGGTACATCATTTCCAACCCTTCTTACATTACACTACAAGCCAAGGAGACTGTGGAGATCCTCTGGAGTGTAGAAGCAGCCTGCCCAGGAACCAGATCATTTACACCAACGCTAATACCTTAAGATGACAACAACAGCAAAATAAGCCCACCCTCTTTGGGGTTTCTCTTTACTAAGGGCAATTAGGGGAGGGCATGCCAAACACGTGAGAAGTCCTTTCCTCTTATTGGAAGAGAATGGGTGCTAGGTGTGATGCCTTTGAGTTAGGTAGTACCATATATACTGTCATTCTGTAACCAGAGACCTTCAGTAGCAAACTATTTTAATTTGGCAATAGTTATACCCACAGTCCAGTCACCTCTATAACTATTGGTCCAAAAAGTGTTCCATTCTATCTCTATTGTAGTGAGAATGAATCCCTTCTACTGCCAAAGTGGAGGATTGCTTGTGGTAAATCACAAGATTGACTAAACAGAATGACATCTTTTTAGTCAGGTAAAACAATTCTGATGTATGCATGCTTTTATGTGTTTGTCTGCAGTTTTGGTATAAACCAACAGTCCTAATCATAATGCTGCTCAAACTGTCAGACAGTAATGAACAGAATGTAAAATGTTCGCAGAAGTTAATATTTTATTTTTAGTGGCATCCAAGGAATTCTCATGCCCGTGTGTTTTACCAATACTGTATTTGTCTTGAAGTGGTTCCAAAGCCTGAAACACCACCTCAACATTGATGCAGCAAAATGAATTCAGCAGCAACATCTGTTAAGGCTCTGCTCTCAGAATACGGAGCTCTTTGGAGAATTGCAATGGTACACGGTTTCAGTCAATTAGCATCTGCTTTCTGCACATTCTTTTCACTTTTGCTAGTAAATTGGGGAAATAATTGTACAATGAGCCTGTTCTGAGAATGCATTTTCAAGTTTATGGCCTACGTATGAAATGTAGGGAAAATAAAGCTAAAATAACATTTTTCAGCAACAGTTTACAAACATTCGTTATTTTTTGGCGTATATTCTCTCGAATAGCTACTTTCATTGTTTAATGGATTCATAGGATTATAAGGGCATAACATTAGTATTGGAGGCATTCCTCAATGGATGACATGTACTGCACACTAACTTGAGTAACCTATACAATATTGAGTGGACAATCGCAGACACTGCCATCTATTTATCCTTGCTCAAGTTTGAGCTATCCATAGCCACTTGAATTTATCCTTTCAGTCATCTCTCCCTCTCTCTTTTTATCCTCATTATTTTTATTTTATTTTCCTTCTTTCTCTATGTCTACCCCCCTTCTCATTTTGCTTCTCTACCTCTCGTTCTCTAGTTTGAAGTGGGTGTAAACTTCCATGCATGAATTTTACCTATAGTTACTGTAAATATCTCCTAAACGTGCCCCGGTTAGGAGATATTTACTATATATGCAGCCAATGACGTCACTGGCACATTCACTCTACAGGAACAGCCACCTGGGCTGTTCCTTCAGAGTCCTGTTCCGTAATCGGCAGTTCCCACATGCATGCCCGATAGTGACATCATTGCAGCTCCGGCTACTCACACAGCCAGAGTCCGCGAACCCGGAAGGAAGACCCGATGAAGATGATAGCCCTGTCAGCAATGACAGCTCGCCACTGTAGGGCCTCATTCTAAGGTAAGTTTCACATAATGTGCTAGTATGCAATTTATACTAGCACATTATAACTTTGCCTTTCAGGTTAAAAAAAAAAAAATCACTGGTGGTTTAACCTTAAAGTGGATGTAAGCCTAAAAAATGTTTTTTTTTAATGAAGACTTCTACCTGGTACAGTAGAGGATGTCAAGTCATCTGTGCCCAGTCTCGCCACGAAGCGTTAATCCAGCTCTGAGCAATCCTCTTGTCTTTTTGTAGTAAGATAAAAAATGAAACACAGATAAGTTTGTGTCGCCACATCCACCACTGCTGTGACTAACATCTGATTTCTTTATCTCATGAGCGGCATGAGAAAGAGTGTGTTACAATTCCAGCTTTACATCCCTCCTCCTTTCTTCTCCAGCTCTCCCAGGATTGGCTGCTCCACACTTCAGCATGATTGGGCATGCTGAATTCATGTGAGTTTTGACTGGATGTTACTTATCATGGGGCATGATCAGTGTGAATGAAGTGTAGGAGAGTGTAGAGGTGAGCGGGGAGTCTTGTGACATCACGACTCCACCCACTGAGCTCCGACAAAGAGACCTACCCACTGATTCCAGAGTTTTGTGGTACTCCTACTGCTGAAGGAGGTGACATTTGCAACTTAGGGATACATGCAGGAGGCTTGTTCATTAATACTGTGTCATTAGTTTATACTGAGTGAGTAGTGGATTTACATCCACTTTAAGCATTACATACATACCTCGTTGAATGTATAATCCCAGCCATTGCATGTATTTCTGTCTCTTGCTTTTTTTCTTTTGTTTTTCTCTATTGCCCTCTCACTGTCTTGGGTTTGGACAATCTACATCTTGTTAAATGTGCAATACAGTCCCATTGTATTGTCATCTTTTCTACTTCATCTCCCCTCACCGTTATATCTATTTCTCTCTTGTTTAACAATCTACACTCTAGACTCTAGTAAATATACATTCCCGGTCATTTTCATCTATTTATCTCTCTCTCTTTCTCTCTCTCTCCCTATTTCTCTCTAATTTGAGAAATCCACACTCTATTAAATTTTTAATCCCAGTGAGTGCGATCTATTTATCCCATTCTCCCCCATCCATTTCTCTCTCACTAGTTTAAGCAATCAATACCCTGTTAAATGTTACAATACCAGCCATTGGCATCTATTTATCCTCCTCTCTTTGCCCTTTTCTCTCTAGTTTTAGAGATCTGTTCTCTGTTGACTGGGCAGTTCAAGTCATCTTCGTCTATTTCTCTAATTTTCTCTTTTCTTGATCTATCTCTCCTTCTCTGCCTCTAGCTCTGTCTTGTTTGACCAATCCATTTTCGATTAAATGTAGAATCACAGTCATAGCCATCTATTTCTGCCTTTCTCTTTATCTCTTTCTTTCTCTATGTTTAACAAGTACAAAAAACACCTGTTGATCTTACCAGAAATGCAGTGTCCTTTTCACTTCCTGTGAGTTACAGAGAAAACACACATTTCCATATCTTTTGGGGGATAAATTCAGTGGTGGCTGATGCTCCATTTTTGGGGGGGGGGGTTTGTTTGCCACCTCCTGGTCAGTAGGTCGGTTGCAACCTCCACCACCCCCTTTAGCTCAATCGTCAGCCCATCAGCCCTGCACTTACCCCATCTAGGTCGCGGGCAGTGCTTCCTCCTCGGCAACTTCATCCTGCATCTCCTCCTTCTCGGCTTCATGGCAGCTTCCCCTGCATCTCCTCTTCCTCAGTGGCCAATATGATCACTTCTCCTCTCTGCCAATTGGGCTGGGAGGAGAATCAGGAAGACAATAGTGAATATTAAGTGAAAAATGAAATATACTCGCGCTGAAAATGAAACAAGTGGAAAAAATTGGAGTAACAAATATATTAATAATTGCAGCTGCTGTACAAAAAGTGCTGTACACTTGAATTAATATAATAAAATTATTACTGCGTTCGCAAATAAAGGTGCTTAAGTGCTCCAATCCTTATACAGTGCAGTAGTGCTCCAAACTTCCACTCCGTGATGTGGCACACACCCCTCCTGTGTCCCCACTCACCGGATGAAATGGGCCCCTAGCTTTTCAGTCTAGGAGTCATATAAGCTGTAAAGCCGCATACACACGAGCGGAATGTCCGACAGAAAAAGTCAGACGGAAGCTTTTCATCGTCTATTCCGATCGTTTGTGTGCCTCATTGGACTTTCCTTTTCGAAAATTCTGACTGATCTAGAAATAGAACATGTTCTGAATATTTCCGACGGAACCAATTCCTATTCGGAAAACCACTCGTCTGTATGCTGTTCCGACAGACCAAAAACAACGCTTGCTCTGAAGCAATACGAGACGGAAGCTATTAGCTACTGGCTATTGAACTTCCTTTTTCTAGTTCCGTCGTACGTGCTGTATGTCACCACGTTCTGGATGGTCGGACTTTGGTCGGACTTTGGGTTGACCGTGTGTAGGCAAGACCGCTTGAATGGAATTCCATCGGAGTTTCATCGGCGAAACCTTCGGAGTTTATTCTGACGGCAAAACCGGTCGTGTGTACGCGGCAAAAGCTGGCCAGGAATGGAGATTCACAGAAGGTCCAATGGAGGTCTCTCTCAACTTAATAATCTTGAGTTGGTAAATGCACCAAAAATAAATAGAAGGAACTAATGGTGAAGCACAGTTGGTTGGTGTTTATTGCACAAATACAGGTTGGTAACAGGACAGAGAAGTAAAATAAGCATATAACAATACAGGGATAAAATCCAGGAAACGCCACATCCAGCGTGTGTTCCACCAAAACGGAAATTAAATTGTTTGGACCCGGCAACGGAAATTACGTCAACACGTTTCGCGCTCCCACAAGTCGTCATCAAGGATGTGTTATTTTTGGAAGTTTTTCAATGGAATGATCCATGCACTTTTGCGAGCGTTGTAATTATTTTATTAAGTAGCGAACATTAATTCGCTATTGTCACAGAACTGGGTGAGCCCATGGACCTACTATTTTTTAAGCCAATTAGAGCCTCTGGCTTTAATCATGTGCTTCTTAAAAAAAAAACCATTGGAATCCATGCGTCTGGCGTCCTGCATGTAGATTAGGGGTCGGGCGCATGGATTAAGGGGGCGGCCCCTGCGTCCCTAATCTACCATATAGTAAAGGTAAACAAAAACAAACATGTTTGAAATCAAGCCTGTGTGTTAGCAGTGTCTTCCCTCATATATACTATGGGAAATGAGTATAGACATGAAGAAGCAGAAAGTGTGTTATTTGCAATATTACCGGGCAAAAAAGGAGGAGAAAATACCTAAAGAAAAGAAATCTAATGCAGCCACCACAACTAAGGACTGGTAAGCTGCCATATATTAAATTCATAGTTTTTGGTTTGGATACACTTTATTCTCTTTTTTTCTCTCTATTTCTCTCTCTCTTTTCAGTGTTAGAGAAATTGAGCCAAGTAGCAGAAACATTAATTATTTTAAATGCCAAATTAGACATTGCTGTCGCTGGATATTCCCAGCAGACATTATTTTTTTCATTACCTCTCTTTTTGATGGATCCGTAGTTAACAATTACAATAATAATATCCTTGAAAAATATTCTAACATAATCTCAGCCAGTAATGTCATCTCCTGTTCTAAAATAATTACATATTATGACATGTTAATATTCATGGATAAGAATAATTTGGAATGGACAAATAGAAGGCACAATAAATCATTTAATCTACCAATTGCGTGTACAAGTTTGGAGGATAAAGTTGGATATGGTTACACCGAAATAAGGTAAAGACCGTACAGTCTGACCCAGCTACCAACCCATCTCCCTGCTTATCAAAGAGAAAAAATTATTTGCCAAAGTGTTGCACCTACGTCTTGTTCCTCATATCCAGTAAATTATTCACCTTGATATAGTAGGATCTATGCCTATGAGAGAAGCAAGAGACAACACAACACAGACTCTCTACATTAAAGGCTTGGCCCTGTTGAGGGCAACTCTGTACAACCTACTTTCTACAGATGAGGAGAAAGCATTTCACAGGGTCAACTGGACCTTCACATGCCTTACTCTGGAACATATATGCCCAGGCTCCCACTAGAGTAGATGGATAATGTCATTTTACTATACCCCCCTAGCCTAGGTCCTCATCAACAACATTAACAGCTTTTTATTTGATCAATTGGGGTAAAAAAATCTTCTGCCTTTCGAACCACTTTAATCTTAACTTTCGTCCATTCCCAAAAAATTGATGTATGTGTCAGGGCTGGGCTCAGCCCTTCCTTCCTCTGAGCTGGCCTCTCAGCTGTCAGCTAATTGCCAGCTCCTATCTCTCCACAGTGACTCACCTGTTGATGATATCCTGCTCATCAGATCTCTGCCTTCGCCTTGGTCAACATCACACAGACTATCTCCTGCATTCCTGTTAAAGACTTGCTTGGCTGACATTCCTTCTGGCTTCAGATCCTACTTGCTGTTCCACTATGCTGATCTCTGGCTTCCTGACTTTCTGGCTTGTCTGACTATCCGTTCCGGTTACTGAACTTTGGCTATGTTTTGACTACGTTTTTTCTATTTACTTTTATAATTAAACAAGTGTGATTTAACTGTACTTCTGTCTTGGTCTGATTCATGGTTTCTGACAGTATGTCTTTGGTCCCAGAATATCTTTTCATGGACTAATGTTCTTCTGAGGATTTTTTATCTCCTACAGACACTACTGTCTTTATTACTCAATCTTTTTTGATGTTTACTTCGTCATCACTTGACAAATTTGGGCCAACAAACCAGCCAAAATAAAACATACTATACTAGGCAAAATCAAGAATGAAGAAGGCTCGGTTCTACCAGATATCAAATGATTCCACAGCGATATTCATTTAAGACTTGTATTGACATGATAAAATTGAGCCATATATACCATTGGAATTGCTTGGACTGCTTCTTTTTCCCTGTTGGTTCTGCCTTGGTGCCTTCATTCTTTCACACAATTGGATAAACTTCATCTGAAGTTAGCAACACTGGAAAACTACCTAGAGTGTCATTTCTACTATTCTTCTTTCTGAACACCCATCTCCTTTTTTTCTAGTCACTAAACATCCAACATTCCTTTCAAGACTTTACCTTAACACTGTTATTGACAACTGCTGGGTACAGAGTGAAAAATGTCATAATTTGCTCAGCATGGCTCTCACTTACAGAAATGTCTCTGGATACTAACCTAGCATGCTGACATTACAGAAAAACTTTCACTTTTAATCTCTTCATTACCTTCAGCAGAGATGTTTGACTGAACTATAACACCTTACCAACAGGTGTATTAAAATGCATTTAAATATAGACTTAAAAAAAAAAAAAATCATAGCACCAAATATTTTTCCCTGACATTCTTTATCAAAAGGTAATTCCACTAAAAACGGGTATTTCAGTTTTTGGTACATGCTTAAACCATTAGGCAGTTTCATAAATTTCTGGGGAACTAGAGTTGAGTTCCTTGGACTGCACATTTGTCATCACCATTATGAGGGATTTCCACTCTTCCTGTTGAATTTTTTTTATCTATCATATATTATGGGGAATGCAAGAGATGTGGATAGAACTTCCAAACTTCATACATCAAGGGGGACAGAGTCAGTAATTATGATAGTAAAATCTTGCTGAGTATTCAAGACGTATACGGAGCCAGAAACTTACTCAGCCCACTAATCTTCATCTATAAATTTTGGTGTACTGACCTTTAAAAATTTTCTAAGGAGAGTTTTGCCATGTAACTTCAGTGGAGATGTGAATATTATTCAAAGTCCACCAAATGCACTAGAGCTTTTAATTTAAACAGGGCCTCATCCCATTTCCTCTTACCCCTCTAGTGCCTCCTTTGTGGTAATTTATTGAACTTGCCACATCACCCAACCTAAGCAGGAGGAACTAGCGTAGTTTGGGAAGCTGTGTCTCGTCCTGCCACACGGCCAGACAGATGGTATCACTTTCTTTGTTACAACTACAGACTGTACAAGGGATACAGTAGTGTCCTCCCTCCACCCTTATCCTGCAAGCTGGACAGTGAAAAAGCAGCAGCAAATACTGCAGCTGCTGACTTTTAAAATAAGGACACTTACCTGTCCAGGGTGCCCGCGATGTCCTCACCCAAAGCCGACCTGTCCCTCGGCTCCCGGGTGGAGGCGTTGGCATCTTCAGCAAGGGAATCAGGAAGTAAAGCCTTGTGGTTTCACAGCTTGGTTCCCTACTGCGCATGCGTGAGTCGTACTGCGCATCCTGAGTGGTCCCTGCTGCCTTCTGGGACCTGTGTGTCTCTCCCAAAAGACAGACAGCGGGGGGGGGGGAGACAGAGGAGGGGCCAGACATAGATCACCACAGGTACTGCGGCGATCTTTCGCTGGAAGTGGGAGCAAATGCCTGTATTAGACAGGTATCTGCTCTCCCTCCCCCCTGAAAGGTGCCAAATATGACACCGGAGGGGGTAGGAACCGGATCAGCGGAAGTTCCATTTTTGGGTGGAACTCCGCTTTAATGCATTCCCTGCATTGAAGTGATACTAAAGGTTTTTTGAATAACAAACATGTTATACTTACCTCCTCTGTGCACTGGATTTGCACAGAGCAGCCCTGATCCTCCTCTTCCCCGCTGGCACTCCTGGCTCCTCCCCACTGCTGAGTGCCCTGATAGCAATCTGCTTGCTTGGTCCCACCCCCGCTCCCTCCTCACTGGCTGTGTGTGTGACAGCAGCGGCAGCAATGTCTCCCGATGCTGTGTCTGAGCCAATGAGGAGAGAAAGAGAGCAGAGAGAGCCTTTTCTGCATATCGCTGGATTCAAATCAGGTTTAAGTAAGTATTAGTGGGGAGGGGGAGATGCATATTGAAGGTTTTGTATCTTCATGCATAGAATACAGGACATTAAAAAACCTTCAGCCTTTACAACTACTTTAAGATAAAAAAAATAGCAGCTACTATGCACAGCTGCACCAGATTCTGTGGGCACCAATTTTAGTAAATCTCCCCCAATGTTTATTATTTTAATGGAAAAAATGTAAAGTTATACAATCATTTTGAAGTTAAAATGAAGTTATCTCTGACATCCCACGAGTTAGATCTACAGGTACAGATTTACAGATAAATTACATCTAGTGCTATGGAGCCACTATTCCTACTATATGCTGCCCTTTCTCATTACGTTTTTGATAAACACTTTCATCATTGTCTAACACAGATTTGTCTGGTCGTGACTTGTTTAATTGAATCTACTTGCGTCTTGGTAGAAATTTCAAGGTATGCTTTTATTTTTTTATATTTATCACACAACAATCATTTACATTTCTATTATATTCACTTTTAAATATACAAGGACACAACTATGGCCCATTTCACGTTGATCCCAGCTTAGCCAGTGGATGACAAGTCCGTCTCTGCACACTGTGCAGAAACGACCTGTAAGATCTTTGCTCTCCTCTATGGGGGGATCGGATGCGGTCCGTTTTCATCCGATCCGATCCACCAGACGGATGGAAAATAGGATTTCCATCCACCTGGATTTTGCGAAGCGGATCGTATCAGGGCAGATCGGATATCAGCAGACATGTCACCGCTGACATCCGTTGCTCCATAGAGATGTATGGAGCGACCGCTCAGGTCCGCTGGAAAAACTGACAGATATGAAAGGGCCCTAATATTAGATACAAATGTATATGCTGGCAAAGGCATGCTCTGCTACATATTATAATAGTTACATTTGCAATACTGTTTAGGCACAGTAATTCATTTTAGTCTAAAACATTTTTTATGTTTTTATACAGTCTGTTTTTTATTTAAATATTTCTTTCACTGCATCTTTTTAATTTCATGTACTGTATAAATAACAATTGATCTTATATTATTATTATTAGTATTATTATTTTTTTAATACAAGGTTTATATAGCACCAACAGTTTTACAAAAATGGTTAGAAACAGTAATGCCGCGTACACACGATCAGACTTCTCGTCGGAAAAAAATATGACGGCTTTTCCGACGGGACTCCGCTCAAGTTTGCCTTGCATACACACGGTCACGCAAAAGTTCGCTGAACTTACGACCGTCAAGAACGCGGTGATGTACAACACTACGACGAGACAAGAAAATGAAGTTCAATGCTTCCGAGCATGCGTCAAATTGTTTCCGAGCATGCGTAGGAATTTTGCACGTCGGAATTGCCACAGACGATCGCATTTTTGGATAGGAACTTTTCCCGACCGAAAAATTAAGAACATGCTCTCAATCTTTTGCTGGCTGGAATTCGGCCAGCAAAAGTCCGATGGTCGCATTTTCCAACGAAAAACTCTCATCGGTCTTTTGCGGGCCGAAATTCTGATCGTGTGTATACGGCATACAAGTACAATCAGGATCAGAGGGCCTTGCTCGTTAGAGCTTATGATCTAAAAGGGAAGGTCAAGTGATACAAAAAGTACTAACTGTTAGGGGATGAGTTGATTGAGAAAATAAAAGTCTAGTTTATTAGTTAGGGACAGGATAGGCCTCTATGAAGAGATGGGTTTTCAGGGATCACCTAAAGGTAGATAAAGTAGGAGATAGTCAGACAGATTGGGTAAGGAGTTCCAGAAGATGGGAGAGTCTCGGGAGAAGGAGGTGGCCATGGAGGGTGGTGACAGAAGGAGCTAGAGAGCAAGAGGTTTTGGGAGGAACATACAGAATATTGTTTGGTTAGTATTCTGAGATGAGGTTGAGGAGTTGTGGGTAGCTTTATAGGTAGTTGTTAGTAATTTGTTGGGTGAGCAGAATGCAATAGAGGGATGGGGTAGCGGACAGTGATATGTTTGTAAGGTGGATGAGTCTGGCAGAAATGATAATGGACTGGGGGGGTAACCTATGTAAAGGTACACATTCATGTAAGTATGTATATATCTGTCCAACTATCTCTAACTCTATCCACTTTTAGGCAAGCCCTGAAAACTTTTCTCTTCAGAGAAGACTATCCTGCCTCCACGTAACAACTGTACTTTAATTTTCTTCATCACCTCATCCCCCTCACACATAGCTCCCAACTGTCCCTGATTTCGATGGACTGTCCCTGATCTGGAGCAATGTCCCTCTGTCCCTCTTTACTCCTCATTTGTCCCTCATTTTGGTCTGATCCTCATAGTTGTATATAAAATGCACTTTTTATCTTTCAAAAAGCGTTTCCAGTGCTAAACCCTCCATTCAAATTCTAAACTCCTGCATTTGTACATTTTAAGAGCCAATATAAAGGATTAGTAGTGGTAAAATAAAGTCCTTGTGGATTTAATTAACCTTATTTTTTGGCTAATTTTCCTTTAACGGGGTGTGGCAGGGGGCGTGTCCTATGCCTACATACGTTTGTTAGTTTGTGTCCCTCATTCTCATCTCAAAATGCTGGGAGGTATGCACACAGTTATTCCCTTTTGTATCATTTGACCCTCCCCTTAATGCCGCGTACACACGATCGCACATTCCGACAACAAAATCCATGTTTTTTTTCCGACGGATGTTGGCTCAAACTTGTCTTGCATACACACGGTCACACAAAACTTGGCGGAAATTCTGATTGCCAAGAACGCGGTGACGTACAACGCGTACGACGAGCCGAGAAAAATGAAGTCCAGTGCTTGATTCCGAGCATGCGTGGAACTTTGTGCATCGGAATTGTGTACACACGATCAGAATTTACGACAACGAATTTTGTTGTTGGAAAATATGAGATCCAGATCTCAAATTTTGTTTGTCGGAAATTTCCAACGGAAAATGTCCGATGGAGCCTACACACGGTCGGAATTTCCGACAACTAACTCCCATCCGACCGCGTGTACGCGGCATTAGAGTGTAAGCTCTAACTAGCAGGATTCCTCCCATATTGAATTGTATTGTAACTGTACTGTTTGCCCTATTGTTGTAAAGTGCTGCGCAAACTGTTGGCACTATATATAATGATAATAATGATATTAGATTGTAAGCTCTTCTGAGCAGGGCCCTCTTAATCCTCTTGTATTTTATTGTTTTGTAACTGTATTGTCTCCCTTTTATATTGTAAAGCACTGCGTAAACTGTTGGCGCTATAGAAATCCTGTATAATAATAATAATAAATAATAATAATTTATTTATTTATTTCAGGTACTTATATAGCGCCGTCAATTTACGCAGCGCTTTACATATACATTATACATTCACATCAGTCCCTACCCTCAAGGAGCTTACAATCTAAGGTACCTAACTCACATGCATACATACCAGGGCCAATTTAGACAGGATCCAATTAACCTACCAGCATGTCTTTGGAGTGTGGGAGAAAACCGGAGTACCCGGAGGAAACCCACGCAGACACAGGGAGAACATGCAAACTCCAGGCAGGTAGTGTCGTGGTCGGGATTCGAACCAGCGACACTTCTTACTGCTAGGTGAGAGTGCTACCCACTACACCATTGTGCTGCCCAATAATAATAATAATAATATAATTTATCTAAATTGCATATGGAAATACATTCTTTTCATAAATACTTGCAACTAGCCCCAAAATGCATTGGCTATTTTATGTGATCAAATCACAAATTAATAATGAGTAACGCCACTTTTGTTAAGAAAAAAAACATTCTCCTCTGTGCAATCAATGTACATTGCAAAGATTTTAACAAACTGTGTTGCAGATTCTCATCTTTTATTATTCTGAAGAAATCACTGTTTGTTTCTGTGTGCACATTCTGTGTACAGAACACCTCTAGGTTGCCATAAGACATTGCATTTTAAAGAACATTACAGAGCTGCAGATTGTAAAGAACATAGCACATATCATGAGGGACTCCATTTTAGTTCTAGGACACCATCTTATGTTTTACAGGAAAATTGAGAAAACTCATATTTGAGTTTCAACTGAAACCCACATTATCTTTAAGCTGTTATCTATAGAAAACCTTCTCAAGGTTACCTATACATTTTAGCTAGAATATGGAGTTTGTCCTAGCTCATGTTTGTTCTTGATAAGATAAGTGCCTCCTTCAACACCTGTTTAAGAATACTCTAATAGTAAAAATGATGCAAGATTTTGTCTTATAACACCAGCTAATAGTTAAATATTAACTGAACCTATTTTCATTTCAATGACATGTATAAGGTTAGTAAAACTCCTCCCATCCCTCAAATAACATAAATACTGAATGTCTGAGAATTGATAATTAGATGTCATTAAGTGGCTAAGCAAACCTGTCTCCTGTGTCACTTTATTGATATCTCCAGGCCTGGGGGTCAACGGAGGTCTTCCTGCATTACCTGAACCTATCTGGGTGGTCTTAGAAGCTGAAATTTCCTACAGATCTGGGGGCTCGTCCTCTGGGATAAAAGCCAAAAAAAATCATCTGAAGGTAAGTCTTTATTTTGTCTTTATTGACGAAATATTTCTTGCCTCAGCTCTGATTAAAGCTTTTTAGACCCGTAAATTAGTAGGGGATAAGAACCACGCCAGAGGTTAATATTGGAGGGTTTTTGGGAAACCCACAAAGATAAGCAGTACTGCATACACATATATAGAGACATTCCTTTTGGGAAGGGATATGAAGTGGTTAATGAGGAAATAGACTCCGGTGACCCCAAAATCCTTTGCTTTTTCTTATCTATCGCATTAGAAGTTATAAGATAATCTGTCGTGTGTGTGTGGGTCAGAAGACTGGGTGGTAAGAACAGTTGACTCCCACTGTCAATATGGGTCAGAAACAAGGTAAAGAAGATCCTCCCCCTCTTCCCAATCCAGGAGAAACGTGTAAGGATTTTGTAGCCAGAATTTGTGGTACTAGTACGAGAAAGGAAGATATTGATCTTCTGGTTGGACATTATGCAACCAGACAACGGCAGGTCCCCCCCGCTCCACAACCACAACAGCAGATGCCTCCCGCTCCACAACAAGATAGACAGCACCCACAGAGGGCCCGAGTCGAGGTAGGTGAACCAGAAGATGATCAGGGAGCTATAGGAGGGGTAGTTTCACCACCTGGCCAAGAGCAGGAGGAAGAAGACATTAAAGGGGATAGAATACTTAGTCCCCCTAAAACAAAGAGTGGAACTGTATATAGTAACACTAGCCTTCAAGTACCTTTCATGACCATTGGAAATGAATTATTAAAAAAGGTAATAGACATTGAGGACATTGACAGGATAGTAAAACATTGCCCCAAACCCACCGCCTCTGCAGGTGGCACTTTAACTTACTTAAAAAAGGCCTGTAAGGGTAGAAATTACACACAGGAAGACTTGCGTCTTATCATTGATGGTATCATAGGACACACCAGTTCCTGGAGCTGGGCAAATGTTCCAAGTATAAACACTATTGACACTGGAAACGCGGGAACATATGGGCTAAACACAGTACCAGGTAGGGACACCATGTGGACAGAATTAGAGACTGAAATGATGAGAGTATTTAAAAATAAAAGTTCCCTCCCTACTGCCATAGCATGCAAACAAAAGTCAGGAGAAACTGTAGTTGAATTCTGGAAAAGGTTTCATGAAAATTGGACAACAGAAGCTGGATTAGCTACAACTACTGATGTGGGAGCTTTGTTTATTCAAACTTTTATGAATAATCTAAAACCCCAGTTCGCCTTGGTGGTAAAACAGATGATATCTGAATGGACCACACAGACGATTGACCAATTTCAGGAAACCTTAATACAGAAAGAAGCAGCAGGGTGTTTTGATGTAATAAAAGAGAAAGCAGTGAGTAGCCTTTATCAGGGTGGAGTGCGAACTCAGCCTCCCCAAGATAATGGTGGACAATGGAGCAGTGGAAACAGAGGCAGAGGAAGAGGAAGAACAAAAGGGAGAGGGCATGGTTTTTCCAGACCACCCCAGCAGTCCCGCACATGTTGTTTTAACTGTGGACAAGAGGGTCACTGGAGAAATCAATGTCCTTATGAATGGAATAACCCAAATACTCAAGATCAAGATCAAATGCGTACACAGGGACCCCAATCTAGCCAACCGAATCAAGTTGCCCCAAAGCAACAGGGTCCCCGATTCCCTATACAGTGGAATCAACAGCAACTGAAATGAAGCTGCCCGGAAGATAGTATCCCAGCATTTCCTTTGATCTCACACTCTTACAATGAACAACCAATTGTGACCCTATATATCAAAAATAGGCCTGTTCCATTTTTAACCGATTCAGGGGCAACTCGGAGCACCCTCAGTGAGGACTACTACAGAGGTGAGACTAAAATTGCTGAACCTTCTATGGGAATTAATGGGATACTTACCAAAACATACAAAACACCACCTTTACCAGTAAGTGATGTTGAAAGGGGAGGTGCAACAGTCTTGCATCATTGTTTCAGGATTATACCAAATTGTCCTGTGAATCTCTTGGGTAGAGATTTGATGGGAAAATTGGGTATAACACTGAAAATGACTACTGAAGGAGGGGTCTTCGTACACTCCAAGGTAATACCAATATATTACACTGAGGATAGTGATCTCCCTCCACCAGATGATCCGGTATGGTCAAAAAGCTCCTTGGATGTAGGTCTTATTTCTTGTACCCCATACAAGGCAGCTTTAAAATCATGGGCACAGCCGGTTTATCACAAACAATACCCCATTTCAAAAGAAAAAGAGGAAGGAGTGGCCCCAATGGTGGAAAGGTTCCTGCAGCTAGGAATTCTTAAAGAGACACTGTCACCCTACAACACCCCCATTAACCCAGTAATGAAGCCAGACGGCTCTTACAGGTTTGTACAAGACCTCAGAGCTATAAACAACCTAGTGATACCCATCGCTCCCATAGTGCCTGACGTGCCATCACTCTTAACCTCCATACCATGCGATGCAGAGTATTTTTCGGTCATTGACCTTTGTAATGCATTTTTTTCAGTTTCTGTTGACGAAGAGACACAGCCTATCTTTGCATTCAATTTCAGAAACCGACAGATGACGTGGTGTAGATTACCTCAGGGCTATGTAGACTCCCCTGTAGTGTACACAGTGGCCCTCCAGGCAACCCTGCGGTCTTGGACACCCCGCCATGGTTCTGTCCTATTCCAATATGTTGATGATTTGTTGTTGTGTAGTCCAAGCCAGAAAGCATGTAAAAATTATGGTTTAGATCTGTTACATTGGTTAGCAGACAATGGTCACAAGGTTTCTAAGAAAAAGCTACAATGGTGTCAGGAAACTGTTGAATACCTTGGTTTTGTACTCTCCAAAGGAGAAAGGAAAATCAGTCACAAGAGAGCTGCGGCTCTCGTGGGTCTGCCCCGCCCACTTACTAAGAAGGACATGCTATCCTTTCTTGGAATGATTGGTTACTGCCGCCAATGGATACCTGATTGTTCCTACTATGATAATCTCCTGAGGCAAGCCACAGGTACTGACATGCCAGATTGTGTGAAATGGAATGATGAAATGTACAATGCTTTTGTGTATCTTAAAACTGCAATGGTCACATCTCCTGGACTTGGACTACCTGAATATGGTAAAATGTTTCACTTGTTTGCAAGGGACAACTGTAAAACAATGGCGGGGGTCCTGGCTCAGGAGCATGGGGGGAAACTCCGCCCAATTGCGTTTTTTTCAAAAGTTGTGCCGATGCCAGTACAGGGAATGCCGGCGTGTCTCAGAGCTCTGGCATCCTGTGCGATGGTGGTGGAAATGGCTACATCATTCACTCTAGGACATGCCACCACACTACACACCACTCACAATGTATCCATTCTACTAAAGAATATCCATACCCAGCATATGTCAGCCCAGAGGCTGAGCGGTTATGAAGTAATTTTACTTTCTAACCCAAAACTTGAGATAAAATATGCCTCTCCCACTTCTGGCCCAGCTCCAATCCTAAATGCCTTGCTAGGCTTGAAAGGTGAAGAAGATGAGGTAGTGCCTCAACATAAATGCATGGACCTCATCCACCAAGACACATCCCCGAGACCAGACATGTCTTCAACTGCTCTCCCTGGAGCACAGAATGTCTTTGTGGATGGGTCTTGTTCAAGACCAAATGATAACACATACCATGCAGGGTATGCTGTTGTACAGCTGCCTGATAAAATACTGGAAGCAAACCCTGTCCCATTCCAATCAGCACAAGCTGCAGAACTTATAGCCCTTACTCGAGCTTGTCAGCTTTTTGAAGGGCAGGATGTAAACATTTACACAGACTCCAAGTACGCGTACGGTGTTGCGCATGATTTTGGAATCATATGGAAAAGGCGGGGCTATATAGCAGCAGACGGTAAATCCATCTCACATTCCACGCTTGTCACAAGTCTGTTAGAAGCTATACAATTACCAAGGTCCATAGCTATACTACACTGTAGGGCACATACAGGGCAACAGGATGACATAGCCAAAGGCAACGCCTTAGCTGACAAAGCAGCAAGAGAAGCAGCATCCACACAGCCTGCAAACATACAAATGCCATTACTCTCACCAGAAATTCCTCTTTTGGATCAAACATTGCGTGATCTCCAAGCATATGCCACAGAACAAGACATCCAGCAATGGAACTCAATAGGTGTGCAGACAAACCCAGAAACTGACCTTGTCTGCCAAGAGGGGAGACCATGTATCCCTGTAGCCAGTGCACCCATTTTTATTTCACAATACCATGGGATAGGTCACAGAGGGTGGAAAGTCACATGTGAACTTTTGGATAAGGATTTTTACATTCCAGGTCTTCCCTCTCTCGTTAAGGCATATGTTTCCAGATGCATCACATGCATTCGGAATAACCCTAGCAACCCTCACAAAGCAAAACACGAACATCTGATATATCCATCTACACCATTCACTCATCTGCAGATAGATTTTACACACATGCCCAAACTAGGTAAAAGACAGGAATATTTGCTAATAATAGTGGACATGTTTTCAAGATGGATAGAATTGTTTGTAACTACAAAGGAAGATGCACAAACAGTAGTGAGGATTCTGATACAAGAAATTATCCCAAGGTGGGGTTGCCCACTACAGATCAACTCTGACAATGGTCCTGCATTTGTGGCCAAAGTTTGTCAAGACCTGGTAAAAACACTGAAAATAGAATGGAAGTTTCATATTCCTTACCACCCCCAGAGTTCAGGTATAGTGGAAAGGATGAACAGAACCATTAAAGATAAGATCAGGAAGGCCACTGGAGGTACGTATGCAAATTGGAAGAAGGTCCTACCAGCTGTACTAGCCGAGGTAAGAATGACACCCTCTAAAAAGACAGGATACTCTCCTTTTGAAGTCTTAATGGGTAGGCCATTCCCCACCCCATGGGCCAGACAGCCACTTATGTTAGAAAGAGGGGACCTAGATCTTATTCAGGAAGAATATGTAAAAAAACTTATTGAAACTTTGGATAAAGTTGAAAGGAATGTTGCTCGCATCTCTCCTTCTTCTTCACAGGAACCTACACACCCTTTCCATGTGGGTGACACCGTGGTGGTCCAGAGATTGAACCGCACCAAGAAACAAGAGTTTCCCTTCGGACCCCCAACCACAGTGATCGCAGTCACCCGCACAGCTATTTTGGTAGAAGGACAACAGGCCTGGATTCATGCAAGTCGCGTAAAGAAGGTCAACCAGGACCCTAAGAAGCAAGGCAAAGATAAAGCACAGAGAGGTGAAGCAAGTGATATAAATCCTCGAACACTGAGTGAAGCAGGTGGTCAAGACTCTGAACAAGATGACGTCGCTTATTTCACCACGGACTTCTGGGAAGGCCTTGTGCCTCCTATGCTGGGCTGCCCTGATTGTGTTCCTGCCAACTTGGCTAATAACTAACTGTATTTATTATTCTGAAGATTTGGGACTCATAAAGGGTATTTGTGGGGCCTCTAACACTCTACAACAGAATAATACACATGACAGACACAAGAGAAATGAAAACTCAGAAAGTTTTACAGATAAAATGTTATTGTTGAAGTTTAAATATAGCTACGCCCAGAAATCTGGATTTGAAAAATGTTGGATATGTAGTAAACTCCATCCTAGCACTGCTAGAATCCCCTTAATGGCAGTACCTCTAAACTTCACCCCACTCCTTAATGGCACACCTCCTGTCGTCCTTACAGAAGTCATAAGAACACTTTCAAATAATACCCTTACTTTCCAAATTACTGGTAGAAGTCATTCCCCAGACTGGTGTTTTAGGCTGGGAAACTCCACAAATGGAGCTGAAGTTTGCCAACAAGCTAATATTAATTTTTCAATGACTTCAATTGAAAGCCCTTTCTTTCATACTTCAGAACCTGCCCTAAACACCACTCTAATAAACTTTCTTAACTCCAGTTCCACTTCCACAGTAGGACAATTATTGTCGAGTTTAACTTTTTCCAGTTTTTCTGATGAAATGATGACAATATTCAACAAACGATCCTTAGCTCTAGGAAACAGTATTTATATTTGTTGTGGAAAAATCTGTCACCCTTGGATCCCCACCGAACCCCAAGGATGGTGTTATCTTGCATCCCTAGTCCCCATCATGGGCGTAGTAGGAGATAGCAAGGGAAGACACCTCCTTGAAGCTAGCATACATCCTAGGTACCCCCTCAAACACTGCAATAAAAGGGAGTTATTTCTTACAAAAGATATGGCATGGGCTTGGTTCCCCTCATGGACTGGGTGGGGAATAGACTTAATGAAAAGGTTGAATAATTACACTGGAATCATTGATGAAATAATGGAAAAGAATTCTGATGATATTACTAAATTAAATATAGAAACTAGGGCAATTAGAAAACAATTAGAACTACACGAGTTAGCCATAGAAAGCATGAGTGCTGCTTTAACTGGGTTATGTGAAAACACAGAAGATTATGAGTGTTGTACCTGGTTTCATAACACAAGTATGGAGGTACCAGATTATTATGATATAATTGCACAACACCGGAAAGAAGTAAGCAAATTACAAGATGAAGCTAGAAACATTGCTAAGACATGGGATCCTTTTGCAAACCTAAGTTCTGGGATAGGAATTTTGGCATGGATAAAAAGTGCTGCCATAACTATAATTATGATTACTCTTTTTGTTTTGTTCCTATATGCCTGTTACAAGCTTATAATGTGCATAATTGTTAAGGCATCCCGAACCCCTGATCCTGCTGCTGCGAATAGAATTTATCTGAGTATGTATTATGATAGAAGAAAATTTACATAACTGTGAAAGATAGTGAGCCATATAAATAATGTCTCAAAGAGGGGATTGTAAAGAACATAGCACATATCATGAGGGACTCCATTTTAGTTCTAGGACACCATCTTATGTTTTACAGGAAAATTGAGAAAACTCATATTTGAGTTTCAACTGAAACCCACATTATCTTTAAGCTGTTATCTATAGAAAACCTTCTCATGGTTACCTATACATTTTAGCTAGAATATGGAGTTTGTCCTAGCTCATGTTTGTTCTTGATAAGATAAGTGCCTCCTTCAACACCTGTTTAAGAATACTCTAATAGTAAAAATGATGCAAGATTTTGTCTTATAACACCAGCTAATAGTTAAATATTAACTGAACCTATTTTCATTTCAATGACATGTATAAGGTTAGTAAAACTCCTCCCATCCCTCAAATAACATAAATACTGAATGTCTGAGAATTGATAATTAGATGTCATTAAGTGGCTAAGCAAACCTGTCTCCTGTGTCACTTTATTGATATCTCCAGGCCTGGGGGTCAACGGAGGTCTTCCTGCATTACCTGAACCTATCTGGGTGGTCTTAGAAGCTGAAATTTCCTACAGATCGAAAAGGAAGGGTAATTTTTCATAACATTCAATTACAATATGGCTTGTGTCGCAATTGTATAAGCTATATCATTTTTTTACTTGCTATTTTTTTCCCACAAAAGTGGAGTTACCCTTTAAAGCAATTTAGTCTCTTTCAATGCTTGGTTTGGCATTTTTTTTTTGTGTGTTTTTATATTTTGAGGTTTTTGTGTTGTCTGTTGCAATTTGGAAGGTTTACCCTCACTTCCTGTCTGTGTGGCATTGGAACACTTTCCACACCCCCAAGGGGATTCTCAGTAGAAATATATATAAAATATGTTCCAGAGAGAATCAATGAGAAGTTCAGCTCACATTAATTTCTTGTGTTTAACTGAAACAGCAAGTAAAGACAGATCTTATCAAGGGGAACACAGAAAGCAATAAAGTCTGGTGCTAAACCTTCATTTTCCTATCCAAAACTAAAACAATAAGTGCTTTGGTTGGAGTTTTGTTTTCTTGACATAAATCAAATGTAAAATTTGTTTTCAAATTTCCACTTCACAGTAGCACTACTTCACATGTAAATATGTTTTATAATTTCTCTGTGAGAGCCTATTTTATCCGGAGATTTCTAAACATTAACAGTATTCTATGAGAATATGTAAGCGAACAGTAAGAGACGTACAGAACCAGATGTGTTTGATGTTCCAGACATAATGGAGCATCCGGCAGTTGTCGATGAACGTTTCAGTGTGTGCCAGGTGGTGGGTCCTCAGAAGGCCACATCTTGTTCTTTTTTCCATCTGACCACTTTTTTCTCAAGAGGAACATCTGCTTGAGAGAGCCCAGGTTACGTTTTTGACCTTAGAAACTGAGCCAATCCCCTTGTTTCTTGTCTATAGCAGATGACATCTGTTAAAAAAGAAATGCACAAAGGATTTTATATATATACGTTATGTGTTTAATTCATTACAAAATAAATTAGATAGTGGAAAACTTGAGGTTCATGAAGTCTTTGGAACAAAGTATTTTGTATAGATGTAGTTGTGTAGCCTTGACAGCTACAAAGTGATCACTGACCAACATAGTTCAGCAACAGTGCTGATATTTGCAAACTCTGTGTATGTGAATGAATTTTTTTATGAAAGAAAGCTATCCAATGTTCATTAAACCAAGCAACTCCACCCATAGTTAGACATAATATAACGGGCGTCTTTGCTGTTTTAATTACTAACAGGTTTTTCTGGACCTTTCCTAATTCACCTACTTCTACAACTGCCTGAGAACCCCACAGATGATTCAGGACTGGGACCCCTGCGGCATTGAGAGCATCCTCATCCATTGGTGGAGACAGGGTATTCTCCACTTGCACTAATGGAAGCTTGCGCCTCTCTAATCCATCGCCAAGCACCTTGGTGAGAGGGTGACAACAGTTGGTGCAATTATTCGCAAATGAAAGAAACACAAAATAATTGTCAATCTCCCTCGGTCTGGGGCTCCATGCAAGATCTCAACTCGTGTAGTTTCAATGATCATGAGAACGGTGAAGAATCAGCCCAGAACTACATGGGACAATCTTGTCAATGATCTCAAGGCAGCTGGGACCATAGTCACCAAGAAAAAAAATGATAACACACTACGCTGTGAAGGACTGAAATCCTGAAGTGCCGGCAAGGTCCCCCTGTTCCAGAAAGCACATGTACAGGCCTGTCTGAAGCTTGCAAATGAACATCTGAATGATTCAGAGGAGAACTGAGTGAAAGTGTTGTGGTCAGATGAGACCAAAATTGAGCTCTTTGGCATCAACTCAACTCGCTGTGTTTGGAGGAGGAGAAATGTTGCCTATGACCCCAAGAACACCATCCCCACCGTCAAACATGTGGAAACATTATGCTTTGGGGGCGTTTTTCTGCTAAGGGGACAGCCCAACTTCACCTCATCAAAGGGACGATGGACGGGGCTATGTACCATGGACGGGGCCATGTACCATGAAACCCTCGTTCCCTCAGCCAGGACATTGAAAATGGGTCATGGATAGGTATTCCAGCATGACAATGACCCAAAACACATGGCCAAGGCAACAAAGGAGTGGCCTACAAGAAACGTCTGACCTCTGTGATTAAACCAAAAAAGGGTTTTGCCACCAAGTACTAAGTCATCTTTTGAGAAGGGGTCAAATATTTATTTCACTCATTAACCACTTCAATACAGGGCACTTATACACCTTCCTGCCCAGACCAATTTTCAGCTTTCAGCGCTGTCGCACTTTGAATGACAATTGCGCAGTCATGCTACACTGTACCCAAGCTAAATTTTTATCATTTTGTTCCCCACAAATAGAGCTTTCTTTTGGTGGTATTTGATCACCTTTGCCGTTTTTATTTTTTGCTAAACAAATAAAAAAGCCAGAAAATTTTGAAAAAAATAAAAGTTTTGCTTTTGTTTCTGTTAAAAATTTTTGTAAATAAGTAAGTTTTCTCTTTCACTGATGGGCACTGATAAGGCGGCACTGACAGGCACTGATAATACGGCACCGATGAGGTGGCACCAATGAGCGGGCACTGACGGGCACTGACGATAGGCACTGATATGCGGCACTGGTAGGCGGCACTGATGGGTGGCACTGATATGCAGCACTGATGGGCATTGATAGGCGGCACTGATGGGCACTCATGGGTGGCACTGGGTGGCACTGGTGGGCACTGATGGGCACTGATAGGCGACACTGATGGGCACTGAAAGGCTGCAAAGATGGGTTCTTATGGGTGGCACTGATAGGCGGCACTGATGGGCACTGATAGGCGGCACTGCTGGGCACTGATAGGTGGCACTGCTGGGCACTGATGGGCACTGATACGTGGCACTGATGGGCACTGATACGCGGCACTGATATGAGGCACTGATAAGCATCCCGGGTGGCACTGGCAGTGGTAGGCATTGTGAATGGGCACTGATTGGCAGCTGCCTGGGCACAGATTAGTATTTCCCTGGGGGTCTAGGGGGCATACCTGGTGGTCCAGTGTGGATGGCCATCCTGGTGGTCCTGGGCGGCTTCCCTGGTGGTCCTGGGTGGGATCCGAGGGGGGGCTGTGCTGATAAACAATCAGCACAGACCCCCCCTGTCAGGATTCATGAGATTCAAAAATAACTGTCATCTGGCTATAAGAAAGACTCCTTGTTCCTGTGGTAAAGTCTATTTATAGCCCCCAGTCAGCATTAACAATGAATTTATTCACCCCAAAGTATTAATTCACCTAATTATTAATTAGAATTATTATCGATATTTAATTGTAATTAATAATGAATTAATTCTTAAGTATTATTTACCTAATTTTAATTTCAAATTATGGATATTTAAATATAATTAATATTTGATTCACTCCTAAGTATTATTTACCTAATTAATTATTATTATTCATATTTAATTGTAATTAATAATTGATTTATCCTTAAGCATTATTTACCCAATTATTCATTAGAATTATTATCATATTTAATTGTAATTAATAATTGATTCACTATTCAAGTATTTTTTACCTAATTTTAATTTCAAATTATGGATATTTAACCACTTCAAAACCAGCCTCGTTTTGGATTTTAGGTGTTTACAAGTTTAAAACAGGTTTTTTTGCTAGAAAATTACTTAGAACCCCCAAACATTATATATTGTTTTTTTTCTAACACTCTAGAGAATAAAATAGCGGTCATTGCAATACTTTTTTTTGCACCGTATTTGCGCAGCGGTCTTCTAAGCGCACTTTTTTTGGAAAAAATTCACTTTTTTGAAAAAAAAAATAAGACAACAGTAAAGTTAGCCCAATTTTTTTTTATATTGTGAAATATAATGTTACGCCAAGTAAATTGATACCCATCATGTCACGCTTTAAAATTGAGCCCGCTCGTGGAATGGCGTCAAACTTTTACCCTTAAAAATCTCCATAGGCGACGTTTAAAAAATTCTACAGATTGCATGTTTTGCGGTACAGAGGAGGTCTAGGGCTAGAATTATTGCTCTCACTCTACTGGTCGCGGCGATACCTCACATGTGTGGTTTGACCACCGTTTTCATATGCGGGCGCTACTCACGTATGCGTTCGCTTCTGCGCGCGAGCTCATCGGGACAGGGCGCTTTAAAAATTTTTTTTTTTTTTAATTATTTATTTTACTTTATTTTATTTATTTTTTCACTGTTTTAAAAAAAAAAAAATTTGGATCACTTTTATTCCTAATACAAGGAATGTAAACATCCCTTGTAATAGAAAAAAGCATGACAGGTCCTCTTATGCCGCGTACACACGGTCGGACTTTTCGTCTACAAAAGTCCAACGGACGCTGACGGACTAAAGCTGGCTGGTAATCCGATCGTGTGTGGGCTTCTCCGGACTTTCAACGGACTTTTTTAGCCTCAAATCCGACGGACTTTAGATTTGAAGCATGCTTCAAATCTTTACGTCGTAAGTACGACGGACCCCGAAGTCCGCTCGTCTGTATGCTAGTCCGACGGACAAAAAAACGACGCATGCTCATAAGCAAAAACTAAACGGAAGCACTCGGTCTAGTAAAACTAGTGTTCGTATTGTAGGTAGCACATTCATCACGCTGCAAAATCTGTGATCGTTGAATGCAGCGCATTTTATTTCTTCTTTACGAAGGCTCTATAAAGAACGAAGGTGTTTTGCTGTTCATAATCAGAGTTCTCCCAAACTGATTTCTGGATTCTTTTTCTCTTTGATCTCATGAATGATATAGTATGCATTTTAAAAACAATGTTTCCATACTAATAATACTTTTTCCCCTTTTTTTTTTTTAGGTTTGTAAAGTTACCACAAAGAACCCATTATTCTGTTTTTTTTTTTTTATAGTGATTATTTTTTAGTTTTTAGATAAAGTTAACCCAAAGCACCGTTTTTGGTTACGTAAATTTTTGGATTTTCAAGACTTACCACTTGAACATTATTAACATTAGTAATGTATTTTTGGTGTGTTTTTTTTCTAACTCAATGAGATTGTTGTCCCTTGTTAATTTAACATTGTGTGTAAAATCAATGATTTCAAAGAAAAAACATAAAAAGTCTTTTGCTAAACTCAAAAAATGATCCATTTATTCATGGTCAAAATAAAATAAAGAGGAAGTCAACGCTGGAAAAAGTCGGTGTACCAGAAAATTGGGATCTTGCGGAGTCCATATAAGAGGGAGCACAATCTGGTCCAAGAATCCCAGAGATCAACAGCACCAGCAGATGATCTAGATGTCCCCAGACTGTGGTCCTACAACAGCCTGCGTCTTCTGTCAGACCAGACTGAACCCAGGTCATCATTTTCTTCTCTTCCCTGCAGCCTTTCCTCCACGCTGCCCTGCAGCCTTCCCTGTA